>NC_049169.1:156726260-157082094 GCF_009769625.2 Cygnus olor | reverse complement strand
CAGAGACAAGTCATATCTGAGAAAGACCTTTTATAACACAGATAGATCACTTCTGCCCAAGGTGCCATTAACTGCAGCGGCATTGTCCTCAAACCAGCTTGCAGAATTTGGGGTATTTTCAAAAGTAAAACACTTTGATAAATTACAATGCACTAGTTAAATAAATAAATAAATAAATAAACAAATCAACAACGACAAAAGCTTGTTTTCTAAACTAACCGTGCTAATTCTTTGACTCCTCTTTTGCTTTACATAGTTATTCTGATGAGAGATTTCACAGAATCACAGAATCATCTAGGTTGCAAGAGACCTCCAAGATCATCTAGTCCAACCTCTGACCTAACACTAACAAGTCCTCCACTAAACCATATCACTAAGATCAACATCTAAATGTCTTTTAAAGAGCTCCAGGGATGGTGACCCAGCCACTTCCCTGTGCAGCCCATTCCAATGCCTAACAACCCTTTCAGTAAAGAAGTTCTTCCTAACATCCAACCTAAACCTCCCCTGGCACAACTTTAGCCCATTCCCCCCCATCCTGTCACGTGGGAGAATAGACCAACCCCCACCTCACTACATCCTCCTTTAATGTACCTGTAGAGAGCGATAAGGTCTCCCCTGAGCCTCCTCTTCTCCAGGCTGGACAGTCCCAGCTCCATCAGCCCTGCTGTTGCCATATAGACCTCCAATAGAAACATATATAACTTAAACATGAGAATCACCTGTTATACAATGTCTTCAGCAAAATTCTTACATAGAGCCCATGAGCATGTTATGACTTTTACTGTTTCAAGGGGAATAGACTGGCTTGGAAGTATAAGACCAAATGGAAATGGTTGCTAGATAAATATATAAACTAAAGTCAGTACACAATAAGAAAGGAGCCTTTTCTTCAAGACTGCTTACTCCTTCTGGGGTCTCCACAGAAGAGGGTGGCAGGTGCCTCTCTGCACCAGAACACAAAAGGCTGTTGTTCCCCACCTCTGTTTCGCTGTTGGCAAAAGATAACTAGTTTGTCCTCCTTAAATTTCAGATTTTTTATGGAAGCGTATGCATATCTTTCTCCCTAAATGTCATGCCTTAGTTTTCTGTAACTCATATATTTAGGACTATAATTATGTTCATATATGCATGGCTGTACAGGGTCAGCCCAACAAACTATCTCCAGAAATGGCCCTGAGTGGGCACCTAAAAAAACTAAAAACTAGGTAAATGTGTGATAAGTCTCCCAGTACTCTCCTGGTCTCAGATTGGTTTCAGCTCTTAAACACCACACATGGATTGAGCGATGTCTTAGGTCTGTTACAGCGATGTTTAGTAATTCACATTACATCAGTCAATGAACACTTGTCCAGGCTTCCTAAATTTTATAAAATTGAATCCACAGTATCTCTTGGCAGAGTCCTACAGGTTATAGGCAGGCACTATCTTTCTATACTTCTCTAGTTCTTGTCCTGGAAAAACAGATTATCTTTTATTCACCCTCTTCATGTTACTCATAATTTCATATCTCTTTGTCATATGATTCTAAAACTAAGCCATTTTTAAAATATTTATATAGATAGAAACTTTCTGGCTATTTAGGAACTGTTGTGCATGTAAATTGTACTGAAGAAATCCCACTAGATGTTTTGCTGTATCTTGATATATCTAAATACTTATAAGAATCTGCTCCAAATGCGTAGATGGAAAACAAAAACATATATCTTTGCTATTAGCAGTTCATATTACTTGAAGTTATTGTACTGAAAAGGGTTTACATCAGCCTGGCTGAATTTACAATGTGGCCGAATGGTTGGTAGAACCAGGAAGACAATTCTTTTCAGATTATTGACAGAGGTTTCTGAGGGCCCTTGTAATATTGGGGCATGTTGTCTCCATTTAGCAATTACAAATAAAACAGAATCTTGATCACTACGTTCTTATGGTCCTTTGTCCTTCTGATTTACCACGGTGTCTTTGGGACTTTATGAAGTCGAGGAAAAGCACTAATGATACAAACATAAATGCAAAAGAACTAATGCAAGACAAACCTGAGACATAGACATGCCCAAATATAGACATAATACAAAACTTCATATGCTAAAAATAAATTAAAAAAAAAAAAATGTATTCCTGTATTTATGAGTCAGTGGTTCCTCATCATAGTAGCACTTTTCTTTAAAATGTAATCAAATCAGTATGTTATGGAAAAAACACTTTTTACCTTCTGCATTTTCAGATCATCTATGAAAAGTAAGTATCACTTTGAAATTTTAAGAAATGGGAAGGCAGTGCATGCACAAAACATAATTCCAAAAAGAGCAAAATATAATGTAGTTTTATAATGTAACATTCTGAGAAAGCTGAAAAAATGTTCTGTAAGGAAAACAATGTTATAGACCAAGAAAGCTAGGTATTAGAAGCAGCCTAGGAATTCTGATGACTGTGGTGCCATTACAAAATATAAATGGTACTATTGTTTTACTGAGTAAAAATTGTTTTCTTTTTTAAAGTTAAGTCTGGACGGATATTTAGGTTACACATTGCCAATGCTGAACCAAGGCACTAAGTTTAATATGCTTGTCTTTTCAAGAGTTTTAACAGCTAGAGAGCCAGCATGTAATGCTCTCTGGGGCACTGCATATCTAGAATGTCTTTTGTTCTTGTATGGCCCTTTCTATGGCCTTTTTATGCCCCTGAATTAAGAATGACCTTTAATGACCATTCCTTGTTTTCTTCAGAGTGTAATGTCCCAAGTACTATATTTTAAAGCTCCATGCACATTACCTGTGCAAGTCTCATTAACCTTTTTTCCCAATAAGCATTTTTTCACTCACTGTTTTAAAGCCTTTAATGTCATGTCAAAATGCTAACATAATTCACATTAACGGACATTAGTAATTGCCACAACATTCCACATTACTTAGCTAACTACACACTGCGGTAGCCCAGTTATCTAACATAGTTTTCTGTATCAAATACGTAGCTAAAATAAATTTTGAGAATGTTTTAACACAATATTTACTGCAGAAAAAGTGTTAGTGTAATTCCCATAGCTTACCTAGATGAAAAGTATGGTTGTATGTGTCCAGCTGATGTGGTTTACCTTCAATTTTTTATCCTCACACCTCAGCCAACTTTTCATCCTATGGTCTGTTTTCACCCTCTGCTTTTTTCATCCAAGCTTTTTGTTCTGAGCCATTTAATTCTTACTTCCACAAGGTGGAAAGATATATGTTGGATAGGATCAGAACATTGTTTTTCTAGTTGTCTGCTACCATTACTAGTAAAATCAGTAATGGATTGAATTTTGATCTTATCAGCTTCCTGAATTTATGCTCTCAAGGTTAATAGAAGGAAAAAAGAAAAAAAAAACAGCTTTGAGCAACAGGAACGTAAACAATCCTGTTGAATTCAGTAGGATTACTCAAATATTACAAGTTAAGAATGTGCATAAATATTTTATTAGATATGAGCTTTCTACTCAGGTTTGAAGTACAAGTATTTATTTATTCAAAAGCCAGCAAATTTTTCATTTTATAACATCAGAGCTCCATATTGTATACAGGCTGTGTTGTCTCTTTTTTTTTTTTTTTAATAGGGAAATATTTTATTTGATCTTGAATTAATATATTTGTAACTTTAACTCAAGTCACAAATTTGTTATAATATGTCTCTTGACAGTAAAAGAATATTTCAAGAACTAGCAACATAGCTGGCTGAACCATGAGTGATTTGTATTGCTCTATTGTAAGAATTTTGGAAACAATCATTACTTCATGTTAACATCCAATGAAAATATTTTAGGCCGCTTCAACTGGTCAAGACTTACAAGTAAAAGTATTAGCAAAAGTAATTAATGTGTATGTTATATAGATTAAAACCTATGTATGCCATTTTAGCTTTTGGAAATACTGACTTTTTATATTCCTTATTGATGTTAGTATTTAGACAGAAGGAATAATAGGTGTCCATTCCAAATCATAGGAGAGCTGGTGTGAATTATTAGTGACAAATAATTAGTGAGGTAGAGTTCTTCTGTCTAAATGAATTCCTTACACCTTGATGCAAAAGGTGCTTTCATCAAGATTAACATTGAAAATTTTTGTTGTTCATAAATGATGAAATAATAAAGCAGTTTCGTTACACAGGCAAATCCAAATTATTCACATTGATTACTAATGAATAAATCATTCCTGGAGATTTTAACTTCATGATGGATTATAAACAGGAGATCATAATTAAAGGAACATCAGTAGTGGCTTCTTTCTCTTTATTTTTTTCACAAAATAGAAAACATCGGAAATATTTTTAAAAAGCAAAATGGATTGACATCTGCATGTAAGTCAAAGTGTTTTGCCATGTTCAGTTTCAGCAAGAAAGGTAGTTCAGCATGCAGAATGAGTAAAAGCAGCTTCAGGCATACCTTTTCTGTCAGTTGATGTGGACACCAGAAGCTGATAGTTCATTATCAGGGAAAAAAATAAAAATTACGAATACTCCAGAAATTGTTAAGTTTTCTAACCCAATCTGAGGAACTCCTTATCTAAAGATGCATAATTCATTTCTGGATGGAGATGTTAATGAGTGAGATTTGTCTTGCATATGAAGCATATGAAGTCCAAGTTAGTCTCTGTACAATATCAGGACATTTTCTTCCTGTACAGTACTTTTGAAATCAGATGCACTTTGGATTTTCTTGTGAAAACAAGAAACAAACAAGAAACAAACACTAATCTGCCATTCTTTCCAGTTCCAGAATATCTGGAATGGTACATAGAGGAATTTGGCAGAAATAGAATAGTTCATAAATCCTAAAAAATATGTAGTTTCATAATGGTTTCGAGAGTGAGGAACATTCTTCACTGTAGTTACTTTATATCCTAGCACAATGAAAAGTCTAATAGTAGGTGAGGAAATGTACCCTTCACAGATATCTCATATGTATAGTTCTTTATTTTCTCTCAAAATCAGTTGTTCTGTTTTGTTTTGTTTTGTTTTGTTTTCCATCTGAAATGCTCAGATTCATTCCAGTTCCTATTTTTCAAGTTTTCAAGGTGATGATAATACCTTCTAAGTAATTCTGAGTTACAGGATCTGTTTTTAACATTTGGCCCACAGCTTACTAACCAGGGCCAAAGAGCACTCTTTCTCAGTACAACCCTACAAAATAAAATTCTGTGAGAGAGATGTGAAAAATATACAACTCTTTACTTACATTTTCAAACTGTTTGCACTTAAACTACCTTATGCATACCTGTTTGTGCCTCTAGCACTTAGCTGTGAACATTTGTCCATTATTTTTGAACTTAATTGGTATTTGAAAATCAAGTAGCTCCTTCTTCTCCCTAGCTTTCACAGTTCTAAAATAAATTTTTGCCTGATTTTTTTAAAATTTGGTCTCCTCTCTTCTAGGAGACAGGATTTTGATTTTATCTCCTAAAAAATATATTGAAACAAAATACAAAATGCAAACTACAAAATACAAAAATAAACAGAAGTGAACAGATTAAAAAGTTAACAAAATAAAAAAAATCAAAAATAAAATAAAATAAAATAAAATAAAATAAAATAAAATAAAATAAATTTCCAATCACTGCCTGACAGAACATTTAAGTCACTTCTCTAGCCACTAATTGTATATTTGAATGCGTTTGCTGCCATACAAATGTAACTTCAGCAGTTTTCCTTGACCCAGTAGGTCAGCCCTGTTTTTCTTCAGAAGAGTCAAAACATGAGACAAAAATTCTCGAAGGCATTCAGAAGTGGAATATTACATGGGACTTTCATTTTAAATATTTTTGTTTTGATCTCAATAAGAGACACAAACTACATTTCTTATTATACAGATACTAAATTAAAAATAAAAGAAGAACACTCTTTGGATCAAATATAAGAACACCTGTTCCTCAGGTGAGTTCTCTACCTACTATGTTATGTACAGGATTTTTCTTGTGTTCTCTCTTCATGGTCCCATGAATTTTGTGTGCATACTTACAACAGAAGTTTAGACAACCTTCAGTCTGTTCTTCAATGATCTTCTTTGAATTCCCCGTTTTCTAATACATGGGCGAAAGGTGCAATTTAAGCAGCCCTTCCACATCATGCTCATATTGATATTAGAGAATGAAAAGGGTAGAATCAAGCACAGCACGTATCATCTGTACTTTCTGAAAGTGGAGCGAAAACTGTTCCATTCACTGCAAGAATTGTTATAAGTCCTCCTTATAACAATAGATTCAAAGTATATTGTCCCAAACAATTTAAATGCCTAACTTCTCAGGAGAGAGAGGATTTCAAATAAAGATCCATGTTTTGCTTTTCTTCCTGGCTATTTCTAATCCATCTAGTGTCCGTTTTGTCACTTGGACATATTTGAGACATAAAACCCTCCTGAATAAGGCACATAGGAAGCAGTATTTAGATTCTGGATTATATTTTTGAGGCATAGAAAATGAAGTACCACTTCACTGACTTGGTGGTGTCAACTCTCTGTTTTGAATAGAACCCATGTTCTTTCATATATTTTTAACTAAATTTATTTGAATATGCTAAAGAAAACAAACAAAGCCTACAACAGCAGTTTTGCATTTTGATCAAATAATTGAAGGAAATTGAGAAGGAAAAAAGAAAGGTATTTTAAGTTAATTTTCATGATTTTTCACTTCCAACTGTATAACCATTAGCTACAATGAATTATGTATATAACTTCTTCTGAAACAGAAATATCGGCTCTCAAGTTAAATGACATAGAGCAATTCAGGATTTGATTCTTCCAAATCTTTCTTCTAGCTTTTCCTATTTATTTGGAAAAAAAAAAAAAAAAAGATTCCTGTTAGCTAAAAATAAAAATACTGCAGTGGCACTGTGGCCTCTGTCTCACCATTTTTATTTCTCGTTTGAGTATTTCTAGTTCTTTGCAGTTAATTAGGCTAAGCAAGAATTATTTGTGCTAGTGAGTATCAAGTAGTTAAACTATAATCCTTTTAAGAGCTCTTTCAGCTGCTTTAAAAAGACAGAAATCTCTACACTACTAAATAAAATGGACCAGAGAGAAAGTTTAGTCACTGGAGTCCTTACGATGTAGATAGCTGTTACTCCTTGGCTGTTTTAGGCCAGCTCCTTTGCCCAATGCAATAGCTGAACATGCCTCGTGTTCATGTCAGGAACAGCTCCCAACAAGCAGTAGCAAAAGACTCCACTCATGCTGCTCCTAGACAGCCTTCTCACACTGTCTCAACAGGTTTTCCACTCCTTTATATGCCACCCTTACTTGCACATATTTTTTTATTTCACACTGCAGTCGGTTACAGTACAGTCCTCAATTCTTTCAACATTTGTAACTGAAAAAAGTACTGACAAAATGATAATTATGTTTCTGGGTCATCTGACACTTAGAGAAGAGCTACGACTAACTGCTATGAAGTGTGAATGAAACGCCTTTGCTGCATGGGGAGTTAGCATTGTCTGGTCTTTTTTGGCTTTGAGGTCCCTCTCTCTTGGTACCCCTTTTATTTACCAGCATAAATGTAGCCTTGCTATATAATGAAGCAAGTAATGTAATGGTATATTGAAGTTAGAAGAAAATTTGCAAGCCAAATATCTACCTACTTATTGTATTTGGGTTTAAACATGAAAACCCTATCTTCCTTACAGTTCTCTTAAGTAATTATCTGGATTACCTGCTCATTTTAGTCAAAAGAGGCATAAAAGAAAGCTTGATGGAATTGATGGGTACACACATGGACAGTATCAATAGAACATCCAATAACTCAGGAGCAACAGCAAGTAGAATTTCAATTCTTCTGAATTTGGTATTGACACTTGGGAATCAGTAAAATTTACAGTTAAACTCAGAAAACACCATCCCACGATATTCTGTCTGAAAACAGAAGCCTAAGTATTTTACGTAATATAAGCAGTTTTAAAAGTAATTTTAAGATGTTCTGTCCTTCTATGGAAATTTCCCTAGTTTAACCAACTATGCATGATTGATATGTGTGTTCTAATACTTTCTTTTTCCCTCTTTGACAACTTACGGCAGTCACTAGCCATGGCTCCAGTGATATTGTGATTTTTTCTCCACCCTAACCTTCCAGAGAGTTTTATTATGCTTTATAATTCCTGAAAAGTGCTCATGTGTACAAGTGTCACATTAGTTCTCTGGTGTACCATTAGAGTAGTTGCACAATTCAAGTTAGTAATTTAAGTTTTGTTTGGTTGTTGTTGTTGTTGTTTAAAAAAAAAAAAAAAAAAACACCTCCACTTCAAATTGACATAAGTCTTGAGGGTAAGAAGGTAAGAGGAAGAAAAATGAATAAATAAACCCACCGAAAACATTCTGCTAGGATATTTGAACAGAGGAACTCAAAAGGATTTACCTTTTTCTTTGGTTAGTTTTATTATGCTTCTTCTGTATTTCTTTTTTTCAAAAAGAGAATACTTTCTTCCCCATCTTCTTAGTGTGTTGGGTGAATAGCCAAGGCTTTTTCAAGTTTAACAGTGTAACTTGGTCTTGGAATAACTCTGATTCTGTCTTTGATTCTTTGTCAGCTGTTTTCAGCACTGGTTGATATCACTAGGAAGAAAGAGGAAACAAATCACCAGCTGAGATGGGCTTCTATCCAGTCGGAACTTAGATTGACCTGGGAAACTGCCTCTCAAAGAAAAGACACAAAAATTTGTCCTGTAGCTGTCACAAATCTTCAAATTTACAATGTCTTTGAGAGAGAAACCTTTTTTTCTCTCTCTTTTTCAAATGTTTTCCTCTGGCCTTTCTTGTTAATATATGTTCTTGGATCATAGATGACTTCAGAAACTGATTTGTGAAAAAAAGAATGGGAAAACCTTGCTTTTTGAGTAGGCTATGAACAGTTTTCTGTAACCCAGTTAACATTTCTGTTATTGAAGAAATTACTAAGAGAAGAATTATACGGTTTTAATCAGGATATTTTGTTCCTATGGTAAGATTTTATAGACAGGAACTTTGTGGGGAGGGGTAATATGAATACCAGCTGATAAAGAACAAATAGAAAATTCTGGTTGGACAGCTACTATATGATTGAGACAAAAATAATATGGACTACAGCAAATGCTTCTACTCACCACCTGCAGTAGCGTCCACTTGTGGATTCCCCACTACAAGAGAGACAAGGAATACTGCAGACAGTCCAATGAAGGGCCACAAAGATGCTTAAGGGGCTGAACCATCCCTCCTATGAAGAGAGGCTGAGAGAGCTGGGATTGTTCAGCCTTGAGAAAAGGTTCAGCTGGGGATCTCAACACAGAATCACAGAATGGTTAAGGTTGGAAGGAGCCTCTGGAGATTATCTGTTTCAACCACACAGCTAAAGAAGGACCACCTAGAGCCACTTGTCCAGGACCATGGCCTTTGTATATCTCCAAGGAGGTGGACTCCACAGTGTCTCTGGGCAACCTGTGCCAGTGCTCAGTCACCTGCACAGTAGATTGTTTCCTGATACTGAGAGGGAACCTCCTGTGTTTCAGTTTCTTCCCTTTGCCTCTTGTCCCGTTCCTGAACACAACTAAATCATTGTATATAAATCAAAGGGGGGCATCAGAAGACCTGCTCCAGCTAGGGACTGCACTAGATAACCTCCAGATGTCCCTTCCAATCACAGCTATCCTATGATTCTTTGATTCTCTTCAGTGTTGATTTTCATTACTTTTTCTTTTTAAAAAAATCTTTCCAGCAGTTTATACATATGCACTGAACTGAAATTCTTTTTAAACCAGAGCTGACTAACTGTAACTTCAGAGGCTAGATATAGCTATGGAAGAGAATGTATCTGGCCCTGAGAAATGTGTATTTCTCAGTTAGTTCTGAGATAGCTACCCCAAAAAGGGAATATAGAATTTCAGCAAATTGCTACCTTTTATTTAAAATGATCATGCAAAGATATGTCAAAAATCTTTCAAATTTCAAAGCTAGAAGATATATAAAAATATGTATTTTCATTTAAAACAACTATATATAAAATTATATATTTATGTTCTAATTATAAGATAATACTTCTGTTATTGAACATGAATTGGAACAAGACATGGCAGCTGAATATACGTGTGTATATACCAATTTAGGAATTGGAGATGATTCTTATGGAATTGTTTAGAAGACAATGAATCAGGCAAGTTTTAAATGCCTAAACAAAACTTTACTTAGCAACACACTTTATGCTTTCAGTCTGTTTTTGCACAGTTAATCGTCACCTACATGTATAAAACTGTTAGTCTTTAACTTTCCTATTCTAAATTATCTGTGAGTATACAATACCATGGAGTGAATGCTATACAGCTAGCGTTGATAGCTACAGTTCTTGGTGGATCTTAGTAAGAGGAGTCAAAGTGATTAGGCCAGAGAACTCCTCAATGAGATAATTTCAAATTGAAACAGGCTTGTCTTTCTTCCTTTCTGATTTCCTTGTGTTGTCCTTAGTGTTGTATACTTCTCATCCCCTGCCCCACCCCCCAAAAAAAGGGGTGCCTCAACTGGTTATTGTACTGTTTATCTTGTTTTTGCCTTTGGCAGTCATCCTTGTGTTTTCAGCAGGATGTCCTGAGTTTTTGCAGTCCCTTGTGCTTTTGCTATCATTACTGTCTTGCAACTTTTGTTACTTGGATGTTACTTTTGTATGTTACTTTTGTATTGTTACTTTTTTGTACTTTTTTGTATTGTTACTTTTGTATTTTGGATGTTACTTGGATGTTACTTTTCATATTGAATAAGGTTCAGTAGTGAGCAAGGAAGTCTGTGGACAAGGACTTAGCATTACACATTAAAGAACAAGGTGTTGAAACTGATACAGACATCTAAAGTGACAAAGTTTGACCTAAAACCAGGAGCCAAAAGTATGATATCTCTGTATTCAGTATGCCGCATGAAAAAGATGGATCCTTAGGAACTGAAAGCAGTAAATTCCCTAAATAGGAGAATATAAATGAAAAGTTGTCATGTGAAAATGTCTGCATCTCTGCTGTCTTTGCCTACCATTCCTGAGCCACTGGAACATCCAGACTCCTAACAGCGGGTAAAGATTCTATCCAAGCGTCTATCAGCTTTACTTCCACACTCATGGATGTGCACCACCATGCAGCCAGAGTAACTAACCAGTCCATTAAGTTTCAAGGCTGAAATTCAGAGAGTTCTGACGATATAAATGTACATACTCCCAAATTAACTGCAAAGGCTGTGCATATGAACTAAGGTTAGTGGGAGTTAACTTTACATTTAAACATGTCAGTGGAATTTTGTGGAGCTAACAGTCCTGTCAAAAACCTTCCCACTGTGTGTTTTAAGCCAGTCCCTATAAAAGTCAGTCTACTAAAATTAGAGAGGGAAAACAAAAAAAAAAAAAAAAAAAGCTAGAAGGTTTAGAAGACTGCAGTCTGGTGTCACTATTGAACATGTTTGTCCTTGACATAAGATATTTCCATCTTAAACTTTGCAGTTGGTTCCATCAGGAGGGTGAAAGCTGTTGGGTATCTTCCTGGGCAGAGGATGTGCTCACAGAAGCATCTAATGAGAATAGATATGAAGGAACAATGTAACAGGAACACTAAATGAGTGACTACACACTAGATTGCACTATGTGAGCTCTTGACTTCTGGAGTGAGGGAATATCATTCAATGTTAACACACCTGGATACAGTATACCCCTTGTGAGCCATTAAATTCCAGGAGGATGCTTGTTTTCTGGAAATAACTCACAAACAGCATCAAATAATGCCCTTCAATATTCCCAACAGAATATATTGTCTTCCTTTAGATTATTGTATACTTCTTATTATAGATGCCAAAAAAAAGAAGCATGCTTCACTGAATATTGCTTAATAGAAAATTCCATGTCATTTATACGTACCTGATTAAGTTGAATTCAGTTATATAATTTTCCATTTTTAAAGACAGTACAGTAAAACAACTAAGTTTAAGAAGAAAACACTAAGTTCAGAAAACATGTGCCTATTATTTAAGTGTGTGTCATAGCATTAACCTAATGTTATAGGTGTCATAGCATTAAATATAACAAAACTATGGGAAAGTAGAAATATATAGTAACAGAAACTGTAATATACAATCTAGACCCCTGAAGCAATCAAAACCAGCTCAGGAAACAACAACAACAACAAAATATATTCATAGTAATTAATTTACACCATTACAGCTAAGTTAGATAAAAATATCAGCCAGGATAAAACTGTGCCAGTGAGACTTATAAGGTGCTTAAGATGATGTAAAATGATGCCAGGGTCAATGGTATCTGGAGATGTTAAACTGAGTAAAATGAGCCATGAAAGGACATTGTTAGCAGCCTGAAGATGAAGGACATTACAAATGTTTTCAAGGGCAATGTTGGCAGAGCACTCCCATTGTAAATTAGAGCTATTATCAGGAGATAGCAGCTATGTAAGTGAATACATAACTGTGTTGTGAACATTTTTTCAGCACCTCTGTAGAAATATGAATCAGTTCTTAATGATAAGTCTTGAAATTATTATACAGATTATAACACTTAAATTTCAAAGCTTATTGTAACTGTAAATAAAAATCTATAAAGTATCGCCTCCACCAACAAGAAAACAAAAATTAACACCTTAAAGCATAAATATAAAACAAAATAGAGACAATATGAGAATATTACATAGAAATAGAGGACAAACTTTCTCCATCTGTAAAATGGCTTAAAATAATTATTAGAGATCAGTGTTAGATCAGTGTTAAAAAGAAAAAAAAAAAATAAAATAAAATTTAAAAAAAAACAGATTTACATTAGAAATGTTAAAGTGTCACAGTAAATTTATGCTACAACATTACTGACAGCTTTTTGGAATGATAAAAAATTATATGGAATACAATCTACCCCATGGTGAATGAAATAATAGAAAGTGTTCTACTTGTTTTACTTGTCACTGTTTATAGCTACATGAATTGTGTTTCCACAAAAGTCAAAAATACTACCAATATTCTTGCACAGTAAGTTAAAAGATCAAGCAGCTCTATGCTAGGGAGGTCAACCTAGATTTGTCTTAATTTAAATGGTTTCTAACTGTGTTGTCTCTGCTGGTGTTTAGTATTGAGAGCTTCCATTGGCCTTGAGCCCTCCCAGTGGAAAATGAAGAACAAGGGACTTTAATAGAATTTCAGTCATCTTAGCTGATTACACAGGAAACATAGTACTTGTACACAATATAGGCACTTCGCTCAGATGGTAAAATTTAATGTCATTAGTCTTATCTTGTCTGTTCAGACCTATATTACAATCTGCAAACAGTCTTTAAATGAGAATACACTTTGTCTAGAGAAGCACTACTGAAATTATATCAATACCATTTTTAAAGTATGTATGAATATATGCTATTCAATAGAGAAAGACTGATGAAGCAAGGAATTCTAAAGGTTGCATAGATTACAATAAAAGCAGAAAAATCTTTTCTAAAGTGTAGTTATTTTTGACAATTCAGTTTATATGTACTCAATTTGAATATTTTAAAGAACTTTAAGGAAACATTGATATCTGGTTTTTAAAAAGCAGGTCCTGCCTGAGTTAATTAATTCAAACACTAAAAATCATTATTGATTTTGGAAATCTTAATCATTATGTTTATTTGTAAAACAATTGAATATAAGTTTCTAGGGAAAATAAAAAGGTCATCTAGAACCTAATTTACACACATAAGTCTGAAAACCTCAGTCTTTTCCTAATAGTATTGTCTCAGCTACAATGTTTTGAAGAAAATATGCTTATTTTTTCTGAAAACAAACAGAAACAAAGTAAATTAGAGTTCCTAGGATGGATTGTTTAGTAGCAGCGTCCTACTGGCCAAATCAAAGTCAAAACTCTAAGGAAGTTACAAAAAGTCATATGAGACAATTAATAAAATGACAACAAAAGTTAATATTCTAAATAAATATAAACAATAATCTGAATATATATATATATATATTTAATATACTGTGTTGTTGTGGGTTGACCTTGACTGGCAGCTGTCAAGGTCAACCCTGCCCATCTGTCTCAGTCCCCTTCCTCAACAGAACAGAGCAGGAAAATAATATGAAAATGTTATGAATGAGTTAAAATAAAGACCGGGAGATCACTTGCCAATTACCATCATGGACAAAACAGGGAAATTAAATTTAATTCAATTTAATTTAATTAGCTTTAGATTAAAACAAATCAGGAATGCCTAAGCTCACTACGAGCTCAACCTGGCCACTATGGTGAAGAATAACAAAAAATGTTTTTATAAATATATTAATGGCAAGAGAAAGGCCAAGGAGAATCTCCATCCTTTACTGGATGCAAGGGGGACATAACTACTGAGGATAAGGAACAGACAGAGGTTCTTAATGCCTTCTTTACATCTGTCTTTACTAGGCAGACCACTTATCCTTGAGGTACTCAGCCTCCTGACCTGGAAGCATGGGACGGGGAGCAGAAGACACACACACACACACACACACACACTCTCTCTCTCTCTCTCTCTCTCTCTCTCTCTCTCTCCCTCTCCCTCTCTCTCTCAGTTCAGGTGGAAAAAGTTAGAGACATGCTGCTCCACCTGAACTGTCACAAGTCCATGGGGCCAGATGGGATCCAACCAAGGGTGCTGAGGGAGTTGGCAGATGTGATTGTTGCTCACCTGAACATGAGCCAGCAGTGTGCTCAGGTGGCTAAGAAGGCCAACAGCATCCTGGCTTGTATCAGGAACTGTGTAGCCAGCAGGACCGGGGAGGTGATCATCCCCTTGTACTCTGCTCTGGTGAGGCCGCACCTCAAGTACTGTGTTCAGTTTTGGGCCCCTCACTACAAGAAAGCTGTCAAGGCCCTGGAGAGTGTCCAGAGATGGGCTACAAAGCTGGTGAAGAGCCTGGAACACAAGTCCTGTGAGGAACAGCTGAGGGAACTGGGGTAGTTTAGTCTGGAGAAGAGGAAGCTCAGGGGAGACCTTCTTGCTCTCTCCAACTACCTGAAAGGAAGTTGTGGGGAGCTGGGGGTTGGCCTCTTCTCACAGATAACTAGTGATAGGACTAGAGGGAATGGCCTCATGTTGCACCAGGAGAGTTTTAGATTGGAAATTAGGAGACAAGTCTTCTCAGAAAGAGTAGTTAGGCATTGGAATGGGTTGCCAAGGGAGGTGGTGGAGTCACCATCCCTCAGGATGTTCAAGGAAAAGCTAGACTTGATACTAAAGGACATAGTTTAGTGGGTGATATTGATGGTAGGGTGATGGTTGGACCAGATGATCTTGGAGGTATTCTCCAACCTTAATGATTTTATGATTCCTTCCTCTCATTCACCCCCTTTTTCCGAGGCTCAACTTCACTCCCTCATTCTTTTCTACTTCCAACCCCTCAAACACCACAAGGGAACTGGAGAGTAGAAGTGATGGTGGGACTTCATAACACTTCTCCCTACCAGTCCTTGCTCCTCTCACTTTTCCCCTGCTCTAGTGAGGGTCCTCTCCAAGAGCTCCAGTCCTTCAGGATAAACCTGCCATAGCATAGGTTCTTCATAGGCCATGGTACCTTCTGGATATATTCATCTGCTCCAGTGAGAGGTCTTCAGTGTGGTCTCCAGCATGGTCCTCTCTATGAACTGCAGAGTCATACCTGTTTTGCCTTGGTGTCTCCACAGCCTGCAAGGATAATCCTGCTTCATCATGG
The DNA here is from genome assembly GCF_009769625.2 of Cygnus olor. Classification (NCBI taxonomy): domain Eukaryota; kingdom Metazoa; phylum Chordata; class Aves; order Anseriformes; family Anatidae; genus Cygnus; species Cygnus olor. The sequence goes on along the minus strand of NC_049169.1, from coordinate 157,066,433 downwards.
TCTTTCCCATGAGCTGCAAGGCAATATTTGTTCCAATAAATGGAGCACCTCCTCCTTCTACTCTGACCTTGGTGTTAACAGTGTTGTTTCTCTCATACTTTTTTTCCTTAATCCTTACTGCCTACACAGAATTTTGCCCTTTCTTAAGTGCATTTTCTGAGAGGCATCACTTTATTGGCTGCTGGGTTCAGCTGTGCCTTGCAGTTGGGCTATAACTGGCATGGGGCAACCCCTGCCTCTCCTCACTGAAGCCTGTTCTGCAGCACCCCCCTGCCCCCCACCATTATCTGACATGTACACTCAATACAAGTGTCCAAACAAAGCTGGGCATGTGATGTTTTTCTGCTTTTTTCATGTAGTACATTTGCATGTGTATATGGATATGATGACTTTATTCCACTTTTTTTTCATTTCACACCCATAAGTATCTATGTTCAGATAATAAAGTGCATGTTAAAGTGACTTCAAGACCAGGCCTGCCACACAAATTTTAACTTACAGTAGGTAGAAGACAAAACAGAGTACATACAAGAAGTTTCCAGACTCTCTGCTTCCATAATGGTTTCCTTATGCTAGTTATAAAAACAGGCAACCATGGGATTACAGTAAGTGTATGTTCTGTCTCTACTGGCATTGTTCTTTGATAGAAAATTTAATAGAATTTTTAGTGAGCAAATATTTAGTAGTAATTATTTTTTAATTTTGTTATCACTAATATTTTAAGGGAAGAATCAATTTACCAATTATCATGTTTTTTGTTCTGTTTGTTTATCTTAATAAATGACATCTGAGATGATATCTTTAGTTCCTTAGGTTAATCTGATAGCATAAAAAAAGCATCAAATACAGGGTTAATAATAGACATGCTGACAAACCTCTAAATACAGTAGTGCTGTTGGACATCTCTCTTTTTCTTTCAGAGTTTCTCAGTAATTTGACCTATACCCAAAAGTATTACAATAGAAAATAAATCTATTGCATCTGAAATGTGTCTGTTTCAATTTCTAAAATTTTCTCTAAAGAGAATTTGATATCATGACTGCAAAGGAAACAAATTAAATCAAAAGATGAAATCACATCAAGGCAACTGGTTTGCTATCTCTTCTACATTTATACTCTTTGATGCTATAGATAAACTCAAAGTAACATAATAAATCAGAACAAACCAAGAACTTTGCAGGTGTTTAGACTCTGGAATACATCTCAACAGTCTCCAGTTATTTTGTTTCACATTTTGAGATGTGAAAGGCTTTTGGAGGCAGAATTCATTATCCAAACCTTCCTTGAATCAGGCAGAGACAGTAAAGGTGTGGTACTAGAACATAATGAAATGAAATCAGCAAGGTCTGAACAGCTTTGTTATTTTCTACTGGTCACAGTTGCTTCAGCTGTCACTTCCTAACTGACAGATTTTCTGCATAATTTTGAACTCATTTTTTTAAAGTAGTGACATGCTGCACTTTGTGTTGTGGTTCCACTCATGCTATACCAGCTCCATTGCTCTGTCATCACTCCAGGTTTTTCTATTCATTACAATTATTTCAAGATACAGCTCAAACTAGATTACCACCATTCTGTGAATGCTAAGGGCCCAAAGCATAAAATTTTATTGGGCACATGTACAGAAACACCAGGAGGCTGAAAGAAAATAAAAAATGAATATATTTTCATTTCTCTTCATATAAAGTTATATAAAGAGTTAGTGTCAGACTTTCTAGTCTCTCAGACAGGAAACACTAGCAATAGAAACAGCTAATATAGTATAGAAGCACATCAACAGTTTAATTAATTCCACTACAAATACAAAGGAAAGGTTGGAAACCCTTCTGTTAGTGCACAAACTGAAGGCATTATTCCTGTTAATAGAAAGTAGCTTAATATAATTTTTTTCAGTTTAGACAGTAGAGTTCCACTGACCTGATTTTCTTCATTTCATTCATCTGAAGAACAGTTTTATAGAAAAAAAATTATTTCTCAATTGATTTTTTTCCTCCTTCATAATGATTTCAAGATAATTTTCCATACAGAACATCAGTGTTACAGGTTTTTTTTTTTTTTTTACTGGAATAGCCATAAAGAGAACGATGTGTGTTGAGGAATAGCTCTCAAATATCTCAAATGTTGGAAATTATAAAGAGAGAAAGAGAGTGAGGAAGGAAGGAAGAAAGAAGGAAGGAAGGAAGGAAGGAAGGAAAGAAAGAAAGAAAGAAAGAAAGAAAGAAAGAAAGAGAGAGAGAGAGAGAGAAAGAAAGAAAGAAAGAAAGAAAGAAAGAAAGAAAGAAAGAGAAAGAAAAAGAGAAAGAAAAGAGAAAAAAGAAAGAAAGAGAGAGAGAAAGAAAGAAAGAAAGAAAGAAAGAAAGAAAGAAAGAAAGAAAGAAAGAAAGAAAAGGAAAAAGAAGGAAAGAAGGAAAGAAGGAAGGAAGGAAGGAAGGAAGGAAGGAAGGAAGGAAGGAAGGAAGGAAGGAAGGAAGGAAAGAAAGAAAGAAAGAAAGAAAGAAAGAAAGAAAGAAAGAAAGAAAGAGAAAGAAAGAAAGAAGGAAAGAAAAAGAAAGAAAGAGAAAAAAAAGAGAAAGAAAAGAAAGAAGAAAGAAACAAAGAAACAGAGAAAGAAAAAGAAAAAGAGAAATAAAAAGAAAAAATAAAGAAAGAAAAGAAAGAAGAAAGAAAGAAAGAAAGAAAGAAAGAAAGAAAGAAAGAAAAAGAAAGAAAGAAAGAAAGAAAAAGAAAGAAAAAGAAAAAGAAAGAGAAAGAAAAAGACACAAGTAGAACACTAATATTCTTACTATTTAATATTTTCAATCATGTAGTTAAATGCATCTCAACTACAAAACTAAACTTTCGGTATACTCCCTAAAAGTTAAAAATATGGACACATTATCTTTTTTTTTTTTCTGTGTTTGACATAGTTTGATATGTGTAGAGCGAAGTTTCACTAAAGTTCATTTCATGTGTACTCGGCTACAGTTAGGGGTAGTTTTTGAAATAATGTGCTGTTTTTTCCTTTAAAGTATGTTGGAAATTAAAGATTTCCTATGACTCTTTAGATGTTTAACTTTCGTTATATTCACTTCCTATTTAAACTGATTCTAAATTACTCGGTTTATTAATAATATATCTAGAGTTTCAAAATACATGTCATACAAATTTCATTAAACTTGTTTACAGTTCTGAGCCTCTACAGAATATGCATAGTTAATTGTTTTACAAATTAACAGATTGTTTTACTAGTTAAAATAATGTTTCTCGTTAGATAATTTTAAGATTTGCAAATGTGGTACAGATGTAGGCACTTCTCTCATAGCTAATAGTAAGAAATGTATTTATAAGGTTCATTTTCATCTCAAAATACAGATTATGCTACACAGATTTCCCCATTGTATTTGAATCTGTAATAAGAAATTACTACTATATTCCTCCATTCTTTTCTGGACTGTACATCTTCTGAAGTAAACTCCTGTTTCTAGAGTGTGAACCCATTGTTTCTAGTAATGTTGCATGCTATTTTGACATCTAAGTATAAAATATATAGGAGTGATTTTTTCAGAACTTCAGAATGATTGATTTGCAACTTAAATTTTGAAAATCAGAACAAATTTTATTTAAATGATGTAACATACGAACCAAAACAAAAAGATAATTAACACAACATTTTGTTTACTTAATTCAATCATAGAAAGAGGAAACAGTCATTCTTCCTATTTCTACTGTACTTTCTTATTTAGTATCTGGATGTACTTGACAAATGTTTATTAGGTAAGACAAGGTTGCACTTTTCATTTTTGAATCTGTCTCAGTAATATATCTAAATATTTTTTATATTTTCTCTTTACTCTTATTCTGTCTTTAATGTGGAGGGCCTTAATCTGCAAAGATTTCCGCAAGATTCTACAGAGAGCTACTTAAGCTACTGCATGGAATTTACTGGAGCAGGGCACAAAGAATTAAGCTCAGTATATTTAAATCTTCTATAAACCAAGCCATAATTTCAGTACCCTTGTCTTCTTTTATATCATAGAATCATGGAATCATAGAATTGCTCGGGTTGAAAGGGACCTTAAAGATCATCTAACTCCAACACCCCTGCCATAGGCAGGGATGCCACCCACTAGATCAGGTTGGCCAAGGCCTTGAACACCTCCAGGGATGGGGCATCCACAACTTCTCTGGGCAACCTGTTCCAGTGTCTAACTACCCTTACAGTGAAGAATTTCCTCCTAATGTCTAGTCTGAATCTATCTTCTTTTAGTTTAAGACCATACCCTCTTATCCTATCATTATCTACCTGAGTAAAGAGTCTTTTTCCATCTTTTTTATAAGACCCCTTTAGGTATTGAAAGGTCGCAGTGAGGTCCCCCAAGAACCTTCTCTTCTCCAGGCTGAACTTCCCCAGCTCTCTCAGCCTTTCTTCATAGGACAGGTGCTCCAACCCTCTGATCATCTTTGTAGCCCTCCTCTGGTCTCCCTCTAACAGGTCCACTTCTTTCTTGTGCCGGGAGCCCTAAACCTGGATGCAGTACTTCAGGTGGGGCCTTACAAGGGCAGACTAGAGGGGGACAATTACCTGCTGACCTGCTGGTCACATCTCTTTTGATGCAGTTCAGGATGCAGTTGGCCTTCTGGGCTGCAATCGCACACTGCTGGCTCATGTTGAGCCTTTCATCCACCAGAACCCCCAAGTACTTTTTGGCAGGGCTGCTCTCAGTGAGTTCTTCTCCCAGTTTGTCTGGGATTGCCCTGACCCAGGTGCAGCACCTTGCACTTGGACTTGCTGAACATCACACGGTTCACATGGGCCCACTTCTCCAGCCTGTCCAGGTCCATTTGAATGGCATCCCTTCCTTCTGTTGGATCAACCACATCACTCAGCTTGGTGTCATCTGCAAACTTGCCGAGGGTGCACTCAATCCCATCATCTATGTCACCGATGAAGAGACTGAAAAACACCAGTCCTAAGACAGGCCCCTGAGGGACATTTCTCACCACCAGCCTCTACCTGGACATAGAACCATTGACCAACACTCTCTGGGTGTGGCCATAGAGCCAATTCCTTATCCAACAGACGGTCCACCCTTCAAATCCATATCTTTCCAATTTAGAGATTAGGATGTCATGTGTGACTGTTTCAAAAGTCTTACAGAAGTCCAGGTAGATGACATCAGTCAGTCTTCTCTTGTCAATTGATGCAGTTACTCCATCACAGAAGGCCACCAGATTGGTCAAGCACAATTTACCCTTGGTGAAGTCATGCTGGTTGTCCCAGGGCACATGGTCCTCTTTCCATTGTCTGTGCATTTTCTTGTTTTGCTTAAGTTTGACCAGCAGATCCTTATTCTACCATGTTGATTTCCTACCTTCCCTGCTTGATTTATTACATATGACAATAGAGAGCTCTTGCACTCTAAAGAATCTATACTTAAAGAGCTGCCAGCTCTGATCAAATCCTCTGTCCCCAAGGACCATGTCCCATGGGATTTCATCCACTAATTCTTTGAACAGCTGGAAGCTGTGTCTTCTGAAGTCCAGGCTCCTGACTTTGCTCTTAGCCAGGCCTGTATCCCTTGAGATCACAAACTCAGTGTGGTCACTGCAACCCAGGCTTCCTGCAGTCTTAACCTCTTTAATGAGCTCTTCTGCATTGGTGAGCACCAGGTCCAGCAACACTTCTCCTCTGGTTGGTTTGTCTAATACCTGGATGAGGAAGTTGTCCTCAGTAGACTTCAGGAATCTCCTGGATTGCTTACTGCCTGACACATGGCTTTCCCAGCAAACATCCATGTGGTTGAAATCCCCCAGGAGGATGACAGCCTGTGAGTGCAATACTTCCTGTAGTTGGAGCAAGAAGGCATCATCTACAGGCTTCTCTTGATCAGGCAGCCTGTAGCAGACCTCAACCACAAGATGCCTTTTGTTGGTCTGGTCTTTAATTTTTACCCACAGGCTCTTAACCTGCTCTTGGCTGTTTCTTAGAGCGAGCTCTTCACAATCTATCCTTTTCTTAACATAGAGGGTGTTGTGGTTTAACCCGGCTGGCAGCTAAGCACCACACAGCCATTCGCTCACCCTCCCCCCTCCCTCTCCGGGATAGAGGAGAGAAATGGGAAAGTGAAGCCTGTGGGTTGAGATAAAGACAGTTTATTAAGACAGGAAAATAATAATAACAATAATAATAATAATGATAATAGTATTACTAATAATAATCATGTGTACGAAATAAGTGATGCACAATGCAATTGCTCACCACCCGTTGACCGATGCCCAGCCTATCCCCGAGCAGCCGGCCCCCCCAACCCGGCTGGCCACCCCTATATATTGTTTAGCATGATGTCAGATGGTATGGAATACCCCTTTGGCCAGTTTGGGTCAGCTGTCCTGGGTCTGTCCCCTCCCAGCTCCTGCTGCATCCCTAGCCTGCTCGCTAGCAGGACAGAGAGAGGCTGAAAAGTCCTTGGCTTGGTGTAAGCACTGCTCTACAACAATTAAAACATCAGCATGTTATCGGCGCTCTTCTCATTCTAATCCAAAACATAGCACCCTGCCAGCTACTAGGAGGAAAATTAACTCTGTCCTAACTGAAACCAGGACAGATATCCACCCCTTATTCCATACCATTTATGTCATGCTCAGGTTACACTCTTTCCAATACCTTCTAATTAATCACCATTTTCATCTATGGTATATAGCAATCACGGTAGTGATGACATACAGTGTTATATGATAATTAACATACTACAATTCAACTCATGGGCTATTCTCACCCAGTATTAGGTCCCCTTGAGGTACACACCGGACCTCCCCATTCTTTTGCATTACCCACCAAGTGCATCCAGGTCCCTGGGCAAAAGCAATCCCACGAATGGGCTTGCCTTTTCCTGAGGCAGGAGTAGCCCAGACTGTCTTACCCAGCATGTTTCTTACGTGCACTGCAGGAACTTTATCCCCTTCTACAGTGCGTAACAGGTTTGACTGGGCAGGTCCAGCTCGGTTGGCAGATCCTCTAGTATTGACTAACCAGGTGGCCTTTGCCAAATGTGTTTCCCAATTTTTGAATGTCCCAGCACCCATTGCTTTCAGTGTAGTCTTTAACAGTCCATTGTATCGTTCAACTTTCCCGGAGGCTGGTGCATGATAGGGGATGTGATACACCCACTCAATACCATGTTCTTTGGCCCAAGTGTCTATAAGGTTGTTTCGGAAATGAGTCCCATTGTCTGACTCAATTCTTTCTGGGGTGCCATGTCGCCATAGGACTTGCTTTTCAAGGCCCAGGATAGTGTTCCGGGCGGTGGCATGGGGCACAGGATATGTTTCCAGCCATCCGGTGGTTGCTTCCACCATTGTAAGTACGTGGCGCTTGCCGCTGCGGGTTTGAGGGAGTGTGATGTAATCAATCTGCCAGGCCTCTCCATATTTGTATTTCAGCCATCGTCCTCCATACCAAAGAGGCTTTGACCGTTTGGCTTGCTTGATTGCAGCACGTTTCACAATCATGAATAACTTGTGCTATATTGTCCATGGTCAGGTCCACCCCTCGGTCACGAGCCCATCTGTATGTTGCATCTCTACCGTGATGGCCTGAGGTGTCATGGGCCCATCGGGCTATAAATAATTCACCTTTATGTTGCCAGTCCAGGTCCACCTGAGCCACTTCAATCTTAGCAGCCTGATCCACCTGCTGGTTGTTTTGATGTCTTCAGTAGCCCGATTCTTGGGCACATGAACATCTACATAGCATACCTTTACAACCAGGTTCTCTACCTGGGCAGCAATATCTTGCCACAATGCAGCAGCCCAGATGGGTTTGCCCCTGAGCTCCCAGTTGTTCTGCTTCCATTGCTGTAACCACCCCCACAGGGCATTTGCTACCATCCATGAATCAGTATAGAGATAGAGAACTGGCCACTTTTCTCGTTCAGCAATATCTAAGGCCAGCTGAATGGCTTTCACTTCTGCAAACTGACTCGATTCACCTTCTCCCTCAGCAGCTTCTGCAACTCGTCGTGTAGGACTCCATACAGCAGCTTTCCATCTCTGATGCTTTCCCACAATACGACAGGACCCATCAGTGAACAGGGCATATTTCTTCTCATTTTCTGGTAGCTCATTGTACAGTGGGGCTTCTTCAGCACGGACCACCTCCTCCTCTGATGATATCCCAAAGTCTTTGCCTTCTGGCTAGTCCATAATCACTTCCAGGATTCCTGGGCGACTGGGGTTTCCTATTCGAGCCCGCTGAGTAATCAGTGCAACCCACTTGCTCCATGTAGCATCAGTTGCATGATGTGTAGAGGGGACCCTTCCTTTGAACATCCAACCTAGTACCGGCAGTCGGGGTGCCAGGAGGAGCTGCGCTTCAGTACCGACCACTTCCGAAGCAGATCGAACTCCTTCATATGCTGCCAATATCTCCTTTTCGGTTGGAGTATAGCGGGCCTCAGATCCTCTGTATCCCCGACTCCAAAACCCCAGGGGTCAACCTCGAGTTTCCCCAGGTTCTTTCTGCCAGAGGCTCCAGGTGGGACCATTCTCCCCGGCTGCGGTGTAGAGCACATTCTTTACATCTGGTCCTGTTCGGACTGGCCCAAGGGCTACTGCATGAACTATTTCCTGTTTAATTTGTTCAAAAGCTTGTCGTTGCTCAGGGCCCCATTCAAAAGCATTCTTCTTACGAGTTACTTGGTAGAGCGGGTTTACAATCAGACTGTAATTTGGAATATGCATTCTCCAAAACCCCACGACACCTAGGAAAGTTTGTGTTTCCTTTTTGCTAGTTGGTGGAGACATAGCTGTTATTTTGTTGATCACATCCATTGGGATTTGACGACGTCCATCTTGCTATTTTATTCCTAAAAACTGGATCTCTCGTGCAGGTCCTTTAACTTTATTTTGTTTTATGGCAGAACCGGCCTTCAGAAGGATTTGGACTATTTTCTTCCCTTTCTCGAAAACTTCCTCTGCAGTGTCACCCCACACAATGATGTCATCGATGTACCGCAGGTGTTCAGGAGCCTCCCCCTGCTCCAGCGCAGACTGGATCAGTCCATGGCAAATGGTAGGGCTGTGTTTCCACCCCTGGGGCAGCCGATTCCAAGTATATTGGACTCCCCTCCAAGTGAAAGCAAACTGTGGCCTGCACTCTGCTGCTAGAGGGATGGAGAAAAATGCATTAGCAATATCAATTGTGGCATACCACTTGGCTGCCTTTGATTCCAGTTCATACTGGAGTTCTAGCATGTCCGGCACTGCAGCACTCAGTGGTGGCGTGACTTCGTTCAGGCCGCGATAGTCCACTGTTAGTCTCCACTCACCATTAGACTTTCGCACTGGCCATATGGGACTATTAAAAGGTGAAAGAGTCTTGCTGATCACTCCTTGGCTCTCCAGTTGACGAATTAGCTTATGGATGGGAATCAGGGAGTCTCGGTTTGTGCGATATTGCCGCCGGTGCACAGTTGTGGTAGCGATTGGCACTTGCTGTTCTTCAACCCTCAGCAACCCCACAACAGAAGGGTCCTCTGAGAGACCGGGCAAGGTAGACAACTGCTTAATGTCCTCTGTCTCTAAGGCAGCTATGCCAAAAGCCCAGCGGAACCCTTTTGGGTCCTTGAAATATCCTCTTCTAAGATAGTCTATGCCAAGGATGCACGGAGCATCCGGGCCAGTCACAATACGGTGCTTTTGCCACTCATTTCCGGTTAGACTCACTTCAGCTTCCAATACAGTTAACTGCTGGGATCCCCCTTTCACGCCATAAATACAGATGGGCTCTGGCCCTTTATAGCTTGATGGCATTAGAGTACATTGTGCACCGGTATCTACTAAAGCCTTATACTTCTGTACGTCTGACGTGCCAGGCCATCGAATCCACACAGTCCAATAAACTCAATTGTCCCTTTCCTCTCCCTGGCTGGAGGCAGGACCCCTCTAGTCCTGGTCAGAATCTGCGTTTCTGTGTTTAAAGGACTGCCTGCTGGAAGTTGGAGCAGCAAACTTTTCAGAGAACCCCTTTTTCCCGATTGTTTATAATAATAATAATAATAATAATAATAATAATAATAATAATAATAATAATAATAATAATAGTAGTATTACTAATAATAATGTGTATGAAACAAGTGATGCACAATGCAATTGCTCACCACCCGTTGACCGATGCCCAGCCTATCCCCGAGCAGCCGGCCCCCCCCCTCCACCCCGGCTAGCCACCCCTATATATTGTTTAGCATGATGTCAGATGGTATGGAATACCCCTTTGGCCAGTTTGGGTCAGCTGTCCTGGGTCTGTCCCCTCCCAGCTCCTGCTGCACCCCCAGCCTGCTCGCTGGCAGGACAGAGCGAGAAGCTGAAAAGTCCTTGGCTTGGTGTAAGCACTGCTCTGCAACAATTAAAACATCAGCATGTTATCAGCGCTCTTCTCATCCTAATCCAAAACACAGCACCCTACCAGCTGCTAGGAGGAAAATTAATTCTGTCCTGACTGAAACCAGGACAGAGGGCAACACCCCCACCCTTCCTTCCCTGCCTGTCTCTTCTGTAAAGCTTGTAGCCCTCTATTCCAATGTTCCAGACATGTGATTCATCCCACCACATTTCTGTGATAGCAATTAGGTCACAGTTTTCTAATTGCACCATGGCTTCCAACTGGTCCTGCTTGTTTCCCATGCTGCATGCATTGGTGTAAAGACACTTCAGCTGGGCTATGGACCGCATCACCTTTTTAGGGAAGTCCTTCCTAATTCCTATGGGATGATTCACAGGTTTTTCCCTGCTGTTTTTTAAAGTATTGGCATTCAGTGATTCCTTTGAGTCATTTACAGGTACATCCCCTTTCCCAACTGAATCTGGTTTAAAGCTCTGCTAATGAGTCTGGCCAGCTTGCTGCCCAAAATGCTCTTGCCTCACTTAGTCAGATGTGCCCCATCCCATGTCAGCAGGCCTGTTCTCTCAAAAGCGTGCCCGAGATCATAGAGCCTGAAATCTTTCACCTGATCCATACGCCACCTCCTCCTCAGGTCACAGTCTCTGACTGGGAGGATTGAGGAGAACGATACTTGTGCTCCTGATCTCTTCAGCAACTTTCCAAGGGATATAAAGTCTCTTTTGATGTTTCTGAGTCTCCTTGTCGTAGCCTCAATTGTCCCTTGAAAAACATGAAAGAGCAGGAGCGGGTGACAGTCCAAGGCTTGAACAAGCTCAGTAGCCTCGTTGTGATGTCAAGAATACAGGCCCCAGGCAGGCATTAAACTTCTCTCAAGAGATTGCCTGGGCAGCAAATTGGCGCCTCAGTGTCTCTCAGAATTTCCAACTACCAACATCCTCCATGCTGTTTTGTGGAACTGGTTCTTAAACAAGTGGTTTGCTGCTCTACCTTTTTGCAGTTGCCCTTTCCTGGGTCATGTTGCACATGACATTTTTACTGGTTTTTATAAACAGATTTTCAGAAAATAGATATATTACACTGAAATGGTAATTAATATTTAATTATTTCCCTTTAATTAGGAACTACAGTGAAAGTCAATTATACATTGCATTAATATCAGATGAGTTCATTGTGATAAGTACTGTTACAACACATAGCTAATGAGATAGAATTAGAAGACAGGATGTAATTCTTATGAAATTTTCTTTCCACTTTCAAAGCAAATAGAACAGACCTCAGGAAGCTTTTGTATCTCCATTACTAATATTAGTACAGGACTGATAAGAAGTATTCAGCTATTATTCTAGGACAGGAAGGTGGCAGAGTAAAGCAGCTTTTCTCCTATCTCACAAAATATATCCCAGTCCCTAAATCTACCCATTTCTAAAAACTCTCCAGTCACCTGATATATATGCAATTCTTTATAGATAGGAAAGTTCAGTCAGGATATGGCAGCCTAAAGCACACTTAGTGTCAAACATAAATCAATCTGCCTGCTTTTCCAGGGCAGCTAACTTTGTTAATTTCCCCTTTTTAACTAAAAGCTAATTGTGTCACCAAGGTATGATGAGACCTGCTTGTTTGGAGGAGATTGATGCCTGCCTCTTGAAGATAACAATTAAATTCAGGTTTAGGAAAACATACCCTATTTTGTGGACAGTTATAGAAAAGTAGCCTCATAGTGAGAATGCTGATCCACAGTGTGGGAAAACAGTTTTCTCCCTGAGCTTGAGAGTGCTTGAAGACACATAGTGGGAAAAGTGACCTGAAGCTCCCAACAGCACTCCTCTGAATGCATTTTACATTAGATGAACACTGAATAAAGAACAAAAACATTCTCAGGAGTGAAACAGTTATTTAGGCCTCTTTGGCCACTCAAATGACTGACCTATGTACTACACAAAAAACATGCTCTTCCTTGCTGTTTTTGTTGTTGATGATGATGATTTTTTTTTCTTTTGTTTTGACTTGATAATACCTGGTTACAGCAAAGACTTTGATTCAGTGTCAGGTTAAAAAGAGCACAGAATTGAATTTTTCCTCTTTCAGGAGGAATGTTTCAATGAATTAGATTATTATATGAAAGGTGAACAGTGCTGCCACTATGGTCCTTTATTATACTGATTTATTTGATGTCCATCCTCAGAAGAGAATTCATTTAAACCTGTCTGCAGGAACATCCTGACATGTCTATGGTCCCAGTAACCAATGGAGACTGGATGCCTGAAGAACAATTACTGTCTGCTTTTAGAGCTGTCTTCTTCCTTCCTTGGACATTCCAGGGACTTTAGGTAGCTATTTTAGGTAGAATGGATCGACCCCAACTAAATAGTAACTGCAAAATCTACACACAGACACAACAGAGTCACTGGAAATACTACTGAGTTAATTTTGAAAAAACTTAAAAAACACTTTTTTATTTTAATTTTTAATAATATTTACATTTCACCTCTTCCTCAATACTGTTGGCTATTGATTTATCTATTGATTACAGAATATTGACATCATACTAAAAAGTCCTGGTGTGAAACTTCTATGTGAAACTAACCTAAATGTGAAATACCTATATTTGCCTTTCTGTTTTGTGTGGTTGATATTATTACGCATATTTTAGTTTTCAGGTGACTAAATGCTCAAAAATGGCTGCTCTCCTTTTGTAAAAAATATAAAATTAAAAATGGAATTTTGCATGAACATGTCTTTGCTAAACATCTTTTTTCAGTTCAATTTTCATGAGACCAATGTTTGTGAAATTCTTTCATAAAAATGTTCTGAAAAAAAATAAATAAAAAATAAAAGGAAAGGAAATCAGGGTTTTCTATTCAGATTTAACAGGCTTAGTCAACATGGGAGATTTCTGCCTTCGTAGCTTGATCTCCTGGGATAAGGTCACCTGCTTGGTGGATGAAGGGAAAACAGCAGACAAAACTTTCTGGATTTCAGTAAGGCCTTTGATACTGTCCCTCAAGGCATCCTTCTGGGCATTTTGTCCAACTGTGAGATAAACATGTTCACATTATGTTAGGTGATGAACTGGCTGAATGATAGAGATCAAAGGGTTGCAATGAATGAGGCTATACCTGGCTGGCAGCTGGTCACTAGCAGTGTTCCCCACGGTTCAGTTCTAGAGACAGATCTCTTCAACATTTTTATCAATGATCTGAATACAGGGGTAGAATGCATCCACAACAAGCTTACTGTTAATGCTAAACTGGGTTTAATGGCTTTAAACTAAAAGGGAGGATATTTAGATTAAAATTTAGGAGGAAATTCTTTACTCAGAGGGTGGTGAGGCACAGACACAGGTTGCACAGAGAAGTTGTGGATGCCTCATCCCTGGAGGTGTTGAAGGCCAGGTTGGATGGGGCCCTGGGCAACCTGATCTAGTTGGTGGCATTCCTGTCTATGGCAGGGGAGTTGGAAGTAGGTGATCTTTAAGGTTCCTTCCAACCTAAGAAGTTCTATGATTCTGTGGTTCCCTGGGAGGTGGTGTTGACTTGCTGGAGGAATGAGAGGCCTTGCAAAGGGATCTAGATACATGGATACATGAGTGGCTTGAGAGCAATTCAGCAGAAAGGGACCTGAGGGTACAGCAGGCTCAACATGAGTAAGCAGTGTGCCTTGGTAGGCAAGAGGACAAACAGCACTTTGGGATGTGTTAAACACAGCATAGCCAACTGGTCAAAAGAGGTGATTGTCCCACTACATTTAGCATTGGTGCAGCTTCACCTTGAATATTGTGAATATTCTGGGCTCCACAATATAAAAAGGGTGTTAAGGTCCTGGAAAGCACTCAGGGGAGCATGGCAACAAAGCAGGTAAAAGGGCTGGAAGTCATGTCCTATGAAGAGAGGCTGAGGATACTTGGTTTGTGTAGTCTAGAGAAAAGAAGGCTAAGAGGCCACCTCATTGCTCTCTACAACTTCCTGAGAGGGAGCTGCTGGTCTCCTCCCCACTAGTAACAGAAGACAGGTTGTGCAGGAATGGCACAAATCTGTGCCAAGGGAGGTTCAGACTGGACATTAGGAAAAAGATCTTTATTGTGAGGGTGGTCAAAGAGTGGAACAGGTTTTCTAGAGGGTGGTTGTGTTGCAGATAAAATTATATACTTCACTCTTAAGGGGGAAGCAGCAATAGATTTGTTGATACAATGCAGTGATCTAACAAATCTTAGTTGTAAATAAAACAGTGACTTAACAAGATTTGAGTTGGTTTACTGCATAGAGGACAGGGTAAGTCAGATGCATCAGGGAGACCTCCTGTTGAGTCACAAGGTTCAGAGCAAACCTCCTTGCTTTCCAAATTCCTTGAACTGAAAGAGTAAGGAGCCCAGGTGCAAATGAATACATTCCTAGTCCCAGACTTTGTCAACGCTTTATGTCTAAGGATCATATGTGCACAATCTATCTAAGATACAATCTTAGCAAAGCTTACAAAGTTTAGCAAGCTATTAATCACTTACTGAGGATCTGTTGTGGCAAGGAACCTCATGCGAGGAGTAAGAGCAGCAGGCATGACCTTGAGAGGCATCCCTACTGAAGGGGAGATCCTGTCGTGCAGCCAGCTGCAGTGCAGAAGAGCTCAAAGGTCTCTTGGCTTACTCACTATTTATGAGGTAAGATGATGGACTAATATTCATATTTTTTTTGATGCATGCACCATTGGCGCTCAGCTGTTGAGCAAGATGTATGTCTGTCAGTTTCTCTAGCACCCAGTTTAAGCCAATATTGTGGTCGCTATATGCATGAGCAAGGCCTCAGGTATAATGGTCAGTGTTTAAGCAAGGCAATGGCCAGACCAAAGGTGGGGGGGGAAGAGCACTGTCATAGGTTGATGCCCCATGCCTGTAAGTGTTCAGGAGACATTTGGACAATGCCTTCATTAATGTTCATTAACTTTTGGTTAGCCCTGAAATGGTCAGGCAGTTTGACTCAATGATCTTGGATGATCCCTTTCAAACGAACTATTCTATTCTACTCTATTCTATTCTATTCTGTTCTGTTCTGTTCTGTTCTGCTCTATTCACAATCTGGTCAAATCATTTAAGGAATTAAATGTGCATTGACTGTTAATATTAGTACAACTATAGGTTCTACACATGAGAGTACTTTTCAAGACACCAACAGAAAAAAAGTGCTGTTGCCCAACACATTACTAAGCAGCCTCTCGGTTCCTTATACTGCTAATTTGCTACACATTATATTTTTGAAGTAAGTAATCTGTTAGGGCTGATTTCTTGTATTATTTCAAAAAACATGAGTCCTTTGTTGCTGTGAATTTCACAGCATCAGTAAATTTCTGCTAGTAGTTTTTGTAGAGGATGCTGTTTTAGTTAGTACTTAAAAGTAAAGTAACAGAAATGTTTTACACTATTGTAGATTAGTGAATCCAATTATGTGAATATAAAAACTGACAAAAGGAAATTGCAACCAAATATTTCCCTGTCAAACTACTACTCAAAAGTCATCATAAATGGACTTTCAAAGTTATATAATTGTACCTATATCATAAGAATACTATCTTCAACAAGTGTCAGGCCCTGGAATTTTCTGTTCTTTAGACTGTATTTCTTAGACAAGTTAGCAAAATAATTTTATTCCATTGAGAACTGATGATCAGAATCAACACAAGTAAAATATCCTCTATAGAGTCAAAGAGAGCTACTATTTTCATTTATGAAATTAATCTTTCTCAGCACTAGGCTGCTTATGGCATGTGCCCTTTGTCACTGACAGAAAACCTCTGCACAGACTTTTTACTTGAAAGTGTTAGATGACAAGCAGGATGAGAATAGATTTCCTTGAAAGGACGGCATAATAGTGTCTTCTGAATATAAGTATATCAATTCTGAAAGGACAAAGCTGTTACCTAAAAATAGCCTTAAATGAAGCCATGAAAGAAAACTAACTTAAAATATGTTTTTCAAAATGGACTATCCCAAAGGGAAAACTATAGAACACAGAACATCTTTGGCTTCACTTTGTTCATTCAAAATAATGGTAATGATCACATGATAAGTCACAGGAGAAATCCCTGTGCCTGTGAATTTCTAGGCAAACTAGATTGTCTTATACTAGTTTTGAGTGGCAAAGTGATAAAACCACGGATGGGCCAGGAGTTGAATACAGATAACTCAAATTGGTCTATAATTAGTGCAATACAAAATGATCCCAGAAAACATAGAGGTCATATAAAATGTATATTTGGTTGTCTCTCTTTCTCTCTCTCTCTAGTCCATTCCTGTCCTAGTTACTATATAGCCCCTGGCACTTTAAGTACGTGTTGTATCTAGCTTGGTATACAGATTAAGACACTATTTTCCATTAAAACATGTAGTTTCAGAGTTTATTGGAAGTAGTCACTTGTTTCTTCTCTTGCACAAGTGTTGCACAAGTGCAGGTTGCACAGCCTCACCTGGGATGTCATTCAGCAGTATTACAGAGTATCCAAGCTATGCCCTTCATAGCCTTTTAAACATTTCTTTCCAATCCTTGGTTTTCTCCTTTCTAACACAAAAACTCAGTTAGCTCAAGGGACTGGTTCTGGAATATAGGATCATTTATTTTCAAATGGCCTTCTGGCTGTTCAGTGATCTGTGTGAAACAAAGCAGTGGCTGAAATTCAATTCATGCAGCACAGTTGCTCTGCAAAAAGTAAAACTATCAACTTCATCAGAAGGATTGGGGTGAGCTGGCATACCCTTACAGCCACTGAGATATCTTTATGTTAAGCAAATTGTATCATTTCTTCTTTGTATTACTCTGTAAACATGTGGAGCACTACACTCATTAATATTGCAAAACTGGTTAAAAACTTGTGTTGATTCCGATCAGTTCTCAATGGAATAAAATTATTTTGTTAACTTGTCTAAGAAATACAGTCTAAAGAACAGTGCAAAAGTACTACATTAACTTTTTAATCTGTATAGTCCCATATCAACCAACAGACAGTCCCAGGTCTCAGAATCACAAAATGATTGGGGTTGGAAAGGATCTCTGGAGGTCATCTGGTCCAACCACCCAGACTCGAGAAGAACAAACTTCTTGAGTTGTCCACTTGCCCAGAACTGTGGTCAGATAGCCTTTGAATATTTCCAGGGAGAGAAACTCCACAACCTGTCTGGGCAACCTGTGCCAATGCTCTGTCACCCTCACTGTAAAGTATTTCCTGATGCTGAGAGGGAACTTCCTGTATTTCATTTTGTTTCTACCACCTCTTGTCCTGTCACTGGGCACCATCTGTCTCCATCCTCTTTTCACCCTCTCTTTAGGTATTTATAGACATTGATGAGATCCTCCTTGAGCTTTCTCCTGTCTAAGCTAAACAATGCCACCTCTCTCAGCCTTTCTTCATAGCAGAGATGCTACAGTCCCTTGATCATCTTGACAGCTCTCTCCATTATGTCCATATCACTCTTGTACTGTGGAGCACAGAATTGGACACAGAGCTCCAGGTGTGGCCTCACCGAGTGCTGAGAAGAGAAGAATCACCTCCCTCAACCTATTTGCAATACTTTGCCTGATGCCAAGATAGCATTAACCTTATTTGCTGTAAAGATGCATTGCTGGGTCGTGTTCAACTTGATGTCCACCAGGACCCCCAGGTCCATTTCTTCAAAGATGCTTTCCGGTCAGTTGATCCCCAGCATGTTCTGATGTCTGGGGCTGTTCCTCCTCAGGTGCAAGACTTAGCACTTCTTGTTGAACTCCATGAGGTACATTTCAGCCCATATCTCCAGCCTCTCCAGGTCACTCTGAAAGGCATAACCCCCCCCCCCCCCCGCCCAGGTGCACCAACCACTCCTCTCAGTTTTGTGTCATCTACAGATTTGCTAAGGGTACTTTCTCATCATGCAGGCACACCCCACCATGCGTATCATTAATGAATATGTTAAACAGGACTAGATCCAATACTGAGCACTGGAGTATATCACTAATTACTGGCCTCCAACTAGACTTTGTGCCACTGATCACCACCTTCTGGTTTTTGGCCATGCAGTCAGTTTTTGATCCACCTCACTGTCTGCTTATCCATCCTCCCACAGCTTCTTTGTGATAATCTTACCAGGAACAGTGCCAATGGCCTTACTGAAGTCCAGGAAGACAACATCCACTGCTCCCCCCTCATCCACTAAACCAGGCATTTCATCATACAAGTTTATTAAATCAGTCAAGCATGATTTCCCCTTGGTGAATCCGTGCTGACTACTGATGATTTTCTTGTCCTTCTTGTTCCTGGAAATGGTATCCAGGATCAGCTGTTCTACTACCTTCCCAAGGATCAAGGTGAAGTGTAGTGGTCTGTAGTTCCCCGAGTCCTCCCTTGCTGAATATTAGAGACATTTGCTTTCCTGCAGTCTTCAGGAACTTTTCCCAGTCACCACCATTGATCAAAAATTATTGAAAGTGTCATCAGTCACATCTGCTAGCACCCTCAGCACCCATGGGTACATTCCATCAGGGCTCATGGAACTTACGTATGTTCAATTTGCTTAAGTACTTCCTGACCTGACATCTTCTACCAAGGGTACATCTTCCTTGCTTCTTTGCCTTTTTATCCGGCCTCTTGGACCTGGGATTCCTGAAAGCTGGTCTTTCTGGTAAAGACTGAGGCAAAGAAGACGTTCAGTACCTCAGTTTTTACCATGTCCTGTGTAACAAGGTTCTGTGTAACAAGGTTCTGTGTAACCAGGTCCACCATTTCATTCAGCAGTAGACCCATACTTTCCCTAGTCTTCCTTTTGTCAGCAATATACTTACAGATGCCCTTGTTATTTATTTGGTCAGATTCAATTCTAGTTGTGCTTTAGCTTTCCTATCTTGATCTCTGGCTGCTCAGACAATGTCTCTGTATTCCTCCCAGTTTATCTGTCCTTTCTTCAAACCTCTGTATGCTTCCTTTTGGGGCTGAGTTTGGACAGGAGCATCTTGTTCATCCATGAAAGTCTATGTTGCGATGGACTTCTCTTGAGCTTGGAGGAGGTGATCCGTGAATATTAACCAGCTGTCTTGGACTCCTCTTTCTTCAAGGGATTTATTCAATGGGACTCTTCCAAGCAGATCTTTGAAGAGGCAAATATCTGCTCTCCTGAAATCCTATGTTGTGAGCTTGCCATTCATCGTCATAAGGATGTGTCATAAGGACACTGAACTTTACAATCTCATGGTCACCATGGCCAAGGCTGCCTTTGACCTCCACATTACCAAAAAGCCCTTCATTATAGGTAAGCATGAAGTCCAGCAGAGCACCTCTCCTAGTTGGCTCCTCTGTCACTTGGAGAAGGAATTTATTACCAGTGCACTCCAGGAACCTCCTGGATAATTTATGTCCTGCTGTGTTGTCCCTCCAGCAGATATCAGGTTGCTTGAAGTTCCCCAAGTAGACCAGGCCCAGTGAATGTGAGGCTGCTCCAATATGTCTGTAGAGCACCTCATCTGCTTGTTCTTCCCAGTCAGGTGGCCTGCAGCAGACACCCACTGTAATTTCACCTTCCCTTGTCCTTTCTTAAATCCTAACCAATAAGATCTCAGTCATCTTCTCATCCACCCCAGGCAGAGGTCTATGTAGTCCTGCTGCTCTCTCATGTAAAGAGTAACCCCTGCCTTCTAGTCTTCCAGCCTGTCCGTCCTGTACCACTTCATTGCAATACTCCAGTCATGAGATACATCCCACCATGTCTACACGATCATAGTCCTGCAACCACACAAAAATCTCTAAGTCAACATGTTTATTTCCCATACTCTATGCTTTAGTATATAGGCACTTAAGAGAGGCACCCCAACATATCAAGTTCCTAGAAAGGATTTAGGAGATTTCTCCATAATGGTGACTTGTTGGTACACCCATGCTTACATGCAAGTGTTGTAGGTGAAACAGTTTAAACCACATTTTCTTGATTTTGTGTTCTATTCCTGTCATAGCACCCCTTGCCCTTTGCTTATTGACCCTGTCTATCACTCCTTCACAGGGCTGCTGGTTACTCTCTCCACCCCACATAACTTACTTTAAGACCTTCATTATGTGATCAGTCATCCTATTGGAAACAATAGCTCTGCCCCACTCAGTGCAGTGGACCTCATCTCACCCAAGCAGACACTGATCTGTAATCAGTATCCCATGGTCATAGAACCTTGTTGCCAACACCAGTTTCACAGCCAATTATTGATCTGTCCTACTACTGCCTGTATCTTTACACCTTTTCCTCTCACTAGCAGGATTAAAGGGAATACTGCCCAAGTCTCCATGACCTTGCCTACTGCCCCTAGAGCTCTGGAGTCTCTTCTGATACCACTTTCCTCTAGGAGTATCATTTTGTCCACATGGAGGAGCAGCAGGTGATAGTAGTCAGAGGGGGGGACAAGTTTCAGTAGTGCTTCCACAATATCCCAGATCTGGGTACCTGGCAGGCAGCAAACCTCTCTAGTTGTTAAGTAAGGTCGACTGATGGGAGCCTCTTGTGGTGGGCAACTAAACTCCACCACACTGTTCTGTCAGTCACCCTCCTCAAAAGAAGGGATGGGGGTAATGATGAAAAATTTGTTTACGAGTAGAGATAAAGATAATTACATTAAAGGGAAAAGAAAGAGATGGAAAAAAAAGGCGGGGGGGAGGGGAGCAAAGTCTGCACGGAAACAAAGAGAGAGGAAAACTATTCTCTACTTCATATCAGCAAGCAATGTTCAGACACATCTTAGGAAGCTTGGCTTCAGTATACATAACAGTTGTTCAGGAGGACAGACATTTTCATGAGAGCACCCCTTCTTCTTCCGCTTTCCTAGTTTTATTGCTGAGTGTGATGTCATACTGTATGGAATATCCCTTTGGTTGGTTTAGGTTATCTGCCCTGGAGATGTCACCTCCCCAGTTCTTGCCCACCCCCAGCCTGCTGGCTTTGGGGGAGTTTGGGGAGAGTTGTGATGCTGTGCCAGCACTGCTCAGCAACAGGCAAAACATTGGCATGATATCAGTGCTGTTCTAGCTACAAGTGCAGAGCGCAACATGGGCTGCTGTGGGGAAAGTTAACACCTCAGCCAGACCCAGTACAGCTCTGTAACCCACTACAATGACCCACTGTTTCTTCCTGGTGGTCTTGTATGTTTAGGGTCAGGTGGACCAGATCCTTTGCTTGAAGGTACATCTGGATCTTCTTCAACTTTGAAAGCAGTGAACCTATTTTGTAGTTGTAAGCCCATACTCCTTCTTAGTGTCAGAAGTCACCAGCTTCCATCCTTCAACTTCTCCAGAGGTTGCACTTACCTTTATGGGGGTGGACACCACCTGCTTCCCTACTATGGTGAGGCTGGAGGCTTTTCAACTGGTTTGTCTGAGAGAAGATCCTGTCTATCTCCCCTTCATCTTCTCTGATGTTATGCAGCCTGCTCACTTCCTCTTGATCAATTAACATGTATGAGATTTAGAGAGAACATAAAGAATGCCACAAGCCTCATTTCTATGCTTTTATTACCAAAATTACTTTTAGCATTATTCCTTGGGACACTAATTATTCCAGAGGCAGAACCCAGGTCCCTCCTTCAGAGCCAGCTATAAGCCTTCAGAAAGAGTGTAACAGATGCACACTTTGTTGGAGTTTCAGTAGATGCTTTGTTCTCAGATCTTTGCCTTGCACAGGTTCCTCTGGCTCAACAAAGGTTTACAGAATCTACATAATGACACTCGGCCATAAAGACAGTACTGAAGAGGCTCAGTCACCCAACCAGAGTATGTTGATACAAATGTCCAAAGGTCCTCACTCATTTGACTGTCTAGTCACCTGCTAGGGTATGGGTGTGGGTCTCCTGCAGGTCCATGTAAGCCTCATATGGACTCCTCTGATACCTTACAAACTGAGAATAGTACTCAATATCCATTTTTAAGCCTCAGGATCTAATCTCATTTGACTCCACTTTTTCATCTGAAGTTTTAGGAAGTGACTTTTGGTGCTTGTTTTGCTGTCTCCATTTGTTATGTTAGTCTTGAAATTAGGTTTTTTGCTTTGGGATTAAGCTTGGTTTTGGTGTCTAAACACCAAATAAAAATTAGGATAAGAAGGAATGGATACTTATGCTAGGAAGGGAGTATGCATTGTAATGTCAGAATTCCAGATGTAATCATTGCCTTTAATTTTTTCTTTCTGATTAGTTTGAAGTTTGTTGGTCTGCATCTACATACTTCATGAAGGCTTCTATTACTTCATCTAGTGTATTAACACTTCAAAGTTCATTTGGCTTCAGTGATGAAGTGTATATCTTGAAGGCAATTTATCTTATATGGGCTTAAAAACTTCTAGATATTTTTGTTGTTGTTGATAGGTTACAGAACATAAAACTTGCAATGAAAAATTACTTTAGCGTGACTTTTGAACGATTCTGTCAAAACACTTTATCACTTATATTGTAACTAGCTTTGTTGCTGTGAATTAGTCCCTATTTTCTCCCTTTCCAGTCTTAAAGTTTCAACATGTGGAAGGGTGGGTATTACCACATTAGTCATCATCAAAGAAAAGATCAAAAGATTAATATAATATACAATGTGAGATACATCAGGGTGTAAAGTGCCATTTTAGCAACATTAAAAGGAAGTAATTTTAACTGCTTAAGTACAGAATAGAATAATTTGGTCACTAGATAGTCTGAAAGCACGTCTCACTTGTGCTCTTGACAATTTCTGAACTTATCTGTTGTGTTTGATAGATATAAATTAATGTATATTTCACTCATTAATTACATTAATATAACATAATTAATATAGTAGTTAATATAATGATAATTAAATAGCTAATATAACATTAATTACATCTCTATATAACATCTCTATATAACATTCTTTTTTTTTTCTTTTCCCTGATGATTCACAATACAGTTAATGTAATTAACACAATTAGGCACAATATTTTTTCATACTTCTGTGAATGGAATTGAAAGCCAGATATTGGAGGCTGTATTCCTCATGCCCCAAGCATTTCAAATTACTTTCCTAGTTATGTTTCCACCAAATAAATACTGATATAAATATAAAATCTCTGGGTGTTTGGTTTGATTTTTTTTGTTGTTTGTTTGGTGTTTCGTTTTGTTTTGTTTTGTTTTTTTGGGGGGAGGGGGGTTAGTTTGTTTGTTTAGCAGAATTACAAAACAAGGGAATAGGTTTCAAGAAATACAGCAGGGCTGTAATAAGGCCTCCTGAGAGACCTGCCTACATTCTGTGATTGTACTCTTTAAGAACTTTTGAAGAACTGAGGCAGAATGTAATAATTGCTCTGCAAGGCTTGGAGATCCAAATCTATAATCATTTCCCATGTAGAATTCTCACTGAAGTCAATGTAGCTTTGAACCTGATCAAAATCAAGATTAACTCTCGTTTATTCTGTATGTTTTCAACTACGTAATCATTCTTTTTTTCTTTATTCAACTCAACTACTGGTACTGAATTTAAAAATTTTAGGGGAAAGAGAAGAAGTTTGGTTCTTCCAGAATATAAATGCAAATATATTATATCTGAGGAACATGATCTTTATTTAGAAGTCTAGAAATGGAGTTATTCAGAATACTTCCCACAAATTGAAGCTGTGATGACTGCTGTGGGACGACAGCATAAAGGAGCACACATTCATGTCACCTAGAACTTAAGCTGGTCAGTGAAGAGAACTATTCAGAACGTCAGTAACGCAGCTTTTTCTAACACTGTTGCTTTTGTTAAAGCAAAATATTCCAAACCTTTGATGAGATCAAAATGATAATCAGCAGGACAGCAGGAGGGAGGGGTAAAATGGGGGGGGATTGGTTATTTGTTGTTTTGTTGTTGTTGTTGTTGTCCTCCGTGAATGTTAAGTATACACCAGTAAAATAAACAGAACTGAGCCTTAGCAATGGCACACAGTTGTCCACACTTTTGGCTATTAGCACTATCCATGGCATATATTTAACCCATACCAATTAACATTTTCCAGACTAAAACATGAGCAAGTTTAGGAGGGGTATCTGTTGGAACTACACCCAACAGACAGTTTGAATATCCCATCCTGTCTGCAGAGAGAAAGAATATGTAAAGTCATTGTAAGAAACATTTTGGCTAGTATGGTGTGCTAGCACATAAAAATATGATTAATAGTTTATGTTAGAATAATGAAGGATATATTACAAAGAAAAGAACAAACAAATTCCTTAGAGAACAGAGACAAAATGTTTAAGTAATTTATTTGCAAGAAAAATACTACTGGTATAGCTGTAGTTCTTTTTATTCATTATGTTTCATTATAAAGGAAATGTAAGCATGGCATATGTACATGATCTGAATGTTTATGTGCTGTACTATGTCCACTGACCCCAGAATCAAATAACACTTCCTAGCCCATATTAATAGTTAGTATAAATTTAACCTTTAAGTACTACGTTACAAATTATAAGGTATTATTTATATTTATTTGAAAAGCAAAATCTATTGTCACATTATTTGTGATTAATTTATGTTATAGTATTTTATTAATATTTGCATGCCAATTCTTTAAACTATTTTTAATCAGTTATAATGAAACATAATGAATAAAAAGAACAGCTATACCAGTAGTATTTTTCTTGCAAATAAATTACTTAAACATTTTGTCTCTGTTCTCTAAGGAATTTGTTTGCAAACAGATGATTTCTAATATATTCACAGCAGATTTACTGAAAAGCCTGGGTGAAATAATATATAATTTATGTTTTGGCTAGTATGTTGTGCTAGCACATAAAAATATGACTAGTAGTTTATGAATCAAGGATATATTACAAAGAAAAGAATCTTTCCATTAAAGAGGAGTGTCATTACAGAAATAATTTAGTGCCCTTGTGTTTTTTAATGGTATGCTGACACAAATGCAAATGCACTGATGTTTTGAAAGCTATGTTTTTCTGCCCTTCATTTAAACCTGTGATCTTGTTTCCAGTTTATAACCACAAATTTGAGGCATCACTAATCTCAGACGCTATGAGTTGAACTTAAAATTTCACTGTAGAAGGGATAAACTGAAAGAGGCTTTCTGTATGTATTCTGTTGTGATAATCTCTTTACTCTCTAATTGTCATAAACTATACACAGGAATTTAAAATACATAAGGTTAAACTCAAAACTTGGAACTGAACATGGAAGGATGAAAGTTTCTCATTTGAACCTGATAGAAGTGATATTTGACTCCTCATCCTTAAGGAGCTAATGTGATACTCTGCTTGAACATCTTCAATTAATGTATTGCTGACGACTTAAAATTTTCTGATTTAGCTCTCACAATGTTAAGCAATTAATGGGGATAAGTCAATAGAGAGAGATGAGCATTTCCACAGGGCAATTCAGACAAGGGTCATTCTTAACAAACATCTTTATGTTGGATTTCCCCTTTATGGAATTGTTCCAGAAAATGGGACAGAAACCAAAAGAATTCTGCATGACTTGGTAGTAACATTACCTTCTTTTGCAAATTATGCAGAAACATTTAGAAAACACCATAAAGGTAAAACAAATATCTATTACATTCTGTAGGACTCCTGTGTACTAGAAGAATATTTAACCCAGCAAGTTCTAAATAGCATGGCATGCCACAAAATCACTATTTGCATGGTGAAAAAAGTTAGTGTTCTATTATTTTCTCAATATTTCAAATAATTTTCTAGGAAGGTTTTATCAAGTAGGAAAGTTTACAGTAAAAGTTTCCTCCAGCCAGTATATCTAGTAAGAGAATCATTGTTTTCCATGCCTGGATTTCCACAAATCATTTGCACTTAAACTGATGAGCAATTTCAGCAGGGAACTAAGACCCAGAGGATTAACTGTGACTGGAAACATGTATCCTTTTGCTTAAAGTTTTGTTTACTTTTCTGCAAAGCTTGTTAAGTAGCCTGAGTCTACGCTAATCCTTTAGTATCTACTTTTGGCAATTCCTGTCAGGGAAAGGATAAGGATAAACATAATCAGTGGTATCACTGGCACCCCCCATGAATAACAATCTGCTTCTTCTCTGCTACTCTAAAGGGAAAATTGCTGAAAACTTAACTGAATCCATACTAAATGTTTACATAGGTAAACAGTGAAGAGCATGGCTGCCTCCTCCAGCTGCTCCAGCCCAAGACCACTCTTGCCCGGCCACCAGAGCCCAGCCCAGCTTCTCTGCCCAGGCTGGGGGACATGGCTGCCACTTTCCATTTTTCGTGTTCATCTGGTAGCAAAGCTGAGCACATATCCCAGAGACACGGAGAGAGGCAGGACACTGACATGACTGGTCACACAGGCTGCCCTAGCCAAGGGCTGCCTTCAACAGCACCCACACAAAGGATTCATGTAACACATAGACATAGACAGCTTTTTTTCAGCTGGTAGAGATGTAAGTTCACAAGTGAAGGCACACACAGAGGACTCTATAGGCACGCACAAGTTTAGGGATCCTTTGAGTACTGGCACGGTCCTTTTGTCCATTCAGCACCCCTGCCTATATCCCAGGCCTGACTTGTAGTACATGCACACACAGGAGAGTGCAAATACACATAAAGTTAAGAAAAAAAATAATGAGGAAATATAAGATAAGACAGACTACAATGAACAGGCACAGGGATCAGACAGATATTCACTTCTGCGGACACTCAAAACCTGGTAATACACTGAGAATCAAATCAGAGGCAAAATTCTTTAGGACTACTTGACATAGCATGACCAAATATTTAAAGACAGAACAAGTCAGGTTATCATGTGACTAATTCACTTTTCATGGGACTTGTAGAGAGCACTTAGTAAGTAGGAAAGACTGTTAAATGGTAAGAAAAGGACAAGCCTCTAGAGTTTTATTTTAAGAAATTTAGTAACAATATGGAGCATGGTATTGTCTGAAAAATATTGGAAAGAAAGAGAAGGAAAAGAAAGAGAAGGAAGGAAGGAAGGAAGGAAGGAAGGAAGGAAGGAAGGAAGGAAGGAAGGAAAGAGAGAAAGAAAGAAAGAAAGAAATAGAAAGAAAGAAAGAAAGAAAAAGAAAGAAAGAAAGAAGAAAGAAGGAAGGAAGGAAGGAAGGAAGGAAGGAAGGAAGGAAGGAAGGAAGGAAGGAAGGAAAGAGAGAAAGAAAGAAAGAAAGAAAAAGAAAGAAAGAAAGAAAGAAGGAAAGAAAGAGAGAAAGAAAAAGAAAGAAGGAAAGAAAGAGAAAGAAAGAAAGAAAGAAAAAGAAAGAAGGAAAGAAAGAGAAAGAAAGAAAGAAAGAAAGAAAGAAAGAAAGAAAGAAAGAAAGAAAGAAAGAAAGAAAGAAAGAAAGAAAGAAAGAAAAGAAAGAAAAAGAAGGAAATGGTACTCTCTATTGAGGAATTAAGTTCTTATTTTCAGTAGGACAAATGATACATATTAACCTGATGTGCAGCCAGGTAGCATATAATTAACCAGGTAGCATATAATCCTGTCAATCTGACAGAAATGGATTGTACATTTTAAAGCACAGGAAAAACTTTTATACACCATCCATCAAAAGTTACTTTTAATTTATTCGGTATGATGCCATGGTTAATAAAAACCAAATTATTTTTTAATATCCTACAGCTTTGAGATGTGCCTAAAGCCTCAGCAGAGATATTTGCCTGATAATATGAAGTTCATGGTTTATTCAACCACAGCAGCTGTTGTAAACCCTAGGTTGTCATTTATTTTCCAGCTCTTGAAAAAGATTTATAATCTGATTTTAAATGCAACACATATTTAGCCCTCAGATCTCCAGGAAAAAGAGCCACATTGATACTTTACTAGACACAGAAAAAGAAGGAAGAAAATGTTAATAAAGCAACAAACTGAAAATAACTGGATTTTGTCGTTTTTTCCTTTTAAATACTTCTTCTAAAGTCTTTAGTAAAAAGAGAACAAAAAAATCCTTATATGTCTTCCCTTTTCTCAGATTAGAATGTATTTTCAGAAGTGAAGAAACATCTGTCTAAGACTATTTTAAGAGGGCAGTCTTTCTTTAAGGTGGAAGGAAAGATTTAGTCTTACAAAAGAAATGTCGTGTATAAAATAATAAATGTTTGTGCATGACTAATGTTAGAGGTCAAAATTTGGAACCAGTAAAATAAGTAGTATACCATGAGCAGACATTACAGTGGTTATGCATATCCATCACTGTGTACTGCATACTAGATAACTTATCATTCTTTCAAGTCGTGGTACTGAGGTTTTAAAAGACCAGACACACTAATTGAAAAATAATAAAGTTTTACATATTTATTGACTGATCTATTCCATTAAAACCTTCTACTGAATCTAAGTAAATGAAAATTATAACATGCACAAACAAACTCCTCTTTAAAGGAGGCAAATTGTCCTCTTGAAATACTAGACAGTGTGTAGAAACTGCAGTGTTCTCCATGTGGAGAAAAGTTCAGTGCCAGGATCTCAATATTTACTTCTGCACTATTAGCGTATATAAAACTCCAGCTGACATAATTGAAATCAAACAAAATTTGGAGGACTGGAATTGCAAAGGAAATTTCTAATGAGAAGGAATATGGCAGGGCACTGAGGGCACCACCAGGCCTCGCTGTCCCGGCCTAGCCCCCCAGAGCTTCCACAGACCCTTCTCAGGGCCCATGACCCCAAGTCAGCCCCTGGGGCCATCAGGCCCTGCCCCAGCAAGGCCACAGCAGGGACAGTCTCCATCTCCCCAGAGACCTTCCCTGCCCAGCCATGGGTCCTGCTAGCCTGGACCCACCTGCAAGCCAATGTTCCAGCACAACCTCAGCCCATCCCCATCCCCAGGGAGGTGCCTGATACCCAGGGCTTGTCTCTTTGCCTTCTCATCTGCCCTGCTCCTGGATGGAGTGGTGGGATGGGTCCTGGCTGCCAGGCCTTGCCTGGACCCCAGGCTTGCCGTGGGGAACTCCCCCTGTGCCTGGCACCCCAGCAAGCACCCAGGCCACAAGGTACCCTGACAGAATAATAATTACCCTGACAGAGGGTAATCTGTATTTTCACTACAGATTTTAATTACAGGATTCATAAACATACAGCACACAGCTAAATAAATGCAAAATTTTGGTGTTTGTGTTTTAAAAAGAAATTACAAGAAAGTCATCATATCAAAATTTCACAAAACCCTGCTTTTTGTTAATATAACTACGTATGCTGCTATAAGAAAAGCCACGTGAATACTGACAGCAACTGTCACATTTAGTTTTGGCTCAGTAATAAAAGACACACATAAAATCAAGGTATTTTAACATGAAGAGTACAAAACTGTTTAAATACCCTTTCTATGTCTACCAAAATTCACAAATGTATATTTTTCTGCTAATGCCACTAATCAGTCACTTAAAGCCAAACCTCAGATCTGACCATGCAGGTTAATATCTCTCCACTGACCTCCTTCCTAAGGCCAACAGAAAATTGATACATACCAGAATACTCTCCACAAATATATGCAGCCACATTTCTACCTTTCCCATCGTTTGCCTTCCTATGCATTCTCAGAAGTGGTGCAGTTTAATTAGTACTTGTTATTTAAGCACATTTGTCCTCTGTGAAGCAGTAGCACAATAAACACATAAGTTACTTAAGTATGTATTCTTTTTCAAGAGGTAGAGGTTCAATATGTTGAAGGAGCAATATGCAGCACACATCAAAATTTCTCACTGTGACTGTAATGTGGATGCTTGCATTTGAGCTTTTCAAACCATATTCAAGGTCCCTACACAAACTGCCAACTTACCAAAAACAAAACAATTGGAGATTCCAGTTATGTTGCAGTATTCGAAAAGTCAGAACACACATTTATTTCCAGTATTTTTCACATGTGCCAGTGGAATATGTTCAGTAGGACAAGAGACAGTGACAATGACACCTTCTTATGGTTCTTTCTCCAATATTGTCTATTTGAATATTTATATTTTACTTAGAGCATCAGAATAAGAACTCTTTTTGAAGTATTTATTGAAAATGTTTGGAATCCAACAGACAGGTTTCTATTTTGTAAATTTGATCATCGTTATTCTTAGCTTTGGGGTTTTTAGGTAAAGTAAACATAATACTTCTTCCTTGTCTCTAGATCTCTGAATGAAGACAACAAAGGAGTTACAGGAATGTAGATGTGCTGTGACGGAAGCACAAATATTCATCTAAGTAGATAGCAAGTAGTAGTGCACATCCTACTGTATGAAATAATGCAAACATGGTTTCTACAGGAGATACTATTTAATCCTGTTTCGAAGACCACTTCAGCAAAGATGTCAGTATTGGGGTTATATCATTGGGATTTTAATCTCTATGTAACATAGAACTGAAATTCTGAAAACCTCAGTCTTTCAGCTGATGAAGCATGAAAACCTTTGGGTGGATTTCAGTATATGCACAACATTAGGACCTAACATCTCACAGTTAGCAGCAACCACAATCAGTTGATGATTTAGAGATGCATCTACTCCCCAGATTTCCAAAATGTCAAAGAGGTCTATGGGTCACAAGTTCTCTATCCTCTTTCTTTCTGTACAAAATAATAAGAGAAGCAATAATCAAATCAGCCCCTTTCTTCAGTAAAAAATATGCACTTTCTGATGGAGTCTACTCTTATCCCTGAACTAATGTGGCCTTAGCTGTTCTGAAAGTTTGAAATTAATAGCAAGCCTTAGTACATATATCGTATTAGTTCTTATCTCTTGCTTGTCCAGTTTTGATTATATGACAGCATTGCACAAGGCATCTTTTCTACTGTCTTAATCAGTACATATATATATAGCTGACTTTAATGCAGCTGAGTTTAGTATTATCCTTTGCCTTAGACTATACTTACTTACTTACTTATTTCCCAGGAGGGCTATTCTGCATCTTTTATACTATTTTTCTAATACATTATGGATCATCGTCCTATTCCATACATGATCCTCCTCATTTGCTAATGAGTATGGGCTGGAAGTGATTAATAGATGTAAATTAAAAAAAAAAAAAAAAGTTAGCCTTTCCATACCTACTATATTTTCCCCTGATAACCAGATGTATTTTTATGCTTAGCTTTAAAATGAATGAATCCCCATGTCCTGATCCATGTTAAACAGTATATAATTCTATTCTTTGTCTTAACGAATCCTCAGTACATCTTTTTTTCAGGATTGCTCTGCTTCACGAATACCACAAGATCATTTTTGTTATTTTACATTCATTAATGTTATCAGAAGGTTTTCTTTCTATTCAGCCTTTGATCTACATGAATCCCACAAAAATTTAGTTATTTAGTGGCATCCCCAGACTAAGGCCATAAAGTTACTGAGTTTAACCCCCCTTTACAGCCAGCATAAGGGGGGAACCAGGACCAGTCTTACTCACTTAACATCTGAATAGCCTGTTGTGTGCTGGTGCTTCTTTCTGTTGACCATACAGGAAAAGTATTAACTAAATTTTAACTTAGAATACTTAGGTAGTATTTAACTAGAATTTATCCAGAATAAGTTAGGTACCTCCTCTAAGCGCCTGAATTTAGAGGGGCTAAAGCTTGTTCAACTCAATGACAATTTTACATGACAATTGCACATGGAAATTTTTTTCATTCCTTTTAGATTAGGTCAGGACTATGTTTAAATGCAGAACATTCTTAACTAAAAGGAGGGGTATGAATACTATGGTTTCCGTTAGAGTAACTATACTGGTTTTAAAACTGTCTAGAGGAAATCAATGCAAATTCCATGTTCAAGAGGTCCACAGTATCCCACTTTTAAAATGAACACTGTCATGTGCTTTCCCAGCTTCTTTCATAACTTCCAGTGTGTCATTATTCTTTTCAATAATAGCAAAGAATCATTTTTTAAACTCATATTTAATTTGTTATAAAATTTGAAGTTCAATAATGTTTAATACAAATGGAAAAGTGGTGGCGACATTACATTGGAAAAATAAAATTTTGTCAAAATCAATAGAAAAATAGTGAGTGATGAGATATTTATGTGCATAATTAGAATTCCTCACCTTGTAAGGTTTCAGAATATGCAGGGGTGTAAGAATGACAAAGGGAGATAGAAGCATTACTGTAAGAAATTAAAGTATTGCCTTACTATGCAAATGAGAGTGAGAAATCTTTTCTCTTGTAATCCCTTTGAATACAGAAGCCTACAGAATAGTGGAGTAAAGTTAATACAGAGCACCAAAACTGTGCAAATAAACATGCCATATAATACAGTGAAAAATAATGAGCGGTAAAAAGAAGTGAACTCTAAATTTAATGCTGGTCTACGTCCATCCCTTTACCACCTTTGCTTTCCTTCTTTGTAAAATTGATGGTCTTAGTCTGTTTTATTTTGTTTCTTTCGTCTCTAATGCCTAAACTAGATGTTTCTTTTCACTTAGGTTTTATTCCACACTCATTCTGTCCAGGCTTTCTGCCCAGCACATATCACACAGTTTTGTTTTATTCTCTTAAGGGTTATGCTCCAATACCCAAATTTATTTTATTTTTATTTATTTTTTATGGATTTCTTCTCTTTTTGTGGAGATTGCACTGTCATCTAGAAAAAGTAGAATAACAGAGGAAACAGTAGGAAATTTAAGCACATTATGTAACTCTTTAATCAATAATTTCATATGCATTATTTATTCTAATTCAAATATATATATTTGCAAATAATTCACTATAGATGTTGGATTATTTTGAAATGTACTTTAATTTCTTTATGACACTGATATTTTAATTACCTTTTCCTCACATTTTGTAATATTTAAGTGAGGATCTGTTTACAAAGTTTTGCTGTGCTTTTCCAGTGATTGGTCCCTGACATTATCGTCCTGCTCAATAATTAACCTTTTGTTTAGTAACAGCAATTATAATTGAATTATCACACTGAACTATATAACATGCCAAGCCTGAAGCTGTTGGCTTTATTTCAGTTCAAATATAGCCAAGGTACTGAAGTAGATTTTCCCCCATATCCTCTTTTTAAAATAATTATAAGTGTCTTTTAAAAGGTACAAACTTAATGAACATTAATTAACTTATAATTTGAACAACTGATATTGTCATTAATATACTACAGATGTTATGGTTCATAACGAAACAGCAAACATCTAAGGAATTAAAAGGAACACAATTTTAATTAATTCCTACATATTGAGTAGATATTCAGTTGACTCAGCTTTAAAACATTGGTAACGTATGCTGTTTGTTTTTTGTCTATTCCATTATAATTTATTGTTTTTTCTTTTTCCCTTGTAGGTTTCATGACACTCATTCATTTAAATGTCTGTTTTTAAGACTGTGTTCCTTAACTGTCCATCAAGTTAATCTCTTAAATAATACTATTATGCTGAATTAGGTAACAGTTCTTGCTCCTTAAAGGAGTATTTAGTTCCAATCTTTTCATCTGTTTTATTCTATAACACTTAAGCTGTCATTCACAGTCCACACATGACTTCATGTCCTCCAGTAATCTGCTTCTACTTACATGATTTTCCCCATTCCAGTATTATGAATGAAATATCTTGTTTGAATGAGCCTATTAATTCAAATTTTAAAAATACAATCTGTTATCACACCCACAAAAGGATACTATAATCCCTTCAAGCATTGGTTTGACTGTCACATAGCAGGAAACTAAGAAATATGTTGGATTAATGCTAATTACAAAACACATATTCCCAAATGGAACCTTCTTCTAGTGTGTAATGAAATTATGTTTTCAGTTCTCTGAGCCAATTCAAGTCATCTGAGTTACCTACTTTGCTCTTCTTGCCATGGTAAACTTCTTATATATTAAGTTTCTTGCTTAGCTGAACATCCACTGAGACCAGTCCTTACTTACTGACACAAAGCATGGGATTCATCTGACTAAACAGAAAGAAACAAACATTTGGAAGGGTTAATTCATCTCATCTTAGTATAGAAATCTGAATTAGGTCAGATGTTTCATAATCTATTTCTCCCATTCAATACGAAGGGATTACGAAGTGACCAGCTTTTATATAGGCTTGTTAGATGTAGAAATCTACAGTCAAATGACATTAATCTTATGCAAAGTAACAGATGATATATAAAACAAATTAACAGCAAACAACTTGATGGAAACATATGGCATTCTACAGCCATGGTTTTAGTTGTATTTGAATGACAGAGGAGATAAACAGATTAGAGAAAGGGTAGAGATTGAGAGAGCAGGAGGACAAGAGAGAGAATGAGGTTGAGAAGGGCAAGGATGTGGAAAATGGGTCACATATACTGACTGAAAGGAAGGTGAAAATGTGAAGGAAGTGACAGGAAAAAAATTAATATATATATATATCATCGAGAGCAAATCTAAAATAGACAGTACATGTCACTTGAATTACTCAAAAGTATTCTGCTTTGGCTAATTCCACAGTAGTATTTATCTGCTGGAATCTTTTCCACTGTGATGTGTGCTGACCCCAGCCAGCAGCTAAGAATCCACAAAGCAACTCACTCACTGTTCAGCAGGTAGGAACTCTAGCTGTTCAGCAATAGCCAAAACACTTATGTGTTATAACACTGTTTTAGTTAGAAATGTGAAACACAGCACTATACTAGTTGCTGCAAAGAAAGCTATCCACATCTCTGACAGACCAAGTACACACAGAGATCTCCATAATATATTACTTTGGCCCTTATTTCCACTCACAGCATTTTGCAATGTAGGAAGGGGTGAAGCGTTACCTTACAACCTTACGTGTCCATGGAGAAAGCAGGGAACAGTTTTTGCCCTATCTATGTCATGTTGTCTGCCTTCTCCCATACAGAACATTTTTGACAGTGCACTTGCCTCTACTAGCAAGAGTTATGTTTTTAAGAATACTACCATTCTCATCTCCTCTACCCTTCCCTGAATCAAATATTTGTATGGTAGTAATGACCAACCAGTTTCCATACTGAAATACAGAGAAAGCCTTTAGTGCTTCAAATATAACTGTCATTATATAGTTATTGTTAACTGGGTATGCTTTCTATGTAAGCTTGGCTATAAACCAGGTACAATTTCATAGTTGAGTTATAAACCT
This sequence comes from Cygnus olor, assembly GCF_009769625.2. Lineage (NCBI taxonomy): Eukaryota > Metazoa > Chordata > Aves > Anseriformes > Anatidae > Cygnus > Cygnus olor. Next base: position 157,031,050 of record NC_049169.1, on the reverse strand, counting down.
TGGAAACTAAAAGCAGGCATATCAGGTGCCTATAGAGGAAACTTTTCAGACTTGTACTTCCTCTCTCTATTTGCTATGCAATGCTCTATGAAGGTCCTCAGCAATGCATCTCTGCTCCTAAACAATTCACTAGTAGCACAGCACTCCAAAATAATATTGTGCTCCACATTATTTTTTTCAGTAGAAATGTAGTCTACTTTGGAGCATGGGCATAGTACTACCAATTGAATAAAAAGATACTGAGTGTTCCAATCCCCTTTTCTAGCTCTTTAAATCTCCAGTGGCCTTCAATGACCACCCTAAAACAAACAAACTAAAAATACACTTCCAGTAGGTTTTCCTTCTCTGCAAAAGTTTCATATCTGCCTTCTTTGGATGTAAGTTACCCATTTTTTTCTTAAGATTTGTTTGGGTATTTAATATATGCCTTACTTTTAGACATCTATATGTCTAGTCGACTTTGAAAAATCACAGTTAACATTCAGGCTCTGCATCCAGTGCATAAAGAGTTAAATTAGTAAGAAAGGAGTTCACAAGACTCTGCACATTATGAGGGTCACCTAAATGGGACAGTAGGGGTGGAATTCGTCTGCCTTATGGCCAAGATATCCACCCATTATAATCACTAGAGAGAAATAGATGTGTTCAGAAGCTAATTCACCTGTCCTGTCTCAGTTGCTTGTCTTATGAGGATATGTATAACCCCCTAAAGATGACAGTTTGTCTCTTCTGAATTTAAAGGATGACTGGAATGACTAGCTAGCTTTTAGACAGTGAATCAGAACAGAAGATGCTTGGACTTAAGAATATACATTACAGTACTCTCTGTCTATACACAGAACTCATAGCCTTAAGAGCAGGACCACAAGTGATTGATATCTCAATCCTTCCTTCTAGAAGGTGATTTATTTAATCCCCAATACTACAGGAGCAACCAGAAGTAATATTTCAATTCCATTGCTTAATCTAAATATTTTGTCTTTTCATTTACATACACACACACATATATACTGCTCTGTTATTAAATATATAATGTAGCATAAAATTAAGAACTTGAATCCTGATATCACACTCAGGTTAAGAAAATGCTTCTTGAAAAGTAAAATAACCTTACCAAGATGAATCATAATAGATTTATAACAGAATATCTTATAACAGATTGCATACTCTGGTGGACAAAGTATTTTCAAACAAACAGTCCAAAGAGGAAGCTGGACTCCAAGCCCTGCAATTTTAAGTGGAAGTATTCCTTTTGCTGTGGCACATTTTGTACCAAACAAACCACTGGCCCAGAACAAAGAAGAAATTTGAATGAGAAGAAGACTGTCCTGGATGCTGTAGTAGTTGATCCCATTACTGGAATCTCCACTTGGCTCTTTTCATTGGATCTCTCTCACCAAAAGTCTGTTTCATTAGTATCTGAGAGCATGGGACAGATCTGACTTGGCAGACAAGATATGCAAATGAGCAGGCTATAAATGTTACAGTAGAGACAGACCTTTTCTGCACTTCTAGAAGTAAAATGTTTCTGGCACACTGAGATTCTGATATTAAAGCAGTGTTCTGAAGCAATAAATATTTTCAGAGTCAGAATTCAATGGGCATTGGGATGGAAGGGATAGTAATTTTGGACTAGAAAACCATGTAGAGATAATCTCATACAAGTTCCTATGTGGATTATTTATACTTAAATCCCATACAAGTCCCTAGGTGGATTTAACCAGTAGGCCTTTTTCAAGATTAGACACATAGAGGCTTTGATGTGTATTGACTAACAGTTTACCCATTTCCATCTATAATATTCCTCAGAAGGAATAATTCTTTTTGAAGACAGGCACAAACAATTGTTCAGCCAGACTTTGATTAACAGCCAGGTTGGTTAGGAGAGCTTGGTCAGGAGAACTTTGACTAACAGCCAGGTTTCTGTAAGTTCTTTACATTTAAACAACATTTAAACAACTCAGGCCTCCAACTAGACACGTGAGAAATTGAGTACATGACTACACTGTCACATCTGTCACACCATAACAGAAAATTTTGTTGCACCACACTCTTCCTGCCTTGTTCTTTTCCTTCCACAATTAAGGGTGTCATTGCATCTGGTATATAAGACGGGACCATTCATCTTTGCATTCAGACATCACTGGAAAGCCCCCCACAACCAGACCCGTACTTTCTAGACATCACGTCACATGATTTACACATATCTCACTGAAAAATAAGAACATACTTTTTGAAATACATTATTCTACAGCTTCTTCTCATTAATCTATTCATTAATATATATTAAATGTCATCCTTAAATCAAGCAGAATGCTCCAGTTAGACTATTAAATTGCATTTAGAAAAACTGGACACTGGTCCAGTAGCTCAAGTGACTTGATGTAATTATTCCTGATTGACATCAGGATGACTGAAATTAAAGCCAGTCTAGGACACCAAATTTTAAAGGATGGTTTGCCAGGAGGACAGAACTCTATTGTTGGCAAGTTCTTAAAAAAAAAAAAAAAATCAAACAATGTTGTTTGGGGGAAATTTCCTTACTAGCTAGTTTAAAGCATAATTAGATAATATAAGTAATCAAGACTGCTGTTTATATAAATACTTGAGTTTAAAATAGCATTTCACACTAATTATCTGCAGTTCAGGCTAAGAAATATCTTGGAAAAGAAACAGCTTTTCAGATGGTATAAGCTGTCATGGTCCATTAATATCAGTACAGATAACTCTGTATAGATTTCCAGATTCATAACACTAAGAAGCTTAATTCATTTTTTCTCAGTTCTCTAGCATGGATGGGTAGATTTGAGGTCACTAACTAGCATTGCCTTGTACTCTGTGTGAAGATGAGTTACAATGTACAATGAAATTATGCTGATAAAGAAGAGACATCACATAGCCCTTTGGGAAATTGTTTTGTCATGTCACCCAGATTTAATTAGGCAAAACTAGAAGAAGAAGAAAAAAAAAAAAAAAAACAGCTGACACTGAAAACCATTCACGCACTTCTAAGATTAGAATCCCCTGTGACTTTATACTGAAAAAATTAGGAAGTCATCTCATACTTCATTATGATTCAATTTTAAGAAAACATTTTATTTTTTCACTTTAATTAATTGAATAATTAAAGAGATATGAATCAATTCCTTGGTGTACGTGTGTTTGCAGCTCTCCTATGATTCAGACTGTTCTGGTTCTGCAGTATATGTTACCAGTCGTGGGGTTCTTTTGGTGCTGTTTTTCCCCTTCTTTTTATGATTTAGATAAAACAACTGCAGATATAAGTGGCTAGTATCCTTTTTCTTTTATTTTTTCCCTTATGGAAAAAGGATATCACTGAGAACTTTATTTCAGTTCAGAACATTTGCATCTGTACTTAACTTTGGTTTCACATAACAGCCTGATTTCATTCACGTTAGCAGTGAAATTTAGTGTAGATAAATCTTTAGTGATGATAGCTGTATGCAAGAAAATCATTATATAGTGATGGGCTCTGAGGTGACTCCTGCCATACAGAGACAAGATCCCAAGGCATGGTTCTCTGAAATGATCAGCCTAGTGTTCAGTAATAAACAAAAATTCAACTAAAACTTAGAAGCTACAAGGAAAGACAACAGACAATAAAGATAAAAGAAGTGCCACTAAAAATTCATGTTCCACTTGCTCATTCATGCTTTTTAATACTAGATGGAGTTCTTGTTCTTCTGTCTCAAAAAGGACATAATAAAATGGGAAAATGTTCAAATAGAAACTTGGAACTAAAAATCTGGGCTTTTAACTAGAAAAGAAAAAAATGGGGAAAGACAGAGAGACGAGTGATGGTAATGATGACTGATGATGATGAAATCTGTGAAGTCATGAATGACACAAAGAAGGTGAACTGTGAATGCCTGTTCATTGTCTTTACCCATCAAGAACTAGAGGGTTATTTGACATGACTTTGCTAAGTTACATTCTCATGCAGAATCCTGAACCTTTATATTAAAGAAAAAGAATGAAAAGAAACACAGGAAAACAATTTCAAAGGGAGTGATCTTCATTAATAAACTGTACACTCTAGACAGAAGTAATTATCACAGTGTAGTCAATGTCCTAGTAAATAATGGAATTTGACTTGAGAGCTATAATTCCTGAGTTCCTTCAAACACCTGCGAGATCCTCACTTCTTCTATTGAACCTATGGAATCCAGACAGATTCAGATCCAGATTTCAGATAATAAAGGGAATATGAAAATCTCATACATTAGGACTAAATTTTAGTGGAAATTATTTGCAAGATCTTTATTCCATTTCTTTATTCTATTTCTGAAGGAAAACATATTTTTCTTTTTCAGTCAAACTTTGTGAAATTAGAAAAAAAATAATATCATATTGCATGGTTTGGCATGAGGTGCCAGAAGCGAGGACATACTGGAAGAATAGTAAGATAAGGACATTCTGACATGGTAAATTCTGGAAAATAGGCTATAACTTTGTGTTTTGCCTACCTTTTTTTTTTCTTTTTTTACCGCTATTTCACAAGCAGTACATAGTGTCATGATTACGGTTCTGAGGCCAGCTGTCCATGCCACTGGGCCAGATGCTGAGAGTACTCAGTTTTACTCAATCACAAAAATACAGTTTCCAACAGAGAACTGTCTTTTTAATAATATAATATGTTTCATGTTATATGACTGCTATACGAGCTGTGAAGCCTTTTAGGAAATACTTTTTTTTTTCATTTCATTTAAATATTTTCAAGAGGGAAGATAATGAAATAAAATTTACTAATCTGTGTCACTAAATGGAATTGTTTCTGCCATAAGCTACAGTAGTTACTGTTACAGGTAATGCAATAACATCCACTCTCAGCTACAAACTGAAAAATAAACACTGCAGAGTGGTTCTGTTATAGGAGCTGTCAGATCTTATTCATATTCAAACACTCTTGTGTTTTTTGTTTGTCAGAGTAAATGATCTGTGCTGAGTATCCAATGAAATTCACATACATAACTGAAGTTTCTAAAAAGACAAATTAACAATATTAAATAATATAATATTATTTAAGAACATACCCTTCTTATTTTTCAACATTTAAGAAAAAAAATTTATGGGAATCAATTTGTATAGCTATGCTAAATGTGACCATTTTACTTTGCTATTTCCTTTGTTATATTACAACTTCTAGAAAAAAAGCAATGAATGATTAAGATTCCTTGTTTGACATGGGAGGTTGGACCAGATAACCTTCAGAGGTCCCTTCCAATCTAAACCACTTTGGGATTCTGTGAATGCTATGTAAATTGTGTGCTTGTGTCCATTTATATGATGCTTTGCATCAACTTTTTAAAAAATGTCACCCATATACTTACAGAACCTTTTCCACTTTTGTCCCTACCAATGCTTTGTAGTGATTCTTTTCTATTGCTTTTAAAAACTGCTTTGGAATTGGGCAATTCTGACCTGAGACTTGCTAAAGTTGGTGGCTATTTTGCAAGCTTTCCTTGCAAATTCTGCCAGTACTAGTCCATTCAGAGTGACAGCCCCAGAGGCTTCTTTGTATACTCAGATTCCAAGCTGTCCTCTCTATTTAAAACCAAAAGCAAATCAGAGATTCAGACATGGATAGCAAAAAATCCTGTTGACCTGATGTACTTTTTGAAGCTAAATGCATAATTTGCAGGAATGATCCATGTGTCAGTTTAACTGAATTTCATTAAACAGCCTTTGTAGGCTACCATGTGCTGTGCAGTTTGGAATAAGTCAAGTTATGCAAGTGTGCAAAGATTCTTTGCTGAATGGAGGCATGCTGTTTTTTCTGCTCTTCCCAAACTCTTCATAGGCTTAAACATCTTAGGTTGATAACTTCAGTCTTGGCTTATCCAATGGTCTGCCTCTTCTGCTAAGTAGAACAAGCTCAAGCACTGGAATGCTGACCAGATCTACAACACTTAAAAATCAGGTCACTCCTTTGTCCTTTCTGGGCTGCTCCAATGACTCTTCTGTTTCCAGGCAGGGCACAGTCTGGAGAAAGTTCTCAACACCACTTCCACATGGCATTTTGGAGGAGACTAGTCCAGCTTTGGTTCCCTCTACCCTCAATAGCTCTCACACACTATGCCAGAAAACTTTGGACCTGCAAACAGTCCATTTGCCTTAATGCCACACAGATAGCAATGCTTAGTAACTGAACCCAGTCCTTAAAGTTAAGGAGTAGGATTTAGCTCACTTAAACATAGGTTATTATGCCTTCTATATTTCCCACATTTGACCACATATAAATAACTGAAGTCTATATTTCAGTTTAAATTAGCTGTAAGGTATATGAATTTCAGACAGTAGAATCATAACATCATAGAATGGTTTGGGTTGGAAGGGACCTTAAAGATCACCTATTTCAAACCCCCTTGCCATGGACAGGGAGACCTCCCACTAGACCAGGTTGCTCAAAACTCCATCAGCCAGGCCTTGAACACTTCCAGGGATGGGGAAATTATGGATGTAAAATATAGATATAGATATAGATATAGATATTAAAAAAAAAAAAAAAAAAAAAAAAAAAAAAAGCTACAAAGATTTACTGTCCCCATATTAATGTATTAGATTTTCACATAGACTGTTCAATGGAAAGTCAAAGAATTTTGGTGATATATAATTGCACAAGCCTAAACTCCAGTGATAAAAATTTAAGAAACACATAGCCAAGACCTATAATAATTTATTTTTCAAGAGCATTAAAATCATTACAAATTTCAGAGGGAACAAAAAGTATGTTTCAGACAAATCTACCTGGAAGCTCCCTTATATGAATAAGTGTCATACTCAATGACAGACCCACAATGTTAATAGGTGTATTAACACATTAATCAAATTCTAAGTACATTCTTATGGTGTTGAATGAGTTATTCTATGAGAGATGAAAAAAATACATTTTGTTCAGGCTTTCACAGAAATGACAGAGTTAAGCAAGAAGCAATGAATTGCAGATTTCACAGAAATACCCACTGTGTATATCTGAAGATAATTTATCATTTAAATAATAGATTAGATGAATTTGAAAGGTCCTGGAAACCATTTCTGAAACAGAAGTGAAGGGGTTCACTTAATTCTAGATCCAACACTTAACTGATAGCATACAGCTTAGGAGCTTGTGTAACATACACAGGTGCTATATGAGATAAAACAATTTTTTGATTTTTCATTAATTTGTGACATCATATCTTTCAAAGTGTACATGAAGAAGCATTCAGCACAATTCAAAAAAGATGGCAGTAAAAATTATGTATCTTATCTTGCTAAGACTTATTTGTGGCAGTAATGTGTTATCTGCTAGCTACACAAAATGAATAACGAGAAATCTGCCTCTAAATTGGAATTTAAAAATATTGATTTCCTTATGAATTATTATGGCAGCTATGATTACTCTGGTCAATTATTTCTAGCTGCAGCACCATTATTTTTATTAGGACCTTTGTTTTTGAAAATATTAATGCAAATTTTAAAACTGAACTTCTTTTTTCTTCTTTCAGGTTGGGGTCCTAACTGTATCAATTTCATTTATAATGCATATTTTCCACAGACTCTGATATTCCTGAACTGGATATAGGATTGTATTGTGTTAAACATTTTTTATTTCATTCAAAAATATTCTTTCATGCTATCTTAAATCATTCTGGCCTCTCAAAAATTGTATCAGGAAACAGACCTTGAAGAACTTATTAATGTCTTATAAAAAGTAATGTAATCAACTTGAAAAAAAAATCATGCCATTTGGGCAGAATCACATTCTGCTGCACTGTGTACACAAAAGCACTTGTGTTATCGTGTCACATCAAAAGCACAGTCTTTTCCCAAGGTTAATGGGAAGTGAACTGTGGTTTCATAGGTATCGCTTGGTATTGCTTGCTCTTCTGTTGATCTTTTCTGTTAAAACTGCACTTTCTTAAATGCATAAGATTAATTATGTTTGCAGGAATAAGCCTTTGTAAAATACAGCAATAGTGCTTTATTTGAGCCTTTACCAAGTTAGCTAGAAGCTGTGCCAATAAATTATTCTAACTAAATCCCAACTCTTTGGGTGAGGACAAATAAAGTGTGGGAGGTCTCAACTAGTTGGTTAGTAGTCCCTATCAAAACCTACCTTTTTTTATATGTGGTATAATCGCTGGAATTAACTTATTGAGACTAAGGTATGTCCACACCTTAAGAGAAGGTACAGCGTTGAGAAAAATTACAGGGTGAGATGCAGCAAATATGCAAGGAATCTATTCCATGACAGTCCCCTTGGCAACATAACCTGCAACCTTAGATATTGGTGACACCAGGGGAGCTTGGTGTGCTGACTCTAAGAGAAATAGCACAGAAGGTGAGGCAGAGGGTAAACTCTGCTGACAGGCTCTGTGCTATCACCGCAGGAATGGGGAACTTGATGGTACTATGGAACTGATAGGCTACATGGCCAGCCCTGAGTCTAATTGATAACAAAATCATGTCCTCTGGGTGAACTTTGCTCATTATAATCTCATTATAATGCCAAAACACACCTCCATCCCAAAGGCTACCTGCCTCCAAGATATGACTACCCTTCATTGAGCATGTGCTCTCAATGTCGCTGAACCTATTCCTTTAAGACAAAGTGAGAAAATTTTATAACAAAGGTATGTATGACTAGAGTGACTCATGCTCCACCTAAAAGTAAGGAAATAGTATAAAAAAGGCTCAAAAGAGGAAGAATTTTAGGGAAGAAACTATCTCAGACAAGTCAGAAGGACATCATTGACTTTTGGGATGTGCTTTGCAGACAGTTCGTCACCATCAATGCAAAAGAACCTCTACTCCTGTTGCTTCAATAAACTGCACCAGTCATTAATCTACTAGACTGAAGGTGTAGTATGTTATTTATGCATCCATGCTCATGATAATTCAATATATTGAATGCAACTGGACTTATAGTGTTGAATTGGGCATCACTCAGAATCTAAGCCCAGCTGCCCCCAGCCCCTCTAATATGTGAGGACAAGCTGGAACACAAGGAGGTTTAGTTCCTGTCAAGCTTCTTTACCCTTTAATGTAACAGTATATTATCTCTTTTAACTTCAGTGAAATCCATCAAACATAAGCCTTATTTTTATTATCATTAATGTTAAACTGTTAAATCTTATGTTAATTTTAAAAAGGCAAAATAAAAGTAACAACTTAGTTTGCCAGAGCATAGTTGTTCAATGAAGATTTCATATTGTCGATATTTTTATTTACATTCCTTCCATGTCTCTTTCATCAACCTGAGTATAGTCTCTTCTGATTTTATCAAGTTACCAAGTGATGGATTTTTATACCTCAGAAAATATACACTTCTTCTCAGAAACAGCATGAAGTTTATCTGTTAGCAGAAGTTCAGGTTCTGTTATCTCTTTGATAAAGCCTTCCTTGATCTGCTTAAAGTCACTCTTCTCAGTTTGTGTCCTAAGGTTAAAATCTGCAAACTAAAAAACCCATTTTACTTAAATGATTTCTCCCTCACTTCTGACTGCCTATAAATCCTCCTGAGGTATTTGCATTGATTAGCATGTCAATAAGTATTTCACCTGTATATCATGCAAGTCTAATTGCCAATATCAGCATGCAAAAAGATACTACAAAGCAGAATGGATTTTCTTTTATATTTAGATTTACTTATGAGTATAAGATTTCTCAACAATTTGAACCTTAAAGATTTTATGTGTGAAACTATGCACTCAAATCATCCAGCTAGCCAGTCTATGTCATTTTTAGCAGCATTTTCAGTCAGGACAGATGAATAGTTTCGGGAGAGAGCGGGGATACTTATGCTAGCACAGAACCAATTAATTTGAATTTATTCTAGATAGAAAAAACATTTTTAAACTTTTTTATTTTTACGTAGGAATATGCATAGATATTATAGTGCCATCTTGATTCTGACCTCTAGAATTTATTTTCGAAATCTAAGCAGAGCTTAACATAGATCTTGCTATGACTCTGTTTCTCTTTAGTAAGCTAATGGAAATAATCAATAGATCCATTTTTCCTCACATTTTACAGGATTTAAACTATATATTGAGCACATTTTCACATTCCACTGTGGATCATGTTTCCAGATTAGACTTTTCTTCAACACCTCCAGGGATGGTGACTCCACCACTTCCCGGGCAACCCATTCCAATGCCTAACTACTCTTTCTGAGAAGAAATGTCTCCTAATTTCCAATCTAAAACTCTCCTGGTGCAACGTGAGGCCATTCCCTCTAGTCCTATCACTAGTTATCTGACAGAAGAGGCTGACCCCAGCTCCCCACAACTTCCTTTCAGGTAGTTGGAGAGAGCAAGAAGGTCTCCCCTGACCCTCCTTTTCTCCAGACTAAACCCCAGTTCCCTCAGCCACTCCTCACAGGACTTGTGTTCCAGGCTCTTCATCAGCTTCATAGCCCTTCTCTGGACACGCTCCAGGGCCTTGACAGCTTTCTTGTAGTGAGGGGCCCAAAACTGAACACAGTACTTGAGGTGCGGCCTCACCAGAGCAGAGTACAAGGGGATGATCACCTCCCTGGTCCTGCTGGCTACACAGTTCCTGATACAAGCCAGGATGCAACTGGCCTGGGCAAAATGCCAGCTCATGTTCACAAGAGCAACAATCAGTACCTCCAGATCCTTTTCCTCTGCACAGCTTTCCAGCCACTCTCCCCCAAGCCTGAAGCGCTGCATGGGGTCATTCTGACCAAACTGCAGGCCCCGGCACTTAGCCATGTTGAACCTCATTCCATTGGCCTCTGCCCATCAATCCAACCAGTCCATGTCCCTCTGCAGGGCCTTCCTATTCTCTGGCAGATCAACACTTCCCCTCAACTTGGTGCCATCTGCAAACTTACTGAGGGTGCACTCAATTCCCTCATGCAAATCATAAAGAAAGATATTAAAGAGAATGGGCCCCAACACCGACACCTGGGGAACACCATTGGTGACCGGTCGCCAGGTGGATTTCGCTCCGTTCACCACTACTCTCCAGGCCTGGCCATTCAACCACTTTTTAACCCAGCAAAGAGTGTACTTGTCCAAGCCATTGGCTGCCAGCTTCTCCTGGAGAATAATGTGAGAGACCATGTCAAAGGCTTTGATGAAGTCTAGGTAGACTATATCAACAGGCTTTTCCTCATCCACCAGACAGGTCACCCGTTCATAGAAGGAGATGAGGTTGGTCAGGCAGGAGTTGCCTTTCATGAACCCATGCTGACTGGGCCTGATCCCCTGGTTGTCCAGCATATGCTGTGTGATTGCATTCAAGATGACCTGTTCCATCACCTTCCCTGGTACCAAGGTCAGGCTGACAGGCCTGTATTTCCCCGGCTCCTAAGCAGAGCCTTCTGCTCCTCATTAGCATGTAATTAGTAATATCTGTATTCCATATGTATTAATAAAATATGTATTAGTAATTTGTTGTAGCCCAGCCATTTATCAGGGCTATTATCAACAATTTTTATCTGTAACTGGGTTGGGAGATGTATCTACTTGCTTATGCCTAACTGACATTTACAGTGGAGTGATAATGTCACTCTTGAGAGATAAGCAGTGGTAGTGAATAATCTTTCAAGAAAAAATGTCAGAGCAAATATTCATGTATAGTTATGGGAATCTGTGAGCAGTTTTGAATCTGTACTTATCATGATACATGAATTTTCAAATCCAGACTTTACAGAGTGAAACAGTGCACAATGTTTATAACTGGGACTAGGTGCCAGCCTCTGGAAGTCTTTGTCATTGTCCTGACTAGTTGCTAGCTCAATGAAATTAAAAATAAATAAATAAATAAATAAATAAAAAAGAAAGAAAAAACTTCACTGTTTTGTTAGTGTACGGAATGTACAATTAAATGTTGCTGTATTTGAACTCATGTTTGTCTGGTGCAAAAAGCAATTTCAGGCTAAAATAGCAAAATATGTTACCTTCTGTTTCTTAATGAAAATATGTACACATATCTTCTAAATCATGTCATAAACCACATTTTTATTGCCCAATAGCCCCAGTAATCACTGAGTGTCATTGCTTTTTTCTTGTCTTAGTAATCACGTTGGGTCATTTTGTGAGGTAGCAGGTGAGTGATTACTCATTCTGCTCCATGCTGGTGAGACCTCACCTTGAGTACTCCCTGCAGTGTGTCCAAAGGAGCACAACAAAGAAGGTCTAGAGAGGAAGATGTATGAGAGCAGCTGAAGTCACTTTGTTCAGCCTAGAAAAGAGAATGCCGAGGGTTGACCTCATCACAGTTCACAACTTCCTCACGATGGGGAGGTGCTGCTCTCTTCTCTTCGGTGACCAGTCACAAAACTCATGGGAATGCTGTGAAGGGGGGTTCAGACAATGTTAGGAAAAGGTTCTTCATGGAGAAAATGGTCAGGCCCTGGAACAGGCTCCATAGGGAAACAACAGGCACCAAGCTTGTCAGAGTTCAAGAAACATTTGGACAATGCTCTCAGACATATGGTTTAATTTTTGGCTGTCCCTGTGTGGAGTGAGGAGTTGGACTTGATGATCCTTGTGGGTCCCTTCCAACTTGGGATATTCTATGATGCTATGATTCTAATGTAGTATGCTGCTCTTCAAGAGATGTTTCTCAGTGTCTGATCTAAAACATAAGCATTTTAACATGTAGCTAGACACTGCAGAGTATGCCTGAACCTCGATTTCCCATAGAATTTGTAATCCAAATGAAAAGCAACCATCTTTTTCACTGTTTTCTTGAAGAGTAAGAGCATTTCTGGGGATTTAAAAAAAAAAACTGTCAGTTTTGGCAATTTATTCTAATATATGAAGTTAGGATGAGTTAGTTGGTTCATATACAATACTGCCATTCGCTTATACTGAATTTTTCCTCTGGCTTGTAGCAATAAACACTTTTATCAAACTACATTCTAATACAATTATGTTGGGTTTATCACCACAGAATTGTTAGTGTGTAGTGTTGACAAAAATTGTCAAGCACAATAAATTTTCAAATATAAATTCTGAATCTTGTTGTCATTTTCAGCCTGTCCTTTATGGGTGATTTTTTGCTTGTTTGTTTGTTTGTTGAGGGGAGGGTTCCTCTGAACACAAGTTCTTAGCAAAAGAGTAGCCCAGTACAAACTAACATAGCCTAGTACAAACAACTGTAGCATAGTATAATCTACCCTTTGCAAGTTTGGCTGCAAATTAAATCATGTTAATTGATTCCTTTTTATGCAACACAATAAATATGGCTGACAAAATTTTCTCTGTTCTCTCTGAAGCCTATCTGTGATCTTCTGCTTGTACTATTTGTTTTGCTTTGTTTTTTTTCAAAAACATCATCACCACTGCTAAGTTATGCATGCTGTTGTCTGCCATTCGTCTGCATCTACAGAAATAATATTCACATCTATTTACACTTACACGCCATAATCATATTTTATGCAGCATTGCAAGCAAAAAAAAATAAAAATCTTGAATAGCTCATGCAATTATATCTTGAAAGGCTGCCTCTGTGACTGAATTTATGCCACTGAGAGTACCATGGCTGTTTTCAGCTTAGAAATATATATGATGGCACAGCTAGTGGCTTTTAAACCCCGTTGGAACTGCTGTGGATACACATCATAATATAAACATATGACTTAAAACACACAAAATCAAGTTCAAGGAAACACAATGCTTTTACACAAATGTATATTTTAGAAGTTTTGTGATTTTTTTTTTTTACACTATCTGTTACTTAATATACTATTACACATAGAAACATGGAATCACAGAAACATAGAATGGTTTAGATTGGAAGCGACCTTTCAAGATCACCTAGTCCAAGCTCCCTGCCATGGACATGAATATCTTTCACTAGATCAGGTTGCCCAAAGCCACATCCAACTTGGCTTTGAATACTTCTAAGGATGGAGCATCCACAATCTCTTTGGACAACCTGTTCCAGCACCTAACCACCCTCGTGGTTAATGTATATATATATATAAATTTACATATATATATATAAATTTAAATTTACATATATCTAAATTTAGCCTCTTTCAATATGAAACAATTACCCTTTGCCCTATCACTACAGGCCTTGGTGAAAAGTCTTTCATTGTCTTTCCTACAAGCCCTTTTAAGCATGGAAAGGCCACAATAAGGTCTCCCCAAAGGCATCTCTCCTCTAATCTAAACAAACCTAGCTCTTTGAGCTCTTCATAAGAGAGGTGCTCCAGCCCTCACATCATTTTCATGGCCCTCCTCTGGACTTGCTCTAATGAGTTAATACATGTCTTATACTGGAGACCCCAGATCTATACACAGTATTCCAAGTGTGGCCTCAAGAGGGTGGAGTAGAGAGGGAGAGTCTCTTGCCTCAGCCTGTTGGCAACACTTCTGGTTATGCAACCCAAGATACAATTGGATATCTGGGCTGCAAGTTCACATTGTTGGCTCGTGTTTTTCATCCAGCATTATTCGCAAGTCCTTCTTTGCAGTGTTGCCCTCAATCATATTGCTGACCCATCTGTACAAATACTGGGTATTGCTCTGACTCAGGCAGAGGATCTTGCACTTTTCCTTTTTGTACTTTATAAGGTTCACCTGGGCCCATTATTCCAGGCTGACAAGGTCCCTCTAGATAACATCCCTTCCATCTGGTGTATTTACTAAATCACTTAGCTTGGTGTCATCCACAAACTTGCTGAGGGTACCAGTCAATCATCTATATCATTAATGAAGATGTTGAATAATATCAGCGCCAATACAGATACATGGGGGGCACCACTTGTTACTGGTTTCCACTTGGACATTGAACCATTTGCTATAACACTTTGTATGTGGCCAGCCAGCCAATTCCTCATCAACCTATTAGACCATCCATCAAATATATATCTTTTCAGTTTAGAGTTAAGAATGTTACGGGGCGCTGTCTCAAAGGCCTTGCAGAAATGTAGGTAGATGATATCAGTTGCCCTTCCCATATCCACTAATGCAGTCACTCTATCATAGAAAGCCACCAGATTAGTTAGCCATGATTCGCCCTTGGTGAAACCATGTTGACTATCTCTAGTCAACCCCTCAGCCTCCATATGTTTCGACATGGTTTCTGTCAGAATCTGTTCCATGACCTTTCTGCGGGATGAAGTGAAACTAACTGGTTAATAGTTTCTAGGGTCTCATTTTTTATCCTTCTTTCAAATAGGTGTGATATTTCCTTTTTCTCCAGTCACTGTGGACTTGACCTGACTGCCAAGATTTCTCAAATATGATGGACAATGGCTTGGCAACTATGTCTGCTGGTACCATCAGTATCCTGGGATGCACCTTACCATGTTCTATGACTTGTGTATGTTCAGATTCCTTGGATGGTCTCTAACGAAGTCTTCTCCCATGATGGGAGAGACTTCATTGACCCAGGTTCTGTCTTGAGGTCTTGGGAGATTTGAGAAGACTGATCACCAGGCAAAACTGAGGCCAAAAAATTTTTGAGTACATCAGCTTTTTCCATGTCAGTCATTAGATCTTACGATTTGTCTAGCAGGATTGGAGGGTGTATTTTCTTTGGTTCTCCTTTTCTGATCAACATACCTGTAGAAGCCCTTTTTTGTTATTTTTCACATTCCTCACCAGGTTCAGTTTCAGACATGCCTTGGCTTTCTTAATCCCATCCCCTACATGCCAAAGAAGCATTCCTATATTGTTCCCAAGATGTATGTCCCTGCTTCCACTGCCTATGCACTTTCTTCTTGCTCTTCAGTTCTACCAGGAGATGTTTACACAGCCATGCTGATCTCCTGCCTTCCTTGTCTGATATCTTGCACTTAGGAATTGAGAGATCTTGTGCTTGAAATTAAAAAGATATATAAATAAATAAATCCTCGAACTCCCAATGTTTTTTCTGCTTCAGAGTCCTTGAAGAGAGTTTTCCATGGCACTGTATTCACCAGTTCCTTAAACAAGTGAAAGTTTGTTTTCTTAAAGTTAAAGGTTTTAACTTTGCTCTTTGCCTAGCTCATATCCCTGGAGGTCATGAACTGTATTATGGCATCATTGCTGCAACCCAGACTACCACCTAGACTAACGTCCCTATGAGGTCATCTGTGTTAGTGAGCAACAAGTCCAGTAAAGCTCCTCTGTTTGTAGCATGTATCAACTGGATTAAGAAATTGTCTTCAGTACAATCTAAGAGGCTCCTAGACTGCTTGCTGCTTGCTGTGCTGCTTTTCAAGTAGATGTCAGGGTGGTTGAAGTTCCCCAGCAAGACCAATGCTTGTGAGCATGATACTTCCTGTAGTTGAAAAAAGAACAATTCATCAACATTCTCTCATTGATCAGGTGGCATGTAGCAAACACCTACCACAGAGTTTCCTTTGTTGGCTTGGCCTCTAATTATCACCCATAAGCTCTCTACATGCTCATTGCTATTTTTCAATGACAGCTCCATGCAGTCAATCCTTTACTTATATAGAGGGCAACTCTATTGCCTCTCCTTTCTTGCCTGACTCTTCTGAATATTTTATAGCCATCTACTGTAGCACTCCAGTTGTGTGAGTCATTCCACCATGTTTCTGTCATAGCAGTTATGTCATAATTTTCCAGTTCCACAATGGCTTCCAGCTGCTCCTGTTTGTTATCCATGCTTTGTTCATTGGTATAGATGCACTTCTGTTGGGCCATTTATCCTGCCACATTTTGGGGGAAAGAATTCTGAATTCCTTTGTGACATTTCTCAGGTGTTTCCCTGGTTTCTTACAGATCAGCAGTCCCTGAGTCTTTGTTATCACACAGTCTCTATGCCCTGAATCTAATACATCTGTGTATATTCATGACAGTCTATAGATCACAGAATCACAGAATCATAGAATTGTAGGGGTTGGAAGGGACCTCTAGAGATCATCGGGTCCAACCCCCCTGCCAAAGCAGGTTCCCTAGAGTAGGTTGCCCAGGCAGGCCTCCAGACAGGCCTTGAATATCTCCAGAGAAGGAGTCTCCACAACCTCCCTGGGCAGCCTGTTCCAGTGCTCCGTCACCCTCACCATGAAGAAGTTCTTTCACATGTTGGTGCAGAACTTCCTGTGATCCATTTTTTGACCATTGTCCCTTGCCCTGTCCCCACAAACCACTGAAATTGGCCAAATCCCACTGTCTCCCACACTTAAGATATTTGTAAACATTGATAAGATCCCCTCTCAGTCTTCTCTTCTCAAGACTGAACAGACCCAGTATTCTTTATTTAGACACAGATTCTTTATTTAATTACATTGCTCTACTGTATTTTAGTAGTTTATATTCAGACAGGCACTGCTTTATGATTATATAGATTTAAGTATGAAATGCTCTCTTTATGCAAAGTGAGCAAAACTTATCCAATTGACTAAAGAGGTGCTTATAAGTCATCACGGTCAGTGAAATAGATTTTCTGGCCATCTGTGGGAGGAAATTTTAGAGTAATCTTTTATAACAATTTTTTAGTTTTTATTTTTATTTTTTCAAATGGAAGCTTTTTTCTTCAATGGAGACTATCTAGTCAATTGGTACATTTTGAAAAACATTTAAAGAAAAAGAAATTAAGATTACAAGGAAGATGTAGCACCTGCACAATGTAAGCAACTTTTAATTTCTATACTCTGGTGTCACTACCTTCAAATAGCAGTATTAAAAACGGATCAGAAACCTCTCTGAAGTGCTTTTCTGTGAAAGCTGAAGAAAATAGGTTTTCCATATCAAGATCCAGCTCCTTTCACATATGCTAAAGCACGGATGAACTGCAAAAAATTTCATACAGATTAAATTAACTAAATTACTTGTATACAGGAGACAAAAAAGTTTTCACAATTGTTCCATTACAATCAGTAAACCAGGAAGAAAAAAAAGTATTAATTATTTTTAATTTTATTCAAAATAGTAAATTCGAAAATAACTGAAGCATGCTGTTACAGCTAGAGCACTAACAAAGGGCAAAATCTAAATTAAAAAAGTCTCATCACAGCTATTAAAGTCAGAATAGGAATATAGCTGTAAATTTTAGGTCTGTAAACTCTTTATCATAAACTACAGTCTGGGATGAAGTTGGATTTGATGATCTTTATGGGTCCCTTCCAACTTAGGATGTTCTATGATTCTATGAAGTTCAGCTCCAGGCCAAGACAGTCAGGTTTCTAAAGGATGTAGCACAAAGAAACACCATCCTTGGTGTCTTCACTTTATAAAATGTAGTTTTATTGGGAATTTCTTTAGATTATAGGTATAGAATTTGGTTTTTGCTCTTCTGTATAGCTTTTCATAGGATGTAGTTATAGATCTGATTTTGATAATATGATTCTTTAGTTTGTTTTACCAAAACCCATGCAACCATCTTTGGAATTCTCCAGAATCCATGTTGGCTATGACCAATGACTGAATTGCCTTTCAAGTGTTTTTCAATAACTCCAAGAATAACCTTCTCCATAATTTTATTAGGCACTGAAGCGAGACTGACAAGCCTGTAATTACCAGGGTCTTCTTTCCTGCCCTTCTTGAAAATTGGCACTATGTTTGCCAGCTTCCAGTTGTCTGGGACCTCTAGAGATTCCCAAGACCATTGAAAAATAATTGAGAGAGGTCTTGCAATGACATTAGCCAGCTCTTTGAGTACCCTGGGGTGAATCCCATCAGGCCTATAGACTTACAAACATACACATTTGGAGCAGCAAATCCTGCATGGGAGTTTATTGCTTCTGCAGTCACAGTCCTCCAGCTCAGGGCTCCGGGGTCCCATGGCCCATCATAGATGTTGAAGACAGAGGCAAAGAAAGCATTAAATGTCTTTCCTTTGTCTACATTCCTATTTGTGAGGTGACCATCCTCATCAAGCAGCAGACCAATGTTATCTTTGGTTCCCCTTTAGCTTTTAACATTTTTTTAAAAGACCTTTTTATTTTCTCCCACAGTACTGGCCAGCTTTAACTGTAATTGAGCTTTGATCACAAGAATTTTCTCCCTACTATGGCAAAAAACATCTCTGTATATATCTTATACAGCATCTCTGTACATATCTTATATCTACATACAAGCACTCACAGCAATCAGTGGAGATCTAAGGTTCAATTCTATTGTCCAGACACAGACATTTAGCCCCATCTGGGGTACACTGAGGTGTCCAAGATGTCTGCATGGATCTGACAGATGCAGAAGAGAATTTACTGGAGTTGCCAGCACCGTTCTGGGTTGCAGATGGAGGCCAGATGGGGTACTATATGCATCTCAAATGGTACTAAGTGCCACACATTGGTAACTGAATCCCATCCCCAAAGCAGTTCATTAGGAACTGAAAGGTGTTGCCATCTTTGGAAAGTGTTGAAACAAGTTTCACAAACACAGGTAGTTAAAGTCATTTGGAGCACTCTCAGGTACCTTTCCTGGCTCTTGGATAGTGCTACAGATGAGCACAGGACATACACAGAAATTTTGTCACACAAAATTCCCAACCATATGTCTCATACAGTGAGATACCAAGCATATGTACCCAGCTTTCACACAGAGGAAACCTGTGTGGGCAGGTTAGAGATGACACCAGTGTAGTCCTAATGATGGGATGCCAGAAACAGTAAGGGGGCTGGGAGCTTGTGACTCCCTCCAGCTGGCACATGCAACCAGAGCACCAATAAGCAAATACACAGAATGTCCATGGTCATCAAAAACATCTTTTACAGCACTTATTACAGCATTCAATGGTAAAAATAACATGTTACATAGACTATGGATACAGACTTGAGGGACTATTGATAAGAACATTCATAATACGGTTTTAGAAAGATCAAACATTTATTTGGGAGAAAAACAGTATCTTTACTGACAATCAGAATGAGACCTAAAGTATGATGCTGATCTCCATCAAATATCTAAAAAACATGGACCACCTTTTGGGGTAAATTCACAGTATAGACATGTGGTGGTTTTACCCAGCTGGGCAACTGAACTCCAACACAGCCACTCTCTCACTCCTCCTTCTCAAAGGGAAAGGGGAGAAAATATGATGAAAAGGGCTCAAGGGTTGAGATAAGGACAGAGAGATCACTTAACAGTTATTGTCATGGGCAAACAGATTCAGCATAGGGAGATTAATGTAATTTATTGTTTATTACTGACAGACTAGAGCAGTGAGAAACTAAAAAATGTCTAAAACCACTTTCCCCCCATCCAACCTCTTCTACATCCTCCTCTCAAGTGGCACAGGGGAACAGGGAATGGGAGTCTGTGTATAGTGCTTTGCCTCTGCTGCTCCTTCACAGTCACTCTCTGCCCTTGCTCTACATGGGGTCCCTCCCACGGGACGCTGTCCTTCCCAAATTGATCCTGCGGGGACTTCCCACAGGCAGCAGCTCTTCAAGAACTGCTCTAGATATGGGTCAGTACCATGGGGTCCATCCGTCAGGAGCAAACTGCTCCAGCATGGGTCCCCCGCAGACGGCAGCTCCCCCCAGACCCCCTGCTCCTGCGTGGGCTTCTCTCCACAGGCTGCAGCTCTGGCCCGGGGCCTGCTCCTGTGGGGGCTCTCCACGGGCCGCAGCCTCCTCCAGGCCACATCCACCTGCTCCATCGAGGGCTCCTCCAAGGGCTGCAGCATGGAAATCTGCTCCATGTGGGACCCATGGGCTGCAGGGGGACAGCCTGCTCCACCAGGGCCCTCTCCACAGTCTGCAGGGGAGCTTCTGCTGTGGTGCCTGGAGCACCTCCTGCCCTCCTTCTGCACTGACCTTGGGGTCTGCAGGCCTGGTTCTCATTTCTCTCTCCCAGCTGCTGCTGCACAGCATTTTCCCTTTAACTCTGCTCTCACAGGTTGCAATCAACATTTCTTATTGGCTAATCTCTGGGCAGCAGCAGGTCTCTTTTGGAGCTGGCTGCAACTAGCTCTTATCTGATATGGGGCAGCTTCTGGCCCCTTCTCACAGAGGCCACCCCAGTGGTCACCTGATACCAAAATCTTGGCACATAAACCCGATACAGGACATTAAAGAATGACTGCAGCCCTCACCAACACAGACAGCAGACTAAACAATAATGTTAAATTCCAGCTATGAAATGAAAGGATATGTGTGAAAAAAAAAAAAAAAAAAAAAAACAAGCAGAATATAAATAACATGCTGTTTAAAGTTGTCAAGAGTTTATATGCATGCAGGAATGTACTGCCAATATGCTCAGAAACATTGAGTATTCTGCCTGACAAAAATGTTGTAAGAGGTACATGTAATGGAAAAATGTTTTAAAGATCACTTAGAAATCTAAACATGTAGACTGTGTAACTAAAGGGATTCAATAAATACATCTTTGTGTTTAAATCTTTTTCTGAGATACAATCATAAACCAAGAGTGACATGTACAACCTCAGTGGAACAATTGCCAAAATTACAATTATTCTTACGTACCTTTTAGCAAAGCATGATTTTCTTCAATATTTTATGTTTTTCCTAGAATAGCATGCATAAATCATAGCATTCTGTACTGCCATTAAGAATGAGTGGAATAAATCCATAATTTGGACAAATAAGTGATGTGATGTTTAAGTTCTCTATATTTAGACTTTATAGATTGTAAGACCTAATAGTCTTACTTTATGACAAAGACAAAATCTGCTTCATCATTTCTAAGTTATCAACATATGCTTTAAAAACAAACAAAAACATTTTTTCATCTCACCTGAACATGATCCAGCAGTATGCCCAGGTAGACAAGAAGGCCAATGGCATCCTAGCTGTCAGGAATAGTGTAGCCAGCAGCACCAGGGAGGTGATTGTTCTCCTGTACTCTGCTCTGGTGAGTCCGTACCTCAATTACTGTGTTCAGTTTTGGGCCCCTCACTACAAGAAGGATGTCGAGGCCCTGGAACGTGTCCTGAGAAGGACTATGAAGCTGGTCAAGGGTGTGTAACACAAGTCCTTGGAAGAACTATGAGTCCTATGAGCTGAGGGAACAGGGACTGTTGAGTCTGGAGAAGAGGAGGCTCAGGGGAGACCTTCTTGCTCTCTCCAACTACCTGAAAGGAAGTTGTGGGGAGCTGGGGTCAGCCTCTTCTGTCAGATAACTAGTGACAACACTAGAGGGAATGGCCTCAAGTTGTGCCAGGGGAGGTTTAGGTTGGAAATTAGGAGACATTTCTTCTCAGAAAGAGTAGTTAGGCATTGGAATGGGTTGCCAAGGGAGGTGGTGGAGTCACTGTCCCTGGGGGTGTTTAAGGAAAGGTTGGATGCGGTACTTAGGGACATGGTTTAGTGGGTGATATTGGTGGTAGGGAGATGGTTGGACCAGATGATCTTGGAGGTCTTCTCCAACCTTAATGATTCTATGATACTATTATATATATATTAGAATATATATATATGTATATATATATATATACATAAAATCTAGAGAAAAACTTCTCCGAGACAAGATTCAAAATATGACTTACTTAATATGACTTACTTAATTTAAATTTTTCTCCTTTTCTTTTCTTTTTTTTCATTTGAAATTTTAATATGATGTTGTGAATAAGCAAAGTTTTCAGGCATTCTCCTTGGTAGCTTTGAAAAATTTGTCAAAGATTATTTGTTCTTTCTTGTACCATTAGACTAAAGAATTTGCTTTCCATAATTTGTCCAAATAAAGTGATCCCATGAAAGTGTGTGAGGCTTTACAAAAACATTTAAATTTCTACTGTTTTTCAAAGACTATCTAGTGTTCAAAACTTTGGAGGTCTATATTAAATCCAAAGGAATGACATGATGAATGACATCAGGGGAGGTTCAGATTGGATATTAGGAAAAGGTTCTTCACTGAGAGGGTGATCAGGCTCTGGAACAGGCTCTCGGGAAAGTTGTCATGGCACCAAGCCTTCAGGAGCTCAGGAAGCATTTGGGCAATTAGTATGTATATATATATTCTTACCTCCTTATTTCTAGACTAATCCTGTTAAACCTGTGGGACTTCTCCATAATCTTCTGAGACTTTGGAAGAAATCTTATAATGTCTGTCTTTGGTATCTGTAATATTCATACCATGCCCATACTATACCAATATTCATTCATACCCAGGAATGACATTTTTATAATCAGATGAAATCTGATTTTCTCCCCTTACTTTTGAAACATACCCACTCTTAGATGCAATTTCATATGGGTAAGAATGTCAAAATCTTGCCCTTGGCATTTCACAGTGCTGGTTTTGGATTTTTTATTATTATTCTGTAAATAAAATGGAAGAGGATGTGATGGTCTCTATTGCTTGTACAGACTGACAGGCAAGGATTTAAATTCTATTCAAAATCTAAGAACAAGAAATTAAGGTATAAAATTATAATCTATCAAAACTAGGTCTTACCGTGTCATAAATTAATGTAGACAAACATGAACTTAACAGAAATTAGGGTTCATTAATATTTTATGGTAAATCACAAGATTAGATTGTGTGATTTTTAACAACACTTAGTCATCAGCCAACTTAATATAGTCATATAAATTGAATTTATATGATGTCTAACAATTCTTAAGGTTTATTGATACGATATAGCAATTTAAGAAAAATTAGTTATGATTAGATATGACTCGATTAAAGATTCAAGAATGGCAAAGTTCACACAAAACCTATTGCAGGGTATTGAGGGCTTCTCAAGTTAGTTTTGTGCCTAAGGATTTCCCCTTTGGTGAATTACTCACTCTTTATGCATCAGCATTAGTCAGCGAACAATCTTTGAATCTCAGGAAGTCCGCCCTGAGAGGCAATTGTGCATTGGTTGTCAGTGGATGATCATTGAACCTCAAGGAGTTTGCACTGAAAGGCATTTGAGAGGCATCCCAACTCAGGGGGAGTTCCTGAGTCACAGCCCCCTGCAATCCCAGAGATCTCAAGGGGCTCTTGGCTTAGGACCACTATTTATAGGATCATCAGATGATTGACTATTAGTAATTTTCCATCCTGGATACTATTCGTATAAAATAATTCTGGTATTTTCCACTAGCTGTGCAATTCTGGTATCTTCCAGAATATATCGTTCTGGTAACTCTCAGATTGGGCAACAATTCAGGGCAAAAGTGTTTGAAACATGATCAGGGAGCACCTGTTCATACTCACTCACTATGCTTGTCACCCATTGACAATGGAGGGATGATGGAACATCAGTTAGTCTTAAACTATAGCTCAGTTTGGGGACAAAGCTACTCCACCACATACCTATATCCAATGTGAGCTTGACAAGAACAATTCTATGTTAGACGAGTACAATTTTAAACAATATTTAATTCAGATTTATGAGTTAAGAGACAACAGTTATTAATCTTTTTGTCCTCTGGTGCATCTCCTATCACACTGTAGGGGTGTGATCCTTCTGCTAAGAGTGCTATTTAACTTTCTTTGCAATGCACTTTTGTATCAAACTTAACAGATTTTCTTCAAGAAGTCACTGTTTGAGTGTGTATGTCACTCAAATAGTGACTTCTGAAGAAAATCACGTAGTCCTTTTATGTGTATTATCTTCCTAACATATTTCTGATCCATTATTAGCACTACTTCTACCAAAGATGGAAAATTATGCTAGGATTTAAGGATTTATCAATAGTACAGTTATGAGAAAGGAACCAAAACCAAGAAGGAAATCACTTTACCATTTAAATATTCCATTTTTATAGTATGTATGGCTTGAAAAAGCTAGGTCAGTAATTTGTTCATGCCTACCCCTTCTATTTTCATAGAATCATGGAATGGTTTGGGGGGTGGAAAGGACCTTAAAGATCATCTAATTCAAACCCTCTTCCATGGGCAGGGACACCTTCCACTAGACCAGGTTGCAGTATTTAAGCAAGATCATAATGTAATCATAGCATGGTTTAAATCCTTGGGTGCCTAGCTAAACCTACAGACATGTAATTCTATATGAAAGATTCCAAAATCCCAGTCTTGTTTCTCTGCATGCTCACAGATATTTATTTCTTTTGTAAGATATGTTATTCTCAACAAATTTAGTCTACATCTAAGCTTCCCCAAGAAGCTTGATCTGGAAGGTATTCTACTGAATACAGCATTCTGTACACAGTGTTTAAACTGTTTTACCTCTTCAAGGGACTGACTTTTCTGCTTCCCGATAGGCATGCTTTGCCTATTGTGTATTTGGGTTTAGTGGGATAGCTAGCTGATTTAGTATGTGTATAAGCATGGTGGGTTTGTGCTCCTTTGCAGGACAGGGGAGAAAATACGATGAAAAAGACTGTGGATCTAAGTAAGGACAGGGAGATCACTCACTAATTACCATCATGGGCAAAACAGACTCAATTTGTGGAAGATTATTTTAATGTATTGAAATTAATAACAGAATAGGATAGTAAGAAATAAAAATAAAAATAATAGTAATTAAAAAAAAAAAAAGCTAAAAACTCCTCCTACCATCTGTCCGTTCTTCCTAGGTTAAACTTCACTCCCAAGTCTTCTACCTCTTCCCCACCCTGAGCAGCAAAGGGGAAATGGGGAATGGGGGTTGCAGTCAATCCATAATGTTTCATCTTTGCCCATTCTCCTCACATTCGTCCCCTGCTCCAGTGTGGGTTCCTCCCAGAGGATACAGTCTCTCATGAACTGCTCCAACATCAGTCCCTCCCATGGGATGCAGTTCTTCAAGAACAGTTTCAATGTGGATGCTTTCTACGGGGTCTGTTCAGGAACAGATTGTTCCAGTGTGGGTCCCCCACAGGCCACAGTTCCTGACAGACAACTTGCTCAGGTGTGGGCTCCTCCCCACAGGTTCCTGCCAAGAACCTGCTCCTGCACTGGTTCCTTTCCACAAGCTGCAGATTCCTTGGATACATCCACCTGCCTTGGCATGGGGTCCTCCATGGACTGCATTGTGGATATCTGCTCCAATGTGGTCCTCCATGGGCTGCAGGGGGACAACCTCCTTCACTGTTGTCCTCTCCATAGGCTGCAGAGGAATCCTTTCTGGTGCCTGGAAAACCTTCTCCCACTCCTTCACTGACCATGTTGTCTGCAGACTTGTTTCTCTTCCTTTTTTTTACTACTCCTCTCTCTCAGAGCTGCTGAACAGCATTTTTAACCCTTCCTTAAATATGTTATCACCAAGGCAGCACCATCATCACTCATTGGCTAAGCTTTGAGCAAGGCAGAACCAGTAGTATCCGACATGGGGGAAGCTTCTGGTCTCTTCTCACAGTAGCCAACCCTGCAGCCCATCCACCCCACACCATTACCAAAAATTTACCACATAAAACCAGTACAGCAAGTGATGATTTATTGAGCCAAAAGGAGTCAGGAAGAAAATACAAGACTGCTACTTTTGGTAGGAGTAACTGGAAAACTGCATATAGGCTTCTCTCACTTCTCCCAACACTGTTATAAAATCTGCAATTTGAAGTGTTTAGGAGCGGAGAGTTCACTTTCGCTCCTTCTTGCTAAATAAGTGGTAACAAAAGACCTTAAAGACTTCACAAAAGATATGAACCTTCTGTGAGTATCGTTGACTGAATGCATCAGACTACTTGCATATCTGTCTGTTATACTTTAAGATAAATATTTTTAATCTGAAAACAGCAATTATTTATATTTGATAGCAAATAACACCATGAGGAATGTAAGGTGTTTGGCAGGAAGGATTACCCTAAATAGTGCCAGAAATTGCACTGATGTCTTAGAGGTGCCAGAAAAGAAAACCAGGAAGTGACACCACAAAATACCAATGATTTGCACTTAGGAGTGAGCTGGGATCTTGCAGAACACCTTTTTCCGCTGTTGTTGTTGTTGTTGTGTTGGCACACAGCAAGTCTTCTTTTAGGTGGTCAACAGATCACCGAACATCAACACACAGAAATTAATAAACTAAACAGAAAAAGGAACCATCCTCTGGCCCTGAGACTGAGTGGTGTGGCATGGCCACCTTTACACAGCATAGCACTTGGCTACACATATTTTCCAGGCCTCATGTAGGGCATTGCTGGCCACCAAACCTGGTTGTTATATTTTATTTATTTTTATCAGTTCAAAGTCTCTGTTAATAAAAAGTAAATAAAAAAATGTACAGCTGGCACTGAAGTTGCATGATAGCTGCTACACTGCAAATCTGTAATGTAACATAAAAATATGTGGGGAGTTTGAGAATTCAAAGCCTTCTAAGATAGTGCTAGAGAGCTGGAGTCTTGTCTATAACATCTTTTGGGAGTGTTCCTTGGCATCCACTC
This sequence comes from Cygnus olor, assembly GCF_009769625.2. Taxonomy (NCBI): domain Eukaryota; kingdom Metazoa; phylum Chordata; class Aves; order Anseriformes; family Anatidae; genus Cygnus; species Cygnus olor. Next base: position 157,003,893 of record NC_049169.1, on the reverse strand, counting down.
TCTGCAATTTGTGTTCAGACAAAATTTGAGAGAATGTTGTTTGGCACAACCAAAACTGTACCAGTGATGACACTAAGAATGAAGCAGTCAAAGCAATCACAAGTTAGTGATGAGGAATGTGCTCTGGTCCTGATTTATTTTTTAATATAGTCAGCAAAGATTTATTTAAAATCACAAAAAGAAGCTGGTACGAGCTGCCCTGTATCAGCTAGGAGAGTCCTTATGCCAAAGACAATAAAATTGCCAGTCTAGTGAGGATTTCAGGTTAAACCAAATGTTTGTTACTATACATTGGACATAATCAGAGTATGGATTGGATACATGGAGGTGGCTAGTGTAGGTATCAACACCCTGGCCTTTCCTCACAGTGTGTAAGTACACAGTTGTTTCAATACTAATAGGTGCCACAGATCCAAGATATTCCCTCATTCTCATAATGACATCCTCGATTTTGCTTTTTTTCATTATTATTTATTTATTTATTGGTACACTCGGTGCATGAAAGTAGTTTGCTCTGGATCACAGACTTAAATCTACCCTCTATAAATATGGTAAATTTAACACACATAAATTCATGCAGCAATGAAACAGAAGTTTTTGAGGGACTGTAAAATCTATCTAGATTTAAAGTACTTGTAGAGTTAGCTGGATGTTCCCTCCACTACAAACTAAATGGTCAGAAACAAATATATTTTCTCTACAGATTCTAACGTGGTGTTCGCAAAGACAAATCTTTTGAGCTTCCAAAGCTTTTAGCACTGACACAACAAATCCAAAAAGAGCTGATCCACAGCTCTAATACATGTTGATTCATCAGATGCTAAGCTGACAGCTGCAGCAGAAATGGCCTTTGATTTTAGTAGCTCTGTTAGGTTTTTTTGTGCAATGGGATTTCTGCTGACACATAGTAACATTTCTTAGCTATGAGTTTTGTACCCCACTTAAAAGTTCATCCCTCTTTTTCAAAGCTGAAAGTACAGATTCTATGGATTCTACAAGCATTCTTTATCACTCTTCAGGTCTTTATCATCAAATGCTTTTCCATCTACAGTAACTGTCCTTGCAATTTGAAAAATTAAGTCTTTGCATTAGTCCAGCTTAAAGTATTGTACAATATTTTTTTCTCCTTGTTTAGTGTTCCCAGAAGAGTTCTCCTTATTAACTTCTTACCTCAGACTTCTCAGAATATCTTGCTCTGTTTGCTGTACCTCAGCTTGATTTTTAACATTAGCAAGTAGCACATATTTCAGTGACAGTTTGGCCCAAGTGACTAAAATGGCTTCCTTTTCAGCTCAGCAACAACTGCTGAGTAATCAAATACTTTTGATTTGTTCTTTAGATTTCTCTTATACCTTTTCATAAGTTACAACTGTTGCTTTCCTCTGCCTCTATTCACCCACAGTTTCTCTAGACTAAGGGTCCTCTTCATATTTTCTCCTCCCCTAACTGGAAGGAACCTTAGTTTTCATTTTCACCTACTTCATTAAGCACATCTAGTGTTTGTATTTTCAGCACTAGCATACAACAGCATAGAATTATAAACAGTTAATTCATTTTGCCAAAGGATAGGAATTGCTCAGGTAAGCCGTAGGAATAAAGACTATGGGGGCAACTAGAACTGCATAAGCAGGTCATCTGTACTGTTGCTTGAGATCACTTGTATTAAATCAAACTGCTAGCATTTTGGAACAAGCTATTTGGCCTTCCACCTTTTCTGATACAGCCTCAAGTAAGATGAAAATCATTCACCATCCAGCACTATGCCTATCATAAATGAATGCTTAGAGATACACTATGTCCCAAAAGTCAGAAAAGTCACTTCCATTTAACAAATAATGACATGAGCTGTAACTTTACACAGAAGCAATACACACTGTCTTTCAAAACACCCCTCTATGTCATCTTCTTCGTTCTTTATCATTCCAGACTCCTCATGATTTTGGACCCTGATATGGTCCTATTTCTAATAGCTACCTTTCCTGTCATATGAGAGCAGTGCCCTATTAAGACTGTGTGGGTATAACAAATCTCTCCCAAGAAAAGCAATTCTCAGCAGCAGAGAAGCTGCAAAGTCACAGCTGCCTTGCTGTTTGATAGCATGGAAGTTTTCCCTTTCTCTAGGAATAATCTCTTATTGGTTCTTACTTCTCTTGAACCACCATTGTTTTGTTGCACAGATCCTGAAAATTGTAGACCTTAGGAGCAATTCAGAATTAATTTGAATCCTGATTCAAATTTACACGACTGCAAAATAATGAGGCCCAAAATATTTGGCTTATGAAAGCAACAGCTGTATTGTACCAAGGTCCAACAATGTTCCTGATTTACACGCATTTTATCTCAAAGCTGAAATACAAGTTTATGGATTGGTGGCCCTGCTTGAGCAGAATGGTAGGACCAGATGACTTCCAGAGGTCCCTTCCAGCCTCAACTGTTCTGTGATTCTGGGATATACCTGTTTGTTTATTCTGGACCTATGTGGCTTGAGTATTAAAAAAGCTGTTTTAAATAAGAGTCAGTGACAAAAAATGTTCTAGAGAACACTAGATGGAAAGAAACTGGGAGCTCTGAACTTTCAAAGAAAAGAAAACTGTGGAAAACAATTTTGGAATTTATGGATTCTCCCCTGTTTTTCTATTTATTGACAATAAATAGTTGGTAAGACAGAATTTTCCTCAAGCTTTTGAGCGTGCTTTCTGACCAACACATGAGCTGCATATTATGTGTCCTCTCTATTGGAAAAGTTTCTGGAAGTGACTGGATTCTTTCAGAATCTATTTTTAAGCTTTATGGGAATTTGAACTTGTATCCATCCAGCTCTAACAGTACCAGGGGGACATCCCACAAGGCTTCTAAAATGTGTCACTCAGCTACAACACGCAAAACTGAAGAACAAGATGTTTAAATCAATGCTAGTGTGGAAAAGGAGCAAGAGTTCAAAACTGTAATTGAGCGTGGTTGTGTTAAACCATTTATATGAGAGGTAGTTCCTCCAGTTGGTTCCTATTCTCTCTCTCCAGTCAGATTTTACCTAAACTGGAGATAGGTTGCAGTTTAGAGTCATTAAGAGCCGAGAATAATCTGGGATGTGTGCAAATGCAGATAATTGCTATGCCATTCCTGTGAAGTCTATAAAATAAAACAGTAAAAACTGTAGAACTTTAAATGCCATGACTTTGCCAGAACTTTAAATGGACCCAAACTTTAAATGGACCCTTTCATTTTGATTCCAAAAAATGTAAGAATTTCAGATTAAAATATCAAAATATTCTTTGAAATTCAAAGGATTTGTGATTTAAATTCATAGGTTTTAGAAATGTAGGGGTTTTTCCTTATTGTCTGTTTACAAGGTGTACTGATCACATCAAGATTAATAAAGCAAAGATATTTCTTCAGATCACATCCATGTGTTATTTTAAATTGCAATTTTATCATTGTTTTACCACTATTTTAACCATACTGTTTGTCCTATACATAGATATATACTGTTCTTTCTTTACGCATTTTTTTTCACCAGATGATTTCTTTTCATTGTTTCTTCAGAGTTTAAGGAAGACATAACAGTTGCAGCATACTTTTTGTTCAGACAAAATACACTCAGATATTCAGACTTTTCAGATAACTGGTTTATATGTAGAAGAAAAAAAAAAAAAAGCAAGATTTGAGAAAAAAAAAAAGGAAAGGGAAAGGAAATGCATACTAAGTAGCCTTGCATCACACATGACATGAGCAGATAAAGAGAATACAGTGAAATGTTCTTCTAAAAGAGACTGAATTATAAGTTTTATTTATATTTCTAGTTATTTCTGAGAAAAACTTACTAGAAAGGAAAATTAACAGTAGAGAACAAAGGTTAACAGAACTCAGGCTGTTGTAATAACTAGTCAAAAGTTAAAAGTCTGAATAGGAACAAAAATGTGTGGTTAGCCTATTCATGTGGTGGCAAAAATTTGAAAACAGCTGAAATTACTCTGAACCTTTGTGATGACTATTATGTTCTATCAACAAAAGTTACAGAGAAGACTTTTTAAATATTACAAAATACTTCCAAATTATTTATGCTCAGGTTTGAAAAAAAATATGTAAGCACTGACCATCACAAAGGAATAAACTGAGATTAGAGTGTATAGATCCACACAGCATATGTGCTTCTTCCTTCAGATGCACCACATTTCTAGAAGTCCACTTTTTAAAAATATAGCTGCCATTTTGTGGGTAGCACAGATGCAATCTCTTAAAAAGAGGATAGGTCTATACTATATTATATTCATTTATCTGAGTGTTTGCTTTCCAAACCCAAACTCTTTTGATCTCAGTTCTTAAACATGAGATAAAGAAGAGGGTGGGTGTCTGGATACTTGCCCTCAGCACAGGCACCTGTTACTTTACAGTTTGAAGAGGACACAGTCAGGTACATTCATGCTCCCCAGCAGTCTCCCACTTTCTGATGCCTGTCCCCTTATCATCCTATCACTGATTGGGAAGCAAATCAAATTAGTTTTTATCTGGAAGAGCTTCCAGCAGCATCAAATATGGAAGAAGGGGTGTTTCATGCATGTGAGGACACACTGGCTGTATCTACAGTGGGAGGTAAGAAAAAAGCAAGGGATGATCTGAAGCTAATGAATTGATTCCTATCCACATTGCTTAACTTTAGATCCCTGTAGACAAGCTTTGCCTTGGAGCAAGCCAGCCCGTAACAGTAGCAGGCAGCAAGATAACATTCAGGCAGTTAGGACAGTCATGTGTCCAGCCCCTAACTGCTCTTTATTTAATAATATTTAATACCTCATGGAGAGCAGGTCAGAGAGGCAACCATTTGACTTTCTAACAGTGTAACTGAAGATCAGTCATAAGCAACTTTATTATTTGAGCTGGGCTGTATTACAATGCCTTTCTCTCCCCTTAAAGACAGTCCCACAGGAGCTGTTCTTCCTAGGATTAAACCATGTGTTTTTCCATACTTTCACAGTACAGCCATTTACAAGTGCAGGTTTTGCAGAACTATGTCACTTCAATGAGTTTGTAACTAGTAGCAAAGACCAAAGGACCTATGTCTAAAAATATATATAAAGAAAAATAAGTTGATTCAAATTAGAGGAAGCTGAAGAGCTGGATCCCTAAACTCCTTCCATTAGACCTGGTTAATACTACAGTATAGAATTACTCATACTACAGTATAGAATTACTGTGGCTTTGAAAATTAAAAGTATTAAGATGTAGTTGAAATATACAGCTCTATTTGGTAGAAGCAAAGAAAATGTAGACATAGTCTGTTTTTATGAACTTCATCTGTAATTTAAAATAGACAGAGAAGTGCTATGTATTGGGTTTACATGACAAGGTTTTGGTAATGAGGTGGGGCTGTAGGGGTTGCCTTTGTGAAAACAGACCATGTTGGACACAGCCAGTTTCATATGGCTCAAAAGGGATTCCGTGTTGGCCAAAGCTGAACCAATAACTAATACTGGTGGCACCTCTGTGATAACATATTTAAGAAAGGGTTAAAAATGCTGTACAGAAGCAGCAGGGGGAGAAGAGTGAGAAAGCAGGATAGAAACAACCGTCAAGCCACCAAGATCCATGAAGAAAGAGCAGGAGGAGGTCCCCTAGGTGCTAGTGCAGATTTCCTTGTCCATAATGCTTTGTCTCTGCCACTCCTTCATCGTCACCCTCTGATCCCACTCATTCCTTCTCAAACTGATCCTACATGGGCTTCCCACATATGGCAATTCTTCAAGAACTGCTCCAATATGGGTCAATACCACAGTGTGCAGTCCTTCAGGAACAGACTTTTCCAGCATGGATCGCCCATGGTCAGCAGCTTCCACAGGGCTTCTTGCTCCACCATGGGCTCCTCTCCACAGGCTGCAGCCCCGGCCCAGGGGCCTGCTCCTCAGGGGCTCTCCACGGGCCGCAGCCTCCTCCAGGCCACATCCACCTGCTCCACTGGGGGCTCCTCCACGGGCTGCAGCGTGGAGATCTGCTCCATGTGGGACCCATGGGCTGCAGGGGGACAGCCTGCTCCACCAGGGCCCTCTCCACAGTCTGCAGGGGAGCTTCTGCTGTGGTGCCTGGAGCACCTCCTGCCCTCCTTCTGCACTGAAGGAACGGCTGTGTCTGCAGGGCTGTTTCTCTCACATTTTCTCATTCCTATCTCCCAGCTGCTGTTGCACAGCATTTTTTCCTTTCTTAAATACACTGTCACAGAGGTGCAACTACCTTGACTCGTTGTCTCAGCCTTGGCCAGCAGCAGGTCCTGTTTGGAACTGTCAGGAACTGTTTCTTATCTCACATGGGGCAGTTTCTGGACTCTACTCACAGAGGTCACCACTGCAGCACCCCCTGCTACCAAAACTTTGCCACATAAACCCAATACATTGATCTAAGACACTGAATAAGATTCAGAATTTTGCTTTATAAATTCAAATAGAATTATTTTTTTTTGTGCATAACACAGCTTATATTCATGCATTCAGTAAAAAAGAAAATGTGAGTTATTACCCATTATTATAAAGATAAGAGCTTACAAAATTATTTATTTTCCATGAGCTACAACTGAAACTGTAATCATAGTTAATCACTTCACTATAGATTTTAAGGAAAGCTTCAGTTTTGCTTACAGTGATGATCTCTTGAACATCAAAGAGATTATTCTGATATATAAAAGTATCCATAGGCTTAAATGTTTTTAGGATTGAGGACTGAGTCTCATTTTTTTTCAATAACAATTTTCCTTTTGTTTCTGTTTTACCATTTGCTTAGTTACAGCTATAAATATGATGTTTTAACTGCAATTTTTTGCTAATCTTTGCTTCTTTGTATTTGCTAGCAGCAAATATATTTTTTTTAAAAAGGTTCTAATTTGACAAGAGGTGAGAATTCACAATTTCTTAAAAATATAATGGATTTTAATGCCTGCCCATGGAAAATATAACAGGAAAACAATTCAATTGCACCTCCATCCCAGATGAAAGCTGGGGGAGAGGAAAAAATGTCATGCACATTATTAAACAGATTTCATCACTGCAGATTTAATGAAAGTTGCACTACACTGAACCATGGCATTTCATTACTTAAGAAAAAAATTAAAAAAATAAAAAAATCTTCCAGTAGGGAAATCAACAGGAGTGAGACAACCAATAATGCTGCAGCTTTAAAAAGACTAGAGGAGTAAAATCAATTTTTTTCACTTCAGTTATATGTGCACAATAATGGCTTTTACCAATGTTTTATTAATCTATGTTTAAAAAGAATTCATTTACCAAAGTGATAAGGACATTGATTGTTTTCTGTCAAGAGTAAAACCATACAAAAATGAGAGAGAAATGCGTAGATGAAAAATGGAAAAGACACCTTGGCTAGTACTCATAGAATGTATTGCTGAACAAAATATCATTTTGTTGGCCATGAATCAACTTTATTGAACAGAAAACTCAGTTAAGGATATCTGTGAAAGAAGGACTGGATTTGCTTTTGTTATGCATCTCTTTGTTCTTTTTTCCTGAGGTAATATATAGAAGAAAGAACACAGCGTTGTTCTATACTCTTAAACAATATTTGGTATGATTTTTCCTATTTTTAATAAAACAAATCAATCTCCAGCTGAAAACTTGAAATTGCTGTTGTGCTCAATGCTTTTGCTAGCTGCTTCTGTAGCAAGTATTAGGTAAATCCATAGTAAAGCCACAGAAGAAAATTTTTTATGATGTTAGAGAAATCCGTTGATGCCAGATAAAGTTCATCACATGGAAACAAAATATAATTAAAATCTTGACACTTAACAGAAACAAAATGGATATTTCAAGAGCAAGTAAACAATATATATTTGGAGAGAAAACAGCAAAAGATGAAAACATCATTGGTGTAAAACAGCAATGGAGACATTTAACCCTTGCATCTTCTAATGATATATCTAGTCTGAATAGTCTCAGATACAACTAGTGTATCAACCTTACTAAAGGTACAACACCAATTAAAAAATAAATAAAGCCAACTAAGAAAGCCAAAATGGTAACAAGACCAAAGAAAAATAGAGGTAAAAAGATTAAATTTGTTTTCCAAAGCAGCAACATATGGAGCCATATTAGACTCTGCAGGATTTAATTCAGTTGTGATAAAAAAGAAAATGTAAATCGAGCATTTAAATAGAAATGGTAAGTGAATCATAAATTTTCTGTAATTACTGTTAAATATTAGTGCAAAACAAATTTTGAATTTGTAATTTTTTGTGAAATCACCTAGAAAGTTGAGATGTGGAAATCAAGTATATAGCCTGTAATGGCTGGTACGTAATGTACTGTAATGTATGTAATGGAATTTCAAATCTATTCTTTCTTGCTTTCTCTGCTCACCTTCTGCCTTTCTAGCCTTATTAATCTTGAATTTTGTTTTGCACAATGTATCAGCTCAACTGAAGAGTTGAAAGGTTGCTCCATGCACACTAATTTATAATCTAGTACCGGATACACTGTCAGGGAAGATGTGTCCTGAAATACATTCATGCTGAGGGCATCACCAAATTGAGCTCTCTAATTTTCACCTTCTTCAAATTTCTGACTAAATTAAGTAATCTGGACTATTATAAAAAAGCTAAGTAAGAACACCACCAAAACGTTTCTTAAAATAGAAGACGTTATTACTCAGATTCCAAGCAATAAGTTCTTGATTGCAATAAACAGTTACAAACCTGAATCCAGTCTTACATAGTTCTTAACTCAGTAGTAGTTAGGTATCTAAGAGATGAAGATGATTTCAAACATGCCTTTAACTTCACAGGTTTATTAGCTAAATTACAATAATTATAAATAACCCTTCTACCAAAAGGTTGGGAAGGGTGCAGATGAATATCTGTGTTCTTAACTGTGGCTGTGGGTCTTGAACTTTTTGTTTAAAATGAAGATATCTATTTTTTCCGCCTTTTATTTTCTTATTTATATCAAAACGTCCTTCAAGTCATGGGGAAAAAACAAATGAACAAACAAACAAAACAAACAAACAAAAAAAACATAAAGCACAGTGAGAACTACAATATTTGCAATTTGCCAGAGCTTTTACATGCTGTTATACACAATTTAGTTAACATTAATTGTAACTAGTCCATGATGCACAGATGTTGATTGATGAAATGAATGGTCAGTTCCTGGCTGATGCTAAATGAAGCAGTATGGTTCATATATATCTATGTGACTACAGTACTAATGAATCTCAGGTCAAAGATGCATTGCTCCTACATGCTTAACAAATACATATTGTTAACAGGGCAACCCAGGAATGTAAAGTATGTCTGCTTCTACTATCTATCTCTCCACAACAAACAGCCAGGGTGCCTGAAGAGTAGTAAATTGGTCACTTTTCCTGCTCCAACAAATCCCTTTTTAGCAATGATTCTTTAAGATAGCCCGCTGAGCTCATTTTCTAGCTGCATCTTTTCCCATTTCCTCTGTTGGACTCTGACCAGAGGAATGGCCAGAATTTTGCTGGGAGCGGCTCTCCACTTCTGCAGAGATGGACTATGACAGTGTAGTTAACTGAAATACTTACTTTTGCTTCAGTAATTTTAAAGCTCAAATCCATTCCTTATAAAAAAAGTAATATCAAGACATACCTACAAAGATCATCAGCACTAGCCTAGAAGATTTCACTTGCTTATTTTCAAGGGTAAGCAGCAATCCTTTTTGCTTCCTTCCCCCCTAAGAGTCTTTATTCCCTGATAAAATGACAAAAGTATGAAACATTTCACACTTGCCATCTTTAACAGGAAACTCCTATTGCTATCTGTTTCATATTGTCCTTTTTCGTTTCCACTAGCCTTAACTTTCTTCAAGTTTAGGCACTTAACTACTACTTTTACGCATCAAGTCAGCCTTGACAGAAATATTTCCTGTGGCGCAGGTATTGAAATCACATAATCCAGTTGTTAATTTACCAATATCCTCTTAAAAGTAAAGCTGCTGGTTCCTAATACTTTTAGTAGGAAGCTGTTCCAGGATTTCATTCTTGTCTTCTCATAATTACAATCTTCTAATCTCCACTCTAAATGTATTAAGATGTTTTCAACTTTTTTCCTGAGCCATTGTTTAAGTAGGATTTTCTTCTCCACAGTATGTCTCAGATATACACAGACAGCAGTCTTGTTCTCAATCTTCACTAAACAAGATACATTCTTTGACTTACTACTTCATACATGGTTTCTCCATTCTCCTTACAATTATAGAAATCATTCCCTACATCTTTTCCAATAATTCCTCTTTCCCAAGGCCTCATGCCCAGCCTAGTAAAAGTATAGTTGCATCTTGTGCTTTACACTTCCTTGAAAATGTCAGTAATACATAACTCCATTGGTAATATTTTGCCTAATGTCATCCGTCTTCTACAAATCTTATAACATTGACAACTGGTCTAATTCCTTCTAGATTGTAGTAGATGTGAACTCTTGCATGCCCTGCAGTCTTGGCTCTCCAAATGAAGGGACTGAAGAATCATTTGGAAAAATATATACTACTAATTTGGACTTTGCAGGTAAACCATTTTATGGCTGTGGAGTCGTAGTCTGATGATAAATTAGAATACATTCAGCACGTACCTTTGGATGCTTAAATCTGAGCTTTATTTTTTCTGTTTTTCTCTTGACAGCTGTGATCAAGAGATACACCTGAATCAAGAATTAGATGAGTCTCTGGAAAGTCTAATGAGATCTTAGGACATATGAGGAAAATTTTCTGTATAAAGTGTAGCATTGATGCCATATGACAATGATAAAGTTGATATGTCTGAATAAGTAAATGCAACTAATAAAATCTAATTACAAGGTATTCTGTGTGTTTTCCAGTACTTTACTGGAATGCAAAGCTCTAAACCGTAAAAAGTGAAGGAATCAGAGTCTCAGTATTAGTAGTAAAAAATAGAAAATTGTAACTATGTATATTTCATTTAAAAGACAACCTACACTTCATGAAAAGTTCATTTGGGATCACAGCACTATCTGTTCAAGTTAAATCAGTCTTGGCAGTTAATATAGCAAGAGTAACCAACATTATCAGTTCAATTTCAATTGAATTTTTCTGGAATTTCTATGTGGAAATAAAATCTTTATGGGGGGGGAAACAACAACAACAACAACAACAATAAAACATTAAACATAAAAAAATAAAAAGTTTAGAATGCACTTTAAGGTTTTGTTTTCAAATTCCAGTGAACAGAGTGGGAAGTAATTATTTTTGCCTAACTATCTGTCTCCTAAGAATGCAAAATTGGTGACATTGGTTATTCAGTGAATTTCACATTTTTCACCTGTGAAGAGATTCACAGTCTTTCCAGAAGCAGCCTTGATGGAGTGAGCAAGAAGCATGTACACTATAATTTTTCACTGCATTATAATAAAGTGAATGTTTTCTAAATGTCACAGTTTAAATTTCATGGGGTGTGAAATCTACTTTTGAAATGAAATTTAAAGCCTTTTTCCAAATAAGAAGTCTAATCTTATAGTCAAAAACACTTCATATTTCCTGACATTATTAACCTTGGAGGGCTGCCTGCAAGATGATAACACTATCTGACATATTAAAACTGAATTTGCTTTTATATAAATTATGTTACAGAATATTTAAAATAGATAAGGTTCCAATAAAAATATTAATGTGCATATTTAGCAGTATTTTCATTTACTAATAATAAATCTAACTGCCCTTCATTTTAACATGTTAATATTAACCCAAATACTAACAGATTACTTCTAAAGAAAACTATTTTTGGACTAATCATAGTGCTTAATGTCAAAAAAGATAACACTTCACAGTAATCTCAAGGAAACTCAACTTTAAATACACTCATTCATTATTGAATATATAATACATGTTGCATTTTCTGTTGCAAAGAAAAGGAAAACAAAGATTTTTATCATATTCTAAATGGTTGTAATATCTCTCATATTTGTATAACAATCCATAATTAATTTATCCCTTACTGTGACAACTAAAAGCAGGGTGTGGGTTTTTTTTGTTTGTTTGTTTGTTTGTTGTTTATAGGCATTTTAAAGGAAAAAACAGAATTGAAAATTTCCACAGGCTTCAACTCCGAGTTTCTGAAACCCAGCCTAGGAAAAAAATAATGAGAAACCCCAGGTCTTGATAACAATATAAAATTATTTTGCCTTTTCTTCATTTTTTTGCTTTTGGACAACAACCTTGGTTCCATTTCCATTTTAACAGTGCATTCTGGGAGCAGAACAGTAAGATAGACAGATGTATGAAAATAAAGATTATTGTATATCTTTTTATGTCAGCATAGCATTCTCCCCTGACGCAGAAAAAAATGGTAAAGTCTTTGATCCCATGTTATTTAATGTTTTACTTTAGCATTAAGCAGCCATATAATTAAGGATAAGACAACTTGAGAAAATAAGCATGAAATATCAGTTGTGTTCATATATTTTTTAATGGAAAATTACTGGAAAGTTAATAACATTTCTCATAGGTATCAATAAAAATTTACTTCCAGTTGCAGAAACCAGACACTTAATTGGAAAAGAAGTCTGATGGTTTAGACAGCAGCCTGAAAATTTAGAAAATATGAATTTTATTTCTGAACTCGGCATCCCTCTCTTACTACTCATATGCCTGTTAATTTGATCATGATTTCATCTTCAGTGAATTCTACAAAATAGTTGCAAGAATTCTCCTTGGCTGAGAGAGTTGTGCTTCACTTGTCCCCTTAGTCTTGTGAATCTTCTGGCTTTTCATTGTTTCTTGTAGGTAATGCATCTACCATGGTTTAGTTGAGGATATAGCTGCACCAAAGTCAGTATGTTGGAAACAGCTGATGCACTCAAAAAAAACTGATACTGTTGAATGGACTGTAACTCAGGTGCATCTCTTACCTTGGGTATAGTGGTATCTACTCCCACCAGAAGTTGATAAACCTCAGTAAAATCTTTTTTTCTCTCCCATACTAAGGGCACATGATGGCACCAGTGACATCCTCACGATACATCAGGACAGGAAGAACACAGCAGCACAGGGATCCTCAGCAGGGGTTTTCCTGACTATCCCCAAAATCACACAGGTGAGTACACAATGACCTGCAGGCTGAGTATGAAAAGCAGTGAGTTGCTTGGTCCTGCTTTCCCAGTTATCCTGTAATTTCATGCATGAGCTGAGTTGCGAAAATTTATTTTCACATGTAAATTTTCATATATAAAAATGACAATGTGTAACTGTGTACTTTGACTGCTATTTTTATGATGATATTGAATGACAGATTTTAGGTGCTGAAAACAAAACAAAACAAAACAAAAGTTCAGTGATAGCATAATAGAGATCTCATGCTTTCATGCACCTCATGCTTTCATGTACTGTAGATCTCAGTGTAGCTGATTGCTGGTTTTCCCTGACTTCACAGAAACCAGCATGTGGTGACATGAGCTGAGCATGAAGAGGCAAACAGGACAAAGTAAAAAGGTCTTTTAACCTTGATCATTGGGGGGGAAGGGAAGGGGGATGTTCAATATGTAAATATTAAAGTCTCCTTGAGTTAGTATTATGATGACAGCATGTAATTTATACTGTTCTTGTTATATATGATACTTTCCTCAAACTTCCCATATGTTATATGTATGCACACACACATGCATATCTACAAATTCTTTTGAGAACCCCATTATATAACAAGGATGTGAGCTACTGCTGCTTGTGGACATCCATGTGCAATTACCAGCCCTACAAGAGCGTGGTGAGACATCTCTGTGACAGTTCCTTATCCTACTTCAGAAATAATAATAATAAAAACATACAATAATCTTTCTGAGCTATTTAAATACCACTGTCTTTGATATGAAGTAGGCAAGGAATGTTTACATGATCCCATGTACCAGCTGAAGTTTCTGGTATCTTCAGACATCTATGTCTAGAAGCATTCAAGAACAGGTTCAGCATAACTAGTGTCTTCAAAAAGTTGCATTTATGTATGATACCAGAGACTCTCTTTCTGGGAGAAAGACACACTTCTCAGAGATCTAAGGGATCTACCTTAAATATTCCTTAGGAATGAATCACCTTTAGGAGGTAAATATTTTTCTCATTTGCCTGAAAGGAGAATCTGGGCTGACTAGCTCAGATTTAAGCATCCAATTTTCAGATGCTTAAATGAGGGCAGATGAACCCAAGTCCATTTGTTTATGGCTTTAATTGGCATTATGAATTGCTGGAACAGAAACACTGAAGAGTGTTACTAAAGGAGCATTATTTTCCTGCCATTAAGAATCTTAGAGACAAACGTGATAACATGCATTAAATAAATACAATACAATATAATACACTACAATTTATCCAATATCCCCCAAGTTTTCTCCTTTGAATCTAAGATTCAAAGCCTGTTATGTGTGCAGGCACAGGACATCATTTTCAACTGCTAGATAAGGTAATAAAAGACAGCAAGGCATAGGATAACACATTGTATCTAGCTAAATGCTGTAAAACCTGCAGCAAATGTAAAGATGTGATTGTGATAAATGCCAAAAATGTATGTGACATGCCACAGGATATCTGTTAAGTACAGTAACCAGAAAAGTTTTGAAGATGTCAGATCAAGGAAAGTACATTCAAATTTTCTTGGAAACATTTTCAAATTACAATGCTGTCTCACTGTCATGAATATAAAGCTGTGACTTCCTTTGGTTTTCTATATCACTTCATGCAGATTTTCTGCAAAATGTCTGTGAGACATAAATGTTTTCAGAGACCAGTCCCATCACAGAAGCTCCAACTGAGCATTCATACAGAGTAAAAACAAGTATTAATCTGAGCAGCACTGACTTTTATCATATTTATTATCTGTTGTCTTTTCTGCTGCAATCAATAAGGTGACTGTCTATGCAAATGAAACATTTTCAGTGCTGAGCTGAGACATGTATCTCACAGGAGGTCACTGTACAAGCTTTACCCATTCAATACAGCCCACAGCATTTTGCTGTTAAAATGTAAGGCATCTCTTAAACTTATTTTCCAAGACCATGCTGTTGAATAAAGAAGAAGATGAAAGGAACCCATACTTTGCCATAATACAGAAAAGTTGTTGAATTTAATCTCAGGAACAATAAATTATTTCTAACCCTGTGTAAAAATAAAATCTTAATAATTTTTAGGGGCCTGGTGGAAGTAAAAAAGGGAAACAAAGAGAGGCAAGCATTGCAAAAGAAGCAGATAAACTGGAGATCAAACCAAAGATTTTTTTAAAAAATCTTCAGAGAGAACTTTCTGCAGAAGAGAGAAATGAAATATTTCTAGATTTATATTTAATAGGATGTGGCTCCATTTCCTCTTTCATATTATGAGGAGTCAGAAAAACAACTTTTTATATCTTCTATGATCAATTTGTGATGAGAGGTCTTGCTTTCATCTAGCATGTTTTGTATCTAAAATCCTACTACTAAAATCATACCATGCTTCTGAATGTATAGGTATTGACATTACGGGTTAAAGCATTTTTCCATGTTCTTTGCTGAACACAAAAGATCCAGCAAAACCCACTAAGCTGCGAAATAACCACACTAAGCTAGATCCTCCAGAGGCTCACTCGGTTCCAATGAATTCTTATTGTATCACTTGAGGATACAATAAGAATATTTCAAGGTGTTTTTTGTTTTGTTTTTATTTCATGTTTTTCCATATAATCTGATCAATAGTTTGACTGACGAAAACTGTTAGACCTTGTACCAGTGGTTATAGATCTCAGAACAAAATCTTATTACTCAATTAATGTATTTTAAAGTGAGTAAAATAGAAAACAAATTAATTGTTATCCCTTATATTCTGGAACAATGCTTTAAACTGCAAAAAAACTGGAGTGACTTGTATTTTTGAAATCATGTCCTCAGTCAACTAAAATAAAGAATCAATTTTGTACTACCTAGAAGGCTCCCCTTCCTGATCATATCAAGCCTGCAGCTCCTATGTTTCACATCTGTTTACACTGAAATAGAGGCATAGTCTTTTGCTGTGTGTTATTGTAAAGCCTGGCAAAATGAGGCTATGAGCTCTGCTGCAGTCTCCAAGTGTTCTTGAACTGTATTTCAACACACTGTTGATCATAATCATTAATGACAATAATAATAGACAATAATAGATGCTAGTGAGATCTCTATACATATAAGAACTAAGTAAATGATTACAACCCACTCTCATAATTTAAAATAATGAGTAGTAAAAAATTACTAAAAATAACTGTAACCAAAAAGAAATCTCTAAAAGCAACTCTTAAAGAAATCCTATAGACAGGTTTGCTGAGACTTAAAATAAAACTCTTTTTAAACTCCAGATAGTTGAACTTAATGCCCAAGAAGATTTGTGTGCACTGAAGTCTGCAACAGATGCTTAATAATTAATGGATGTAAGTATCAAGAATTTAAGGGTCCCCTTACCACTATTATCATATTTTACATGGCAATTGAAAGAAATTAGCTGTAACCTTAAAACTTTTATAGAGCACCATTACAGCTTCCAAACTGAAGAATACCCTGCCGTCATATGTAAGTACCTCTTCTGATTTGTATTTTGCCGTCAATTACGTCTTGTGCCAAAAGACAGCGATGCCAGCTTCTCTCCAATATTGTGACTTCATTTAAGCACGCTTCTTCTATCTTGAATGAAGCTCAGAATTTAGAATAAATATGCTGAAATTCTAGCTTTATATAACTGCCAAAATTGCAGAAAGACTTTTGATTCCAACAGAGACTACTGCTTCTCATAGTAATGATGAGTTTGGTGTGAATGCCTCAGCTAAGAGTACTAAGTAAAAAAAAAGTAGCTTTAGTTCTTTCTTTTCTCAGAGTAGTTTCTCATCTGTTTCTTAGTGGAATGAACACTGACCAAACTAAGATTATGTTCTGCTCAAAACAGGGTTTGAGTAATGTTTAACAATAGCTGTGGTTAAAAAATTAATAAAATAAAATAAAATAAAATAAAATAAAATAAAATAAAATAAAAAATAAAATAAAATAAAATAAAATAAAATAAAATAAAATAAAACAAAACAAAACAAAACAAAACAAAACAAAACAAAACAACATTTGCCTGAAATTCCTTTCCACCTGTCTTCAGGCTCCTAAATGTAAGTGGGTAGTCATTCCACATTTCCTCCATTGTCAGTGGGGAGGAATTTCCATTGGCCAATTCAGATTTTACTTGGGCTATTGTCCATGGAGAGGTCATGCACCCTTTACAACTCAAAGTTACTTTTCTAAACTCAGGTAGACCAAATCCAGGTCTTAGAGAACACAGTTAATTGAATTAAAGATTTATCGCATTATTTTTAAACAGATAAGTATTTAGAATTAAAAATAAATAAATAAATAAATAAATACAAAAGCACAAGTAAAAAGACTTTTTAAAAAGTATCCCCTATTTTTTTTCTGTGAACCTTAAGCATCATTTTAATAATTAAAACCTGATTTTTTTTAAGTAGTGAAAACAATCAAAAGCCCAGGCCAGTCAACAGAAAATGGTGACAAGAGGGACATATCCTCTTTCTAGCCCAGATTTTTCATTCCTAATTCAGTTCCTGCACTTCATCCACTAACCCTTTAATTGAAAACATACAGGACAAAAAAAAAAAAAAAAAAAAGCCATCTATCTGACTACAAGACCACAGCCCTTCTTGCATTCTCAGTGGTCCACAGTCCAGGTTTTTGTTTCCATCACTAAAACAGCTTCCACCAGGATGGGGAATAATCTCCATCTCATCCTTGCAACACTTTATATTTTCTGTAACAGTGTTCAGAATGCAAGACTCTTACCACTCTCTGCAACCAGTACTCAATTTTTAGAACAGCATTTTTTTTCTCAGCTACTCTGAAAGTCTTCACTCTCCTATTCATCTCTTCCCACTTCATCCACACACAAAACTTGGATGAAACAGTTTTATTGTTGACAAAGAATTGGAAAGAGTTGTCTTCAAAGTTGATGTCTATTTTCATTCTTAGTATAAATAAGATTGTCTTTCATTGTTTCAAACAACATTTAGATGAACGTTTTATTTTTCTTTATTATTTAAACAAAAAAAAATGTCTTTCTGAAAATACACAAACTACTAGTATTATTCAGGTTTAAGGTGAGGTCCTAGGGCTTGAACTATATGTGAATTTCATCTGATGTATACCCTTGAATTCATATCACATCCACAATGTTAAAGCACAAGCACACAGTCCACTGTGAATGGTAGAGTAACCAAAGAGCTGGGCAATTGGGGCTCACACTGACCTTAAATGGAAATCAAAGACTATTTCTATCTGCAATTTAGACAACTACACACAGACAGCTAAATTGTCAATAATGAGTAGATATTCACTCAGCATAATTTCTGCTCAGCAGAACAGCAACGCAGAATACATCTAAAAATCAACCAACCAAGCAACCAAACAATAAAAAAACTAAATTTGGCTTTTCCAGACAATTATCTTCCTGCTTGAAGAATGACCATGAATAAAATACATTCATGAATTTAAATACTGTGAGCAGATTTAAATTAGCATGAGTCTCTGCAGTAAAACAGAGATTTCAAACCAGACGGACTATATCCACAGGAATCTGGGTGTTTAATTTGATATAAATCACATAATTCCAAATTATTTTCATAATCTTCAATTAGTGCTGGCAGTAATATTTTAATATAAGAATACATATGGAGACACAGATAAACACAAGGTCTAACTGGAGTTAGGCAAATGAAAAATAAGACCATTGCACAGCAATCCAAAGTAAAAGAAGCAGAATGCAGATGTAAATAATGAACCACAATATTAATATTTATTTGAATAAGAATAAATATATACCAATTAGTATATCAAATCCTTTCTCTTTTGGGATGCCCATTGATGCATTTGCCTTTGGCTGATCCTGAGAAATTTTCCCTTTCTGGGAGGCAAGTATAATCAGTCAACGTTTTTGAAAATGTTATCTTTAACTTTTTTGGCACGTTTTAATTCATCATTACTGAAAAGTGCTAATAGCTGAAGACATTCTGTTAGCTTAGCAAGAGATTGTATTATGTTTGAGTGTTAATGAAACCTAGAATCCATAATTGAAAAATGAATAAAATCTGTTAAACAAAACGTTTGTTATTCCCACCCTTTCTCAAGACAAATCTAAGGCCAGCTACTTGCAATTCTCACACAAGATGATGAGATGGAAATGTAAAATACAATTATTATTTTAGTTTGTTATCAAGGGCACGAAAGGATCCAGTTATTCCACTATCGTTCAAGGAAATGTTCATCCTGTGAAGACTCCACATAAGTAGATGGCAGAGGTGCCAAGAAACAATGATGAAAGGCAACCCCTCAGCCTAAGTGGCTCATGAAGGAGTTTTAACATTATTATAGACATCATTTCCACTACGTGTTTTTTTTTCTTTTCTTTTTTTTTTCTATTCCGTGGATGAATGAAAAGCCAGGAATGCAGTGCTTTCCTAGTAATTAAATCTAAAATATGCTTTAGAAGCTCCAAGTCCTTAATTTAGCCTTTACAGGGCATAAAGACAATTTGACATTCAAAATGTAACCCTTATTTTTCCTTACACAAATCCGTTTCTTGTCCCTTATTTTATATACTCATTTGAGAATGACTTTTGTTCTGTTTTACAGTACCATGTATAATGGGAGCATTGGGACTCAGATTCCTAGATCCTGTGATAATACAAATAATTAGCAGTAAGAAAAAAAGAAAACAAAAAAGCCCTGATTTAGCTATTCCTTTTTTTTTCTTATGAGAGACAAATAAGAGAATTGTTTCTTTGTTCATTAGCTGAAGGAACATAATTAGATTGAGATTCCAGAATCTAAAAGTCCCTCTAATGGGAATAAGACACAAATGATCACAGAATTTGCTATTTTTGTTTACCTGGTATTGCAATAGATTGGTAATTGCTGGACAAATACATTCAACTAATATTAACTATTATCAAGGATCAGATCAAATGAAATCTTCTGTAATTTGCAAAGGAGGTAGGAATGGTAAAGAATTGAATCTATGAAGGGAGTAATAATGCAGTCTTTTTTATTCAATTTTTATCTAATTAGAGTAATGTAAGAAACAGTTTTGGATAGTATCCAGCATCACTACTTTAACAGATTTTGTTCTCAGTTGCAAGAGAAGAGTTCTCATCCATTCCATTCACAGTTGTAATTGTTCAGTGGTCAGGCTGTTACCTAAACAACAGGAATTTTTCATGCATACATATTTCAGTATATATCTTTGATTCCCAGCAATAGCAATCACGCAAACATGTATTGCCCTTGGCTAATGTGACAATACAATAATCTGATTAGCAAGGACAGAAGGAAAGATGAAAGGAAAAAAAAAGAGAGAAAACAGGATGCCTTTTCAAGGTAACATACTTGCTTGCTGCAGTAGAATTTTAAAGAGTTCTTTGAAGAATATTGGCACAGAAAGACTGCAGCTATTAATGAAATATAAATTGTATAGAGAACAGTATAGAAGTTCCTTCCAATTCCCATTATAACTCTACTGATTCCATTGCAAGCTTATTAAATAGGCATCTTCCATTTCTGTATTCACATACATGAGTTAAAATTTCTATCCATATGCTCTCATGAGACAGTGGTCCTTTACCTTTTTCCTTTTTCCAAAAGACTCTAATATGCAGTAAACAGATTATTAAAAAAAAAAAAAAAAATAAGAATGCACAACCTCAGGAATTAAAGAATCATGAGATCACTCTAATTGTAAGGCATATTTTTAGGAATATTTTTAGGAATGTGCCCTCTCTAACTTGTATCACTGCATGTCTGAGTATTGCTTTAAGTGCCAAAAGGAACTCTCTCACACATACATTTCTCTTCTTTGGAGAATCTGACAGTACAAATATCCAATGGATATTAATTATTCAATGCGTTACCATAAGGCACTCAGGTATTGTGATGATAAGCACGATGTAAAAGCACATATAAAAATAATAGAACAAACCACATTGTAAGAGTCTGACAAAGCTGAAAAAGATTAAAAGCTGCAGCACCATGCAAATATTAATATTCTTACTAGGAAAAAAAAATGTTCTTTAACCATTTTAGAAAATCTAAAGTCCATGTTTCTTTTGTTCTTTTGTGCCATTCACATTAGCACATTAGCACACTAACCTTTTTTTTTTTTTTTTTTTTTTTTTTTTTTTTTTTGAATGGAGGGCTTTTAGGATACGTAAGAATTTGTGCCACCATGAAATCATCATAGGCTCAAGAAGGCATCTACAAAGTCTGCCATAACTCCATTAGCTGCCAGTGAAAATACATGTGCAGTGCTTTAACCTGTTCTTTAAAATTCTTCCCATGTAACTCTATTTTAATCAACAGAGGTTCTGAACTGTTGTATAAAGCTACCAGAGGAAATGCAGCCAGGTTCAAATAACCTATTGCATGCCAGATCTAGCATACTGCTTGTTGTATATGAAACCAATTGCTCTTTTACAGAAATGTTTTTGCTCTTATTTAACTCCAGGAAAATGGAAGCATAAGAAACAAACAAGATTGACTTCAAGGTTAATGCAGTAGAAATTATTTAATTCCAAACCATTTTCTTCCTAACATGAGCTTTATTTTTATTATTATTTTCAGCATTGTAACAGCTTAGTGGTACTTAAAACAGAAATTTTTAGGAAAAAAATATATTTTTAACATGCAGATGCTCCTAAACACTAATATAGCTTTTTAGAAAATAGGATAACTCTTCTATTAAGATGGTAACAAAATTAAATTGTTAAGGAATATGTAGACTACGTCTGCCATCTACTGTAAGAATGAAATATTGCAGGTCTCCTGTTTGTCCAAAATTTAAATTAAAAAATATATATATAATAATTATTAGATTGTCTTTTACAATTTAGACCTACTTCTGTGATCTGGTCACAATTTATTTCGATACATGTGGATTAAAAGTAATTAAAATAATGGCATAGACATATTATAAAAATATCTAAAAGCCCACTGCCTGTAAAACAGATCAAATTTTCAATTTGTTGTGAATAGAAAAAAATGGGCATTCAAACAGTACAAAGAAAATTACCTTATAATATGAAAGGTTTTGGAATTGCTATTAGTGTGCAAGTAATCACTATAATCATCATACTGAAAATATGAACCATAGCACTTTTTCTTCAATTCTTGCAAGTTCCTCTTAGTATACAAATATAATGCTAGCTTTAAACCGCATTAGTACATCCAGCTTCCATAACAAGTGGACAAAGGTAATTTAAAATTTTATGGTAGTTTGGTTGTTGAGCAGCCTTTATAGAATGTGTCTACATTGCTATCCACCCAAGGAGCAGCCCCAGAAAAGGTCTCATGCACTGATTTCCTTATCATCCCTACCATTTTTTGTAGCTTTCTCCCCGTATCTGTCCAACTTCATACCTGCAAGCAATGCCTGGGCACAACTCTGAGGATAATTTCTTCATGGACTTCTTCTAATCAGCTGGGCAGACTAGACAGTGCTTAGTTCAGCTTTCTCGTCTTACATTGCCTTGCAAAATTACCCAGCTGTTTCATCTTCACATAGTCTCTCTATTGCTTAATGTCACAGCTTGCACGTGCACTACATACATACGCTTTTATGTACTGTGAACTTGGTGAGATACATACAAACAGCTCTTCCTTTGCTGCAGACACTCTGAACTGTGCAAAGATCAATGGCATAATGGCACTATACCAGGATATATCCACAGAAAAACACCTTATACTGTGTATAGGGACAGTCTGCTTCAGAGGAGATTGGTCCAGGCAGTGCAGAGGTAAGTAGGTCTATAAGTCTTGAGGTCACGGATCTTTCTCTGACCCTCATGTTTAGCTACAGAAACTCAGCTTCTGTAAATTAAAGTACTTCTAATGTGAACTGACTGCAGTGGCACACAGTCAGATTCTTTTACCTGGTTAGACTAGTAATAATATCACATGGGAAAAAGAGATGGTGTCAGATAATGTTGTGTTAGTAGGGCTTTCTTCTGAGCACAGGCAAAATTTTAGTACCTACCTAAGCAGATTTGAGGGGTGTTCCCTGTTATATAACCATCAGTGAAGAAGCTTCTTCAGCAGTTAGCTTCTGAAGACTTCTCACTTTCAACTTTGGAAAAACAAGATGGCTTTCTTGAATTTTAAAGACCATGTTTTTATTATCCCATCTCAAGCAGAGCATTAAAATTAAATCAAATCAGCCTGGAGTAAGACTGTGACAAGCTCTCACAGTAATACAGAAGAAGGACTGAAGTAATACAGTCCTTCTTGTCTGCAGAATTCCAAGGTAGACATCTTACCACACAACAGAAATTTTAAAGCTAGCCTTTTACAAATTAATGCCTGGAAAAGAGCATCTGCTATCTGAATTAAACTTAACACAGTACAGATACCAGTTGGTTTTGTGTGCTTCTGTTGTTTCTTTGTTGTTTGTTTTTTGTTTGTTTTGTTTTGTTTTGTTTTGTCACAAAAAAAAAAAAAATCTTCCAATCTATTTCTACTCTGAAGGATATTTCACTTTTTCAAGATGTGATATATATAGAGAGAGATTTGTAAGGCATTTCGTAGGTACATAATAATCGTGAGTGGTTAGTGGTCTTTTATATTATTCCTTGTGTACATGGATGTCTCAGAAGTAAGCCCTCTACCTTGAAAAGGACAAAGTTTTTGAAAAAAAGAGCAACTTCTACAGAATGTGTCATTTGAGAAATGTCAACTGTTTCAAGATGATATAGAGAATATATATATTTTTATATACAAGCATTCCAGTTTTATGCTCCTCTTTTTCGTCTTTTTAATATTGCTCAGAACTGCTTTTAAATAGGGAACACACAATGTGCCAGCTGGGGGGGATTACATCAAGCAAAATTTAGTCTGTTCTTTTCTTCTGCTCTTGGTTAAATTTCAGTTCCCCCCCTCCAAGTCCAACTATCATGCTGGTCCCTTTTCAGGAAGCAATAGGAGTTTCACTAACGTATCAGAACAAACAAAGTTACTTTCATTACTTAGTTCAGTTCTCCCGGGAAGGAAAGAGACATTGAAGATTTTACCTTTGCTAACGCTATTGATAACAAGACAGGTCAACATGACAGGCTGTTTCCAGAGTTATCTGATGGTTTTATCCTCCAAGTCCTGTGTTTTCCACTCTTTTGGATCAGGGACTGATCCATTGCTGCCATTCCTTCATAGCTTAGATACACATCTTTTTATTTTCCATGGCGATGTGGGAACAGTAGTTACCTGGACTCAGAAAGTCATTTCAGGCCTGTCAGCACACATCTGTCCTACTTGCTTTCTCTTCTCAGGTACTCAGTGAAAATCCTAACCCCTATGACATACCACTACAATCATTTCTGAAAAACAAAAATAAAAAGGGGGGCGGGAGGGGATATCATACTAATGACTAATGTATAACTGCCTACCTAAGACCCAATATGAAAAGAGAGTCTGAATTAATTTTGCATGACAAGAATCCCTCCCAAACATGACGGGAAACTAGCTACATTACCCAAATAATGAGGATTCCAGCTGAGGTAAGTCAGGGAAATGCTTGGACTAGTATATGCATATACAATGCCTCATTTAACTTCTTGAACACACAGACATGCCCAAGAAGGCTCAGTGCTAATACAAGTACATTAGGAGATTTTGAGAATATTTGAAAGCAATCATATTTTTCAACAGGTATACCTGTCCCAGAAATTCAGTATAGTCTGTAGGGAATTTACTATATTTTTTTCTGAGCAGCAGAGCAAGTACATTATGGTTTCTAAAGATTTACTACCATAAAAATGCAGAAACCAGTGACCTGTATAACTACATATGAGGCTGTTATCCAAGCTTTGTATTCAGAGGAATTTCTTTCTCTTTCCCTGTCCCTCTCCTTCTGGGGAAGGTGATTTGAATTGCAGATAGCATCCCTCACCATAATGCAACACTGCTAAGCACTTCCATATTTCAGGTACTAGACACTAATTTTGACAGAAAACTGCTCTACCAGAAGCTGCAACATCTACAAAATACCTCCCCGGTTTCTTTATTTGCAGTTTGTTTCTACCTGTTCTTTCAGTCTTGGAAGAGTCCTTCCTTAACCACTGTGCTAGACATCTTGTGCTAGACATCATGTGCTTTCTGACATCTTATGTGCATGTAACCTTGCTTCTAGCTTTGTCCCAGAAACCTATTCTTTATCACAACAGGGCTAAATTTTGCCCAGTACCTTGCTGCAAATCATGGCAAATAACTTTTAGAATAGCTGGTGAACTTCCAGGTATCTCTGTCTTGAGGGTTTTTCTTCCAAACTGAACATAAAACAGGTTAGCACAACAAGACAAATAATATATTATAAATAAATGAGACTTAAAAAAATAAATAAATCAGGCTTCTAAAGCCTCCCTCACAGACTTGTGGTTTTAATATGCCATTTAAGATACAACTGAGAAAACTGTAAGAACCATGATCAGCCCACTGAGTGTCATGGCCTCGCAAAGGCAGGACTTTGCTAATAAATTATCATGCCTCAGGCTTACCATTACCACTAGAGAATGTAACAAAGACACAGATCCCTTGAAAATAAAAATGTCTGTTGTTACAATCACAAAGAATGGACCAATTCCCTCTGCTCTCTTTTCTCTAAGCCTTGGTCGGTGAAACATTCTTGTTCCTAGTTACAAGGGCAATACAGAAGAAACATTCACCTTACATTGCAGCATGATACTATAAAAAATGAAGTAAAAATCTGAATGCTTTACTCTATTTTTCATGTCTATTGATAAAGTAAGCCACGCAGCTACTTTCTCACCTAGAATCCCTACGCGTATTTTATCATTCAGATTAAATGGAGCAAAACACAGACACACGTATGAATCCTTGTTTCCCTCCTGCAAAAAGAATAAAGCTGCTTTGTGCTGCTCCTGTTGAGTAAAATAACGACTGAGTCAGTGAATCCACCTCTTTCAGGATCCCTTCTTCCCCAGGAGCCACATGGGTGACACACATCTACTGCAGTTACTCGCATATTGCAAACCATTCTCTCTTCCTTTGAGGATGACACTACAGGGAGCACCCAACTGATTACACACTCTTATTTTAGAACATGAACACTCTCAAAGAGAAAGTGAGTCCTCAAAAGACTGCCAGATTCATCATCTGGGGTTTACTAGCTGTGCTACAGAAGGTCTGCATTGCTTTTAAATTAGAAAATTATCCAGAAAATTCACAGCACAGGAAAAACAAAATGTGTTTTAAATTCCACAGGACAGGTTCTCCTGAATTCCCATGAATTTTATAACACTCTCTACTACATCTGCAAAATATGGATTTCAGATGCTACCCACTAGCAACCAAAGCCATATAAAATGTGACCCTGCAATTATTTATGTCAGTAGTTATAAAACATCAAAGGGGAGGACAAGCAAGGGCATGTAGCCTGAGAAGAGTACTGGCAATTTGTCTGCATTTTTATTTTTTTAGGGATGGAAACAATACTGAAAATCTTATTAAAATAATAATGAAGAGTGATTAGCTCATACAACCAGTGCTGTTTTCTCTATATAGTTTTGATAAGCGCACAACTTCATGTTAGTAGTTCTGCATTAGCACATACGCTACTTTTGATGGAAATGGAGACTAAAGGTGATGGATTCCACACTAGATCCATAAATCTGCCACATAAATGAGCCAAGTTCATAATAGTGGGTCAAGTTAATAATAGCATATTAAAAAGAAATATGCAGTCAGACATGGTCTGTCTCGGAATTAGTGTTTTGAAAAGTCTTTCCTTTGTCATTACTGATTAAAAGTCAGTAATGCCACACTTATGTTTTACTCACCCAAAAAAAAAAAAATTAAAGTGAGCACAAATGTTAAATGTTACACAGAGTGCTGTTTTTGTTTTAGTTAAAACTCTTCAAATGCTTACACAGAGCAAATCAGAAAGAAAGAAAGAAAAAAAAAAAAGCATGTATCCTATCCTACAGCTGTGTCAAGATATCACAAAAGAAATCATATTTATTACTATTTCACATAGCCTGATAACAGTGCTGCCACTCCCACCTCTTCTTATTGAGAACTGGTTCTTTATTATATTACGCTTCCCTCTGGACCAACACACCTAGCCTAAGAAGCCAACAGCATAAGCTGGTCACTGCAGGCTCTGTATAAAATCCAAACAGACAAGTACACAATTCTAGAGCACAATCTGACTTATTTTAGACCTATAAATTAGGATAATATGAACTGCACTCTAAAAAGGGATCTAAGGTGACTAGATCAGATGTAGAAGTCTTCATCTAGTAAATGAATCCCACCCATGCTGTCTGCTCTGAAGGGCCCATGATCTTGACAGACTATGTGAGCAAAAGGCAAAAGCAGAAACACTGACATACTATAGCAGAGCTCTTAAAGCTCATTGCTCAATACAGTAACACACTGTGTGCATGTTGTTGTTGTTGTTGTTCCTATGTACATAGTGTCCTTATTTTAAATTAAAGGATCCCAACTTTAAAAGGTCCCAAATCTAAAGGTAAAGAAATAAGAAAATCTAATAACACAGAATTATCTGTAAAACTGTCCTATGCTCTAAAGCTGTCTTCATGCTTCATTGAAGAGCTTCTGCCTAGAATTTTGCTCCAAGCTGGCTCATTTCCCAGTACAGCTGTAAAGAAAGATTACAAATATGCTCACAATTTGTACTATCATTACCTCTCTGCAACCAGCACATTAAGGTTGCAATTTACCTGCTACTGTGAGACTCAGAACATCTCAGCAACTATTTTAGCAAACCACCTTAATCATGAAAGTGATGGAGCGATAAGAAGTGAAGAAAGTCTGGGATGTGGGGTTTTGAGGGTCATTTTGAACTCAGGCTGAATGAGAGCATGACAGACAGGAAGACTTAGAGTTGATGAAAGAATTATGTCTATTCACGTGAGTGTAAAGCATAAGAGATATTCTCTATTAAAAGGTTTTTGGAGGATCAGAAATTATATTTGATGCAAACGTTGAGCTAATAGTTTTGTTGGTTAAATCTTCCTGAGAGATCCAGATGCTTCCAGTTTGTAGCAGAGATTCTCTGAAGGAAATAGAACAGCAGGGAGCATCTTGTATGGTTTGCTGACTGCTTCTTTTTTTTTTCCTTTCTTTTTTTTTTTTGTCTTTCTTATTGGTTTTAGAAGTTTATTCCATTTTAGATTGTTTATTCATTTTATTCATTTTGAATAAGGTGATTTCAAAAGAAGTGGCTAATGTGCTTATTAGGAGATGTAGGTGCTATTGCTGGAGGATTTCTTTTTTGTGGTAATATTAAGAAAAACAACATTCCTCTGAGAGCAAAGCATAACACATTCTATAGTCTCCAGCAGCAAAATCATTACTGGTATTTTTAACTACACAAAATACATATCTTTGCATACAGTATTTCACATTTTGTGCTCCTGCATTCACCTCTTTGGGTATGCAGAGGATAGAGGAGTTTTTATCCAGTACTGAGAAAAGAGATCATATCAGCGCTCTTGCTGACATGGCACATATCATACAGCAATCAAATTATTTTCTCAGCCTGCATGATTTAAATATAGTGTTTCAATAGTACTTTAAAGGTGTCCAGTGGCATAAAAGAGGTTATGTTAATTAAATAACAAGCCTCTGCAAAAGCAGTTAATATACTTAGATCCTAATTCACCATGGAACTTTAAAAGGCATTTAACTTCCGGCACACACTTGAATTTCAGTGGGACTGCTTGAGCACATTTGAAGTAATGTACCCCCTTCACTACCCTCATGACCTGGGACCTAAATGAATAAAGGACTATTATGCAACTGAATATACCAAAGTTATTACGCATTGTTATTTAATTGTTTGGGGTTTTGAAGAAAGCAAATATTCTGCTGATCTGTTCTATTCCCTGGACTCACAAAGTAATAGTGAAATACTACAGCTCTTCTAAAAAATCTAGAATCAGAGCCTTGCTCTAAGAATAGCAAAATACTGCAGGTGAATTTTCAAGAGAAAAAAAAAATCAATGAGCTGAATTTTCATATTCATAAGGTGACGTCAGGAGATTTTAGCATTTAAAGTACACCACATTCTATCCAGATGCAAAACAGACAGTTTTAACTTTACCAGAAACTGTTGCTTATTTAAAATAGTTACGATTTAGGTATATATCTACATCTACAGACACATGCCACTAGGGCTTTCCTCTGACAAAAGCTCAGTACTTAGCCCGTTCCTCAGACAATGCACCATGCACATTGGGAAACTATACTAGCACAGTCCAGTAGTTCACATACAAGCTCTGTTTCTGTGATACCAATAATCCCACTGCTAACACAAATTATTTTGGTGCTGTTTTAGTATCAGACAGTCCTCACTATAAGCATCAAAGAGTTAAGTTAGGTATTCAAGGCTTCAAAAACCTGTAATCTTACTGTTTGAACTCCTTACCCAGGCCCTACAAAAGCATGTCAGGCTGACCCATAGTAGTCAACTCTTATTGCCCTTATCTAAAAGGATTCCCTGCTGTAGAACAGTCCTGTGCTGCATTGGGAATGGCAGGAAACTGAAAACAGACTCTTTTATAACAACGGGAGCTTCATTTATAGCGCACGTATACTGTAAGAGCAGTCCTGGGTTTTCTATCAGTATGCCTGAGCCTAATTACACCTGCTGTATTCTCAAATCACCAGCCAAACGCCTGGAGTAGTACTTCAGTGCCTTACTGAATTCAAAGAATAGCTGAGATGAAGCCTGCAGACAACTAATATGCTCTAAGAACAATGCAACAGTCGTTTCGTGGGGCGAACTGAGGGATTTCAAGGGAGCTGCCACAGAGACTACACATTGTTGCAGAGCAAGAGGTACTGTTTTGTGTACTGCACTTCACTCTAACACTTACAGTTGAAAAGAAAGCTATTCAAACACAAATAAAACACTAAGTCTCTTGGACTAATTTTTAACATCAGGGGATTTGTTTGTTTTCCAGCTGCTGGATTTTTTCTGTATATGCATCCATCATTTGTATACTTTCTAAATAATAGTTTCCTTCTGGTTTTCCTTCTTCCTTCAGTTTCCCCTATTTTTTTTTCTGTTTCTTTTGCTGTTGTTGTTGTTGTTTTCCATTTTACACGTTCATTATGATTCTTAAAACACTCATTGCTCCTGCATGGCACAAGTGAAAATCAGGTGCAGCGTTGGTTTGCCCTCCTGAGTTAATTTTGCAGTCTGAAGCATCTGCTTCTTTTACATTTCACCTTTCTCATAACGCAGGGGTGGAAAGTCTCTGGCTCCTGGGCAACTTCTGACCCTTGAGATGTTCAAGCCAGAAGGCTTGCTACCAGTATAAGCAACATATCTTGCATGTGAAGGACAGTATCCTCTGTGAGACCAGAATGTCAATCTTGTCTGGGTTTGGAGGAGAGAAGGTCCCTTTCTTCATGTATTCATTGTCATCTGCAGTGTCTCCTCAGTGGCGTTCAGCTCCTGTGGGGTGTTTTAAGGCTCTCAGTCAAATAAAAATATTACTCTTAGTGTAAGGACAGCTGCAAGATCCTACTCTACTGTGTTCTTTTTACAACTCTGCCTCTTGACAATATTCTAACAAAAGTACTTGTTGTGGTGGATCAGACAAATGATTCATTTTGTCCACAGCTTCACTTGTATGATCTATTAAGCTGCTTCTCCATCACAATACTACATAAAACACAACTGTACCTGTTGACTGAAATCTCTCCTCCACTGAATGAAATAACTATTGAAAATGCAAGGGAATAGAAATGTGGACCATATTGAAAGTCACTGACAAGCTACACCTAATTCCTGTTTTCATATGATATTGTAGACAAAGTGTAAGGTACTCAAGCCATTACAGGATATTTTATGTCTGCAAGGCACAGAAAATGTAGCAGATAGCATTTAAAATAAATTTGCAAGGGTTTTGCTGGGAGAACAGACTAATAAAATTAAACCTATATATATTAGAGTAGAAAAAAATGTGAAGGAGTTAAGCGCATCCTCATACAAGGTTTTAAAAAAAATCTGGGGAAAAGGATCTCTCAGCTAAGGGAAAGGCTTGTCCTAGCTCTGAATCTGTTGTTCTGAGGTCATATTGAAGAGATGCCCTGTTCTTGGGCTGTGCAGCAACAATACAACAAAATCTGTTCTCATCTGTCACTGGAATTACCCAGACTAAAGCACTTGCTGCCCTAAAGGGAATGGAAAGGGGATGGGGAGGCTTGCACATCAAAGCACACAAACAAATCCAGAAATATGTGCAATGCAGCAAAACAATAAACCTGAGACTCCCAGCTGCATCATTGGCAGTTTTAGACCAAAGTTAAAAGGAGCTTAATAACATGATCACATACTGGTTTGAGCACAAAACTCGGCTAGCTCAGACTTGAACCACTGAGGAGCAACTGAGGAAGGCAACCACTCATGCAGGCCATATTGTCTTGTGTCTGGTGCCACACAAGGAACCTTTCTATCACAATTAGGCAGTATCCTGTTACGTCCTCCAGATAACTTAAAAGCTTACCCTGACATGAAACAACTTCAAAACATAAATATGCGTTTATGGATAGTAGAATACTCAAACATTCTTGAACAAATTTTTAAAACTTACACAGGGATTGTGCTTTGGATAAAAATTGTGTCACATTTTAAGCTGTTCCCAAGAAATTCACACAGAAGCCATGCTATAATCTCAGAGAGAAAATAAGATTTCATTTTGCCTGTGCATGTAAAGTGCTAAAAAATAAAAACACTCAAGGAAACAAGTTTGAGCAGTGGTTCTCTCATCACCTGAACTGTTTAACTTTTAGTTAGAGAGGTCACGTTTAGATTATGCCAAGTAGCAGTCACTGGCACAGTGCCTGGGCACAGTTCAGGGGACAACACATGTCATCTGAATTCCCATTACATAGTCTGAACTAGACTACACCGGACTTGGCTCCCTTCACACTCCAACACTATCTCAGCAGGATTTTCAGAGCCTGGAGCATCCCTGCTGGCCCTGATGCCACATTGAGAGTTTGCAAAATATATTCTCAGATTTATGCTATGAAAATACCAACCCGGTGTGTGGGATGCCCTCATATTTTTTAAACAATTGAATAGGAAAAAAAAAATTAAAATAAGAATAAAAAAAAAAAAAAAGGAATGAAAAATAAATAAATAAATAAATAAAAAGGACACAAAATGATAACTATATGCTATGGACAAAAAAAAAAAAAAAAAAAAAAAAAAAAAAAAAAAAAAAAAGAAAAAGAATGGCATGAAGCCCAGAAGAGAAACAGAGCCAAGTTTGGTTGCAGCCAGGATGTAACACTTGGCTTCAAGGCCAGAAAATGGTCCCTTACCATGTTTTATTTAGCAGTAGAGATACAGTCTTTGAATCCGTCTAGCCCATCATCTTTTCCTCATCTTTTCCTCAACAATAGCCAGTAGCAGATGTTAAGCAGAAAAGCGTATGAAAAACATCCACAACACACCTTCCCAAATTGTAACTATCCTCTGGTTCAGGTTTTCCAGATTTGGATGTTGAATCCAGACCACTATGTCTGATAGACAAATACATTCAATGCTCTTTTGGGGCTAACATACACTTTTGGTTTCCAGAATGTCTTGTCACATATGAACCTTACAATTAAATTTTGCTCCTTATAGAAAATAAATAAATAAATAAAAATCTCTGTTTAAAATATACTGTGCAATTATTTAATTGGGTGACACCTTGGATTCTCCTTTCACAGAAGAGATTTTATCTACAAAGCTGCTTCTTTCTTTAAAACTATTAAAAACCTTTGTCTATACCTCTAATATTTATTATCTATTCTGATTTTATTGTGGGCCTTATGTGTCTTTTTTAACTCCTGTGGAACTAGATGATCTTTAAATGTCCCTTCCAACCCAAGCCATTCTATGATTCTATGATTTTATGATTCTATGATTCCATGACTCTATGATTGTTTTTCTTTCCATTTTTAATAAGCGGAACAGCAAAGATCCAGGCAACTAATTATTAGATTAAATATAACATCAAGGTACAATAAAAATATACACTTATCTGAAAACTATTGATTTTCCTCATGCTGTTAACTTCATTGAATAAATAATGCTTATCTGCAAGAATAAAATGTGTTCTTTAGTGTGTTAAATAGTTTTGCTTCTATCTCTTTCAAGCCTATGATTCCATGTTGTGCTGATGCCTCAAAGTTGATTCTACACTGCTTGCACCACAAGAGTAGAACAACTTTGTGGTTTATGACTAGTCGACATAATATACAAACTTCTACTTACATAATACAACAGTGGCTATGTAGAACCACAATTACTTATCATTAGTAGCACAGCTGTACCTATATACTTCTGTATATTACAGTATTGGGTGTACATGGCAAGGTTTTGGTAGTGAGAGGCTGCAGGAGTGGCCTCTGAGCAGAGCCCAGCAACTGCCCCATGTCAGGTAAGAGCCAGCTCCAGCCAGGTCCAAAAGGGACCCACTGCTGGCCAGAGCCGAGACAATAAGATGTTGGTTGTACCTCTGTGAGAGCAGATTTAAGAAACAAAACAACAACAACAACAACAAAACTGCTGTGCAACAGCAGCTGGGAGAGAGGAGTGAGAACCAGCTCTGCAGACCCCAAGGTCAGTGCAGAAGGAGGGAAGGAGGTGCTCCAGTCATGGAGCAGCAGCTCCCCTGCAGCCTGTGGAGAGGGCCCTGGTGGAGCAGGCTGTCCCCCTGCAGCCCATGGGTCCCACATGGAGCAGATGTCCACACTGCAGCCCATGGAGGAGCCCCAGGTGGAGCAGGTGGATGTGGCCTGGAGGAGGCTGCGGCCCAAGGAGAGCCCCCGAGGAGCAGGCCCTGGGCCAGAGCTGCAGCCCGTGGAGAGGAGCCCACACAGGAGCAGGGGGTCTGGGGGGAGCTGCCGTCTTTGGGGGACCCATGCTGGAGCAGTTTGCGCCTCATGTATGGACCCCGTGGTACAGACCTATGTTGGAGCAGTTCTTGAAGAGCTGCTGCCTGTGGGAAGTCCCCGCAGGATCAGTTCGGGAAGGATGGCATCCCGTGGGAGGGACCCCACGTGGAGCAGGGGCAGAGAGTGATCGAGAAGGAGCGGCAGAGACAAAGTGCTATAGACTGACCACAACCCTCATTCCTATTTCCCTGCACTGCTCGTGGGGAGGACATAGAAGAGGGTGGATGGGAGAAAGGTGTTTTTAGTTTTGTTTCTCACTGCTCTAGTCTGTTAGTAATAGGTGATAAATTACATTAATCTTCCTATGCTGAATCTGTTTTGCCCATGACTATAATTGTTGAGTGATCTCCCTGTCCTTATCTCAACCCTTGAGCCCTTTCCATCCCATTTTCTCCCCCCTTTCCTTTGAGGAGGGGGAGTGAGAGAGCAGTTGTGGTGGAGTTCAGCTGCCCAGCTGGGTAAAACCACCAGTATTACTCATAAGAATAATAGTAATAATTGGAAGACATATGAGGAGTGGCTGAAGTAACTTAGATTGTTCAGCCTGGAGAGGAGGAGACTGAGGGGAGGCCTCATGGCGGCATACAGCTTCCTCACAAGGGTGAGTAGAGGAGCAGGTGCGGATCTCTGCTTTCTGGTGACCAGTGATAGGACCCGGGAATGGCTTGAAGCTGCAACAGGGGCAGTTCCGGCTGGATATCAGGAAAAGGTTCTTCACTAAGATGACAGTCAAGCACTGGAACAGGCTCTCCAGGGAAGTGGTCACGGCACTGAGTCTGCCAGAATTCAAGAAGTGTTTGGAAAACACTCTCAGACATATGGTCTGATTTTTGAGTGGTCCTTTGGGGACCCAGGAGTTGGACTCAATGATCCTTGTTGGTCCCTTCCAACTCAGATATTCTGTGATTCTATGATAACAAAGCATCAGCATTTTTTCACTTTTGCACTCATGCAAATAACTTGATAAGCAACAGGACAGTAACAAGCACTCCTTTTTCAAATCACTCTTGTTATATTTGGCCAAGACTGTATTAGATAAGCCTTTTGTTTAACATAATTTACTCCTAGATGGAAGAAAATAGCAATATGTTAAAAAATAAATAAATATTCAAGGAGAGTGTATGAAGCAGAGATTTTTATTTTAAATAGGTAGGAGGGGCAAAGAAAGGAATTTTATGTCATTTAATCAGCTTACCCTGGCTACTTCTTGTTTTTCTTTGACTTAGACTTTCATGTAAAAATACAATTTCAACAATAAAAAAATAACAAAGTAGTCATATGTGACAATGATTTCCCAAATAGAGGGACAAGGAAGGCCCCAGGGACCTATACTGTTCATTCCTGACAGACACCAGTAATAAGATGTATTTAAAGTAACCAAACAGAGAGAGCATCCTACTATCTACTATTCAAAACAAATTCATAATATATTTAATTACTTATTAAATCTTTTTCTTTATCCAACTCTATAGTTTTTTATTCTCAACCTATAATTCAAATGTAAAATAAAAAGGAAACTTTTAAAAAAATCATAATTCAACTTTCATTTTATTTCTCTTCTACTGAATTACATTCCAACAAGTAATAAGTATCTTCATCTGTACTTAATAACTCATTTTTCAAATTATACAAGTGCTTTCATGTTTTGTGTATTGTGTTTTTGGGGTTTGATTCTATTCATTTTTAATATAACCATTTTACAGAGTCTCCAAAGAATAATTCAGACAAGGAATCAGCACAATAATGTGCCTTGCATTGAAAAGAGCTGATTTTTGGAAAGAAGGCCATTCTCTGAGATGTGAAAGATATCATTACCCTTATAGGATCTATTCAATTTAAAACTTCTGAAATTATTTATGAACTTTAAAGGGCCTTCCAAAGTATTTGGAGATTTCAGAAAATGTTGGTGTCATTAATAAGAAAAAATACCAACACTTTTTCATACTTTTTTTTTTCAGTACATTACCCTTGTGTAAATAGAACTATTAATTTCCATTTAAAAGTAGGTAAATATTCAGTATGATCAGTTAATAAGAGCAACATCTTTTGATGATTTCCTGAGTGATTTTATTGGATCTTATGATGCAGAGAAAAAAAAGATCTAGGAAAAAAAAATGTTTTTATGGTTCAGTCTTACCCCAGTCTTTTTTGTGTTATAGAAATGGACTCATCACTGAAAGTTGAGACCAGTTCTTGTTCATCATGTATTTCATAATGTTTTAAAAAATATTTTTTTTAAAATGGATCAAGGCATGGTGGAATTCCAAGTGCTGAGGTCAACCTAGATGTGTCCAATAAATGCTAGGGTTTACTTCAAAACATAAGGAGAAACCCTCTGTTTGTTGTTTTCTGAAGAGAAAATCACTGCATATCAGAGTATACTATCTACTCCTGGATAGCAGATGGAGTAGAGCCTGGACTGCTCCCAGACTAAGAACTGCAGGTGAAAACCTGTAGGATCTTGAGCTTCCATTCTGGGTCAGAATTTATATGTCACTAGATACATGCCATTTTTAGGTACACACCATTTGGATGAGCAAAAAATGCAATGTATTAAAATCCTATTTTTGTTTAACTGACCTAAAGACTTACTTTTTTGTGCTCTTTGAAACACTGTAAATCTAATAATTCATCTTCCACTTCCTTCTAAGCACACATATGTACAACACTTTGGGATGGCAAATCATGTGCTGCTTGAGAGGTGGGGACACAAGTCTAAGATCAGGAATAAATTAATTTTAGTTTGCTTCTACCTGGTTGTGTAAAAAAAAAAAAAAAAAAGGACATCATATTTTTCTTATTTGCTGAATCAAGTCATCAAGTCCTAACTTTCACAGTTTTGCCCAGATGAAATGATTAAATTATCTGACCTCAGTTTGAAAATTTAATATTTACATACTGATATCAGGCATTTCAAAGCATAAATTAATATGTAAAAAAAAAATGTCCAGACATAATTACTATATTAAAAGACAGCAGGTAACAAGTTTTAGAATGATTTTTGCTTAGAACACAGCAGAGGGTAAAATTATTTTCTCAATTATCTTAAACCAACCTGTTATTATAACACACTTCTGAGTCACAGGCAAACTTATCAACAGCAGTAGTTTTTCACTAGATTTCCTCCACTTTTTCAGCCCTATAAAAGTTAGCTCTACCTACTGCTGAGCATTAATCACAGTTAATATTGTGAACTTTTTCAAAATATACTTTTTCAAAGCTGAACTGTATTACTCAGTGGTAGAAGTGAGAAAATGTATCGAGAGATCTTTTATTCCCTTTTCTCACCTCTTCCTCATCTCTCCTCCCGCTTTCATCTCTCACTCTTCCTCTCCTCTGCCTCCAGGAAAGAAGCACACACAAAACTCCACAAATTCTTAATTAAATGGAGCTGTGGTTGATCAGAAATTATTTCAAAATTTAAAATTATTGAAAACTTTCAGATAACTAAATGCACCTACTTATGTATTTAGAGATTTCTGAAGCTGATCATTTAAATCTTTCAGAACTATCCATCACATAAGGCAGGATGACTGATTCTTATGTTGGTGACTTATTCCACTTATTCCTCACCTTTTTCATGGTAGCATACTTAGTATTCTTTACAAGTATATAAGAAATGAGCATTCTTTACTAGAGCAGAAGAAAAAGAATGACCACTTGGCAAACTTAAGTGTTAAGTCATACAGTACTCATTTTGCAATATCTAAAAGGCTAAACCATCTGAAAATCTGAATTTGTCACTTTTTGTTTTGGACAAGTAGGCTGATGAAGATAATAGTTAAATTAATCTGGCTTTGGTAATCTTTATATATAAAGAGCTCTCATTTAGTTCATTGCCAGCTCTGTAACAAATAAAAGCCACAAAATAAAAGAGGGTAATAAGCAAATCAAAGTATTTCCAAAGTCACCCACAGACTGTAGCATTGTGAATTTGCCCAGGATTAAGATTTGCCCATGTTAGCTGTGTTAAAAACTTAACTTG
Organism: Cygnus olor; assembly: GCF_009769625.2. NCBI lineage: Eukaryota > Metazoa > Chordata > Aves > Anseriformes > Anatidae > Cygnus > Cygnus olor. The sequence goes on along the minus strand of NC_049169.1, from coordinate 156,965,920 downwards.
CCGTCCATGAAAATAAAAACACTAAAGACATTAAATTTCCTAGTTGTTAATAATGGAACTACCATTAACATCTTAAATGGAAAGAAAGCAGAAGAGTAAATGTACCTCTGGAAGGAATTAACCACTTCTGAAGATGATTAAAGAAGTAGACATAAAGCTTTTTTTATAAAAAACACTGAAATTGAACTTTTGATTAATGAAGTACAGCTCATGGTTATTGGCATGACTCACAAAAGACTGTAACTGAACAAAAATGGTAGCAGTAATGAAGACAAAGTAAAGCTCAAAAACATTGGTTGAAAAGGAGCAAACACTACATTCAGATGGAAATTTAGGAAAGTATAACATCAATAAAAACCTTGAAAACAATCAGCACTTTCCCATTTTTCTTGTCCCTGAAAATGTGTGAAGTCCATTATCTTCATGTCATAGACAATGGGCAAAGTCATTAAGATATGAAACCAGTCAGTTATTGAACTTCAGTATGTGAACTCCTATTTTCACTGTAACTGCCGTTGACACAGTGACTATCCCTGAACACCTTTCTATGCTACAGGTCCAGGTACAGTGTGCAGAATGATCTATGCCTTGCATGCCTTATAGCTATGGACACAGCTCTGCAATACCCATAACTCAGAAAAGCCCCACAAGGCACCCAGCAAAATCCATCTGAAGACATATGGATTTATGCCATATTCATAGTTAGGTCTTTAGAAAAAAGACCCTACTCTGAGGCCGTTTAGCCAGCATCATCCTCTACTTACTCTATACTCATGAATTGAACAACTATCATTGAGGTGTACACCAACCACTATGTAAGTACTTAGAAATACAGATTTTAAGTCTTAGAATAATCTTACCAAAAACTGTGAGAATTAGTGGATTACTATTAGCTACTATTGCTATGACTGAATTCAGCTGACATACTTTTTGAGACACAAAACAATTGGAGGAAATATTTTAAAAGCCATACACTAAGGAAAGATGGCCTACCACTTTTTACTGTTTTCAAAGCATAACTTTGTGTTTGTATACCATCTGCAAACATGGTATAATGCTTAACTTCATCTTTCAATACAAGTTGAAACCTCTCATTATGTTACTATTATTGTGAGTCCCCAGTTGCCTATCATTTTCTTCATTAATAGGCCTGGGGTATAGAGATTAAAGTTTCCTAAACATTTTAGGATGTGGAGAAGGATTACTGGATTTTCAGGGGATGTGTAATTTCTCTGAAGGCTTTCCACAATAACGTCGGCTGCAGCGCCAAGAGGTTTTGGTCAAGGTCAATCAATGCATCATAGACGAGACCTCGGAGACAAAAATGACTAACTACAGCATCTTCATTACAAAAGCTGGCTCCCGTTCACCTCATTCCTGAGGGTTGCTCAATCCCATATATCTTGTCGATGTACAGGGAAGGTGAAATATGACAGGAAAATCATGGACTCCTGCTGTGTTTATGGGGTGAGAAGACATCACAGTAGGAGACTCCAGCAGATACACAAGCTTCTGGAAGTCAGTGGGTGTCATTTTCTACTCCACGAAACTTCGGTGCCATTCGTCGAGCAAGGCTTAAGATTCAGCAGGGTGGCACAGATCCATATGCCCAGGTAGCCTGGCACAGGTGTTCCCAGACTATTCCCAGAAATTTTCTGCTCTCAGCCAACGTTTTCTGTGTCTATGCCTGAAACTGGCACTGGAAGACTCAGAATTGCAATGAGACTTGCAAATGATTCAGCTTAGTGAGCAACACTATTCTGCCAGTTTTTCCACTTGTCTTAGAATAAAAATGTTAGCATTTACCATGTGTAATGCAAGAGTTATGCTATCATTTAATAAAACACTTTGAGATTCACTAATGCAAACAACTATAGAAATGCATAAATTTATGTTAAGCTTACCAGCACAGATCTCAGAGGCATCAATAAGGAGGTAAAAGGCACACAGCACTGAAAAATAGTGTCACAAATGTAGCCATTTGTTATTTGAGCTATGTTATGAACTTTTGTTATTGTATGCCTTAAACTTCAACTGTCATGAAAACAATAATAGGATATGCAAGAGTCTCAGCTGAAAAGAAATATCTTTTTTTAGCTTGTGAAATTTTAGGTCTGAATACAGTATTTTTCTTCAGATTGCTGATGTGTAAATCTTCACAGTTAATCATTGTATGGTTACACATATTAAAAAAAAAAAAAAGCCACTTCTGTTTCTGTAGAGTTCCTCCATACTTAAACATCTGGATGCACTTGCACACACAGACAACATAACAAGTCCACAGAGACATTCTCTTACAGTACTAAACATGCACACACAAAAAGAAAAAACAAATAATAATACTACTCTTCAAAGCATATGAACTTAGAGGACAAACTTCTTCCCTTAGGAAAAGGTTTTCCCCACTGTACCTGATAACCAAAAGATTTCCTGATTTGAGTATCTGAGATGGGGTAGATTTAATGGTAGAATAATGACTAAGCCTCAGGTTAAATTAAATATGACATTTCCTATGATCCCAATTCTACACCTGCATAAGACTGAAACTTTGGCTGTGGAAGGAAAGTAAATGCTCAGCTGTTTTTGCATATGCCAAAAGACAATCAGGTACAGTAGAGAAGTGTTCTTGTCAAATAATGTCATTTGGAATACCAAATTATAGAATCATGTATGATGAATATACAGAATAAATAGAATATAAATGTTTGAATATATTCTATATGACTATATAGATGATTCTATAATTTTGTACTATGTCATAGGTTTCAATAAATAAATAAATTCATGGTCAGCATGTGACAGAAAGTAGGAATAAGATGTTATGGATTCTATTTCACTGTTGCTCTTAATTGAAAGTAATGGTCACCTTAGAACAACTTTATTTCTCACTTGTATTAATCAGATATTCAACAAGCTCAACAATGACAGACTGCAGCTGGAGTAGTTTGAGGAGCAAGACTTCATAGATAGACTATTGTCTATGACTATCACTGAGAAATAACTTTAATTCTAATGACATCTTTTTCTTTTCTTTGTCTTGTTACAGCAAGACTGCAAAGCAAGTATCTGGGTTAAGCTAGAAAGCGGAAATATTACTTCCCTTCACAATTAATCTCGTTATAATTTTTAGGGTTCTCGAGATTAAATAAAAGAATTAAAGTAATAAACCATGTAAATGGACATTAGAGAAATAAAACATTTTAAAGGTCAGAAAAGAGAGTGGAAATGTAAATGAAGTTAACAATTTCTATCAAATAGAATAAAAAGTATTTAGCAATTAAAAGGGATGATTGTTGTAACTGGAGCAGCTGAAAGCAGTACAAGAACAGCTGTTCCTTAGCATTAATTCTCAATTAGATTAATATTAACAGAGAATGCTTTTTTCATTTGCTTTCATGAAAATATTACGTGACTGCTAAATCATAAAAGCAATTGTAAACTAGCTATAATATTTTAATTAGCAATTCCATAATACTATAAAATTGCACAATAAAAATTATTTCTGAACATTTGTGCACTGGTTTGAAACATCAGATGGGTGGTTATTGTATTGCTATTCATTAGGCTGACTGAACATTAAACAGCTATAACTTCTAAAGAAATCATCATATCACAGAGAAAAAAAAAAAAAAAAAAAGCCTCCTAGAGAATTGTGAGTTGACTTAGTAGTATGCTTTCCTCCTTCATTCTTTCTATTCGAAGCAAGCCCTAACAATACAGTATCTCACTGGTATTCTTTCTTTTCAGAGGACGTCTTAATAACCAGTTAGTTTACATTATTTATTTTCATTTTCGTGAAACATTTAGAAGAATTATATTGCCACTGTCATTTCATAGCATGAAACTCATAAGGATTATTCACATTTATCAGGGCAGTTTGAGAGAGATTATCTGATGATCACTGTTTACATCATATACATTCAAACACATAACAGATATAAGTTTAGATTTTTCAGCCTTAGCCTCTTATTTTTGCAAATGCCATCTTGCACACAGTTTGATTGAAAGGACACTTTTGTACCCTTGATTAACTACCCTACCACCAAAGAACATGACAACAACTGGAAGGGGAAGACTTCCCACTTCCATAAAAAGGATGATAGATTTACACCTACATGCAGAAGTCACCTGGTAGATAATGTAGGTATAACTTGCATAAACTACATAAAAAGCCTTTTTTAAAAAAGTGAAATGTGATGATGAAAAAATACACAAAATAATATTTATCTGAAACTTATCTGTACCTTATAGGAATTTATATTCTTCTTCTTTTATTTATTTTTTTCCTTAACCTAATTCTTCTTGCCCTTGGCATCCCTGCCCAGTCTGCTTTTAAAATAAATGTATGTAACATAATGGCAGGATTGAACAGACTGTGAAAATGCCTGTGCTGTTCTATGGTAACATGATCTAACACACCCAATGATTAAGTGAGAAAATTAAACATTGACTGTATTGGTTGCTCCAAAGATGCTTCAGGTATGACCAGCTTAATGGTTGTTCTGGTCCCAACTCCAGCCCTCTGTTGGCGGGACAGCAGAGCAGGACATAGATAATCCAGGAGGTTCCTGGAATGCATTGATGATAACTTCCTTCTCCAAGTGATAGAGGAGCCAACGAGGAGAAAGATGATGTGCTAGACATTGATCTCACCAACAAGGAAGGGCTGGTGGGGAATGTGAAGCTCAAGGGCAGCCTTGGATGCAGTGAACATGAAATGGTAGAGTTTAGGATCCTGAGCTTACTGTGTTCCCTCCTCGCTGCCCTGGACTGTGGGAGAGCAGACTTTGTCCTCTTCAGGGAGCTGCTTGGTACAGTACCATAAGACAAAGCCCTGGAGGGAAGATCCAAGGTCCAAGATGATGACACCAAGCCGTGTGGTGTGGTGTGGTTGACATGCTGGATGGAAGGGATGCCATCCAGAGGGATCTTGAGAGGGCTGAGAGTTGGGCCTGTGTGAACCTCATGAAAGTCAATAAGAACAAGTGCAAGGTCCTGCATCTGGGGCAATCCCAAGCACAAATAAAGGTGGGCAGAGAATGGATTGAGAGTAGCCCTGAGGAGGACTTGGCAGTGTTGGTTGATGAGAAGCTCGACATGAGCCAGCAATGTTTGCTTGCAGCTCAGGAAGCCAACCATTTCCTGGGCTGCATCAAAAGCAGTATGGCCAGCAGATTGAGGGAGGTGATTCTCCCCCTCTGCTCTGCTCTTATGAAACCCCACCTGGAGTATTGCATTCAGCTCTGGGGCTCTCAGCACAAGAAGGACATGGATGTATCAGAATGAGCCCAGAGGAGGGCCATGAGGCTGATCAAAGGGCTGGAGCACCTCTCCTATGAAGACAGGCTGAGGGAGTTGGGGTTGTTCAGCCTGGAGAAAACAAGGCTCCAGAGAGACCTTATAGCAGTCTACCAGTACCTAAAGAAGTCCTACAGGAAATCAGGAGAGGCAATCTTTACGAAGGGGTATAATTATAGGACAAGAAGCAATGATTTTAAACTAAAAGAGGGTAGATTTAGATTAGATATAAGGAAGAAATTCTTTACAATTATTAGGGTGGTGAAGCATTGGAACAGGTTTCCCAGAGAAGGTGTGGACGCCCCATCCCTGAAGTGTTTATTGCCAGGTTGGATGGGGTTTTGAGCAACCTGGTCTAGTGGAAAGATGATCTAGATGATATAGACTGAGGCTTCTTGTATTTAAGCTAAACGGACACTTCTGTCTTCAGTGCCATTGGTTACATCTTATGCAACATACAGGTGCCTAAAAGATAGAGATTACAATGCCTAGCTTTCAGATGCCTTGTGGGTGGCTTAAGGTAATATACCACAAGCATAAAGTGTTGAGAGAAAGAATATAACTCTTGTGTCAATGTTGCACTCTTTCATTTTTTAATTTCCTAAAATAATATTGAAAACTTCATTTTGAAAAAGTTGAACTGATGTTCAGTCAATAAATGATACAAAACCACCAGCTTCTAATGTCACTTCCTGGATGGGATATAAAAGATGATGATAAGATAACAGAAAGACAAGAGAAATGCAAACTGAAGCCCTGATCAGAAGCCCTACCAAATGGGAATAATCTAAGGTAGCAGGTAAATTTGTCTAATGACTGAAGCAAAATTTTAAAGTGGCATGGCTTTCTCAGTCTGATTAGATGAACATGATCAAACAAAATGCATAATAAAAATGAAGAGGTCTTTTTGTTTGCAATAAATGACTTAGCTAATCATTTAGCTAAAGACAAAATCTGTATATTTATATGACCACATACACTGCATTTAATATTCTGTTCATATAATCAATAATACATTCAACTCAAAATGACTTCAAAACTTACTCCAGTGTACTTTGCTGATATTAATACATACAGATTTCATGACGCCATTTGAACGTAGAAATACTCAGAGATTAAATTGCTGTTTCTATTGAAAATTGGCTTTGCAATTTTTTCACCAACCACAACTTTGTGACCAAAATTACATACTTGCGCTTATCCATACCTGGGGAAATATGATTTATTCCTATTGAAACTGGATGTCTATCACATAATCAGGAATTAGTGTGAGTCCTCCTCAGACTATTTTTACAACGTTTTACAGTTTGAATGCAATGTGAATAAGGATTTTTAGCAACTGTATTTCAGCATGGTGAGTTAAATGTTTTAATGATTTCATACTGTTACTTTCTCACAGTGTACACAATAAAAGTGAGTATATGCCAGAACAATATTTATTTTGATTCACCAAGAACCATTCACTTAACAGCAGGAGAGATACCTATATGAGGTATTTGGAACAAAACTTACCTCTAGGGTTATGCTTTGTATGGGGAATATCTTAATTAAGTTCCATTGCAATATTGAAACTTGAGAATGAGGTCGTAGCCTGCTGTAACATGAAAGCCTTTAATTTGCACACTTCTGTTCTATTGAATAATCAAGGAAAGTTTAATTGAGCACTCTAGAGCCCTGGGTGTTCAGAGTTTCTATGTAGTTACATTGTGTTCTCTGTGCTGTGGTTTAACTCCACATAGTTATTTAGGAGCTCAATTAAGGCAATTAAGAACTACAGCTGGGGTTTTTTTTGGACTGGCTGTGCTCAACCTGGTTGTGTAATTAGACTCAAATGGATACCTTGCACCCATTTCAGCCTCAGCCTGGCAATGCTTTTGTGTGTGACAGAAAAGCTGTTTGTTTTTTTTTCTGGTTAGAATTTTCATTATTACAAAGAACAAACAAATATAATGGGTGCCTTACGCTACAGTCATAAAAATTATTTCTTTGCTGCTGATAGCAATTCACACTGAGGTGACATTTTAAAAAACACCCAACAAGGCATATATTCAAAATATTTTGGCAGCTCTTGGGGTTTTTAGTATTGGCTTAAACCTCATTTTAGATTTTTTGAAATGCTTACCAATCTCAGACCTCAATAATTTGAAACTTTATCTGAGGTTCCCATAACCACATAAGTGCCATTTATCTGTCAGTAGTTGTCTAGGTGTAAAAGGTAGGTCCTCAGGAGCCTGTCTTAACTGAGGGCCTTAGGGCTCTTGCATTGCTTGTGCAAACAGCTTCTGCAAAGGAAATAGGCTGGCAGCTGAGCCTCTGCTTTCCAGGCATGCCAACAAATCTCCAGGCAACAAACTGCTCATAGCCATCAAGTTTATTTCACAACTAAGTCCTACAGGAATTTACAAACCATATAGTGCTCTACTTGCTATTCCCCAAGAAACTGTGAGGCATGAAGAGGACTACTGAAGAGGCAGTCAGGGACCACTGTGCTGCTGTGTAGAAGAGAGCCAAGGAGCCATCACGAGGCTCCTGAACACGCAAACTAACCCTTATCTTACTGCCCATGTTTTGTTTTGTACCATCTCTGCTAACTCCCTGAAGGATAAATCTGCAATACAGGGGGCTTGCCTCAGTAGACTGGAGGCAACCAGTGCCACCCATCTTGTAAGTCCAGTGGTCAGTTCTTGACTCGACAGTGACTGGCCATAGCCAGCAAGACCCTATCCGTTGCTCTGTGCTTCCTCCTAAATGCAGCCAGGAGAGGCAGCCAGGTCTATGTCAATCAGTGATAACATTCCCAGCCCTACCTGAGGAGATGTAGAACATCTTCATCCCACAAATATCAATTATTTTAAGGCAGAAATATGCAGTCCTTCCTGAAATCATCAACAAAGAACATCAGAAAGGAAACACACAACTGGTTTTATAAACCTGTAGTCTGTCAGTGAATTGACAAACTTCAGATGGAATATAGGAGACACCAAGTTTAAACCATGTCCCCCACATACTACATATTTTATGTGAAATTAAATAAATTTGTCCAAGGAGATGCACTAAGAATGAGCTGTCCCAAAACACCCTGTAGTCTGGCAACTGGGAAGCAGTTTTAGAAGGCTGGAGTTGGGATTCAGGTATCTACTCCAAATCAATCAAACTAAAGGCTAAAAAACAATTTTCTGATCTTCAGAACTGAATATCTTAAATCCTGTTGTGCTGCTTCATTGAGGAAAAGCCTGGGGGACCTATCCTATTTCTGTTGATTAGCCACACATCTTCTGCTGGAGTTCAAGAAGGATTTGGACAATGTTCTCAGACCTGTAGTCTTATTTTTGGGTGGTCCTGTTTGGAGCCAGAAGTTGGACTTGATGATCCTTGTGTGTCCCTTCCAACTCTGGATATTCTATAATTCTTTCCCAATATAATGACCTTTGATAAACTCATCCCCAGAATCTGACTTTCCCAAGGCATACTCACAGACCTGTCTATCTCAGGGACTTCAAATGGCATAAAACATGCTTGCAGTCATTCAACATAGTGCCATGCCTAATTATGCTGAGTATTGGAAGCAGTATAGCTATTTTTTCCCCTATTTGGATTCACACCAGTTGCTTCACAGGGTTGGTTGGCTTGCACTAACTGCAGCAGCAATATAGCTATACTGCTTCTTGATCTGAGTTCCTTGTGTCCTTTCCATGTGTCCTGGTTTCATCTGGGATAGAGTTAATTTTCTTCTCAGTAGCTAGTATGGTGCTGTGTTTTGGATTTAGGATGAGAGTAATGCTGACAAAATGCTGACGTTCTAGTTGTTGCAGAGCAGTTCTTGCACTAATTCAAGAGCTTTTCAGCTTCTCCTACTACACTGACAGTGAGGAGGCTGGGGGTGCACCAGAAGCCAGGAGGGGACACAGCCAGGACAACTGGCGCAGACTGGCCAAAGGGATATTCAATATCGTGTGGTGTCAAGCTTAGCAATAAAACTATAAAACTGGATAAAATGGGGGGGGGGGGGGGGGCGGGGGCGGGGGGGGAGGGTTGGCCAGTGGAAGGCTTTGGTGTTTTCACCTTGCTTAGCAGCTGGACTCTACCATGCTCTGTCACTCTCACTCCCCCTCCTCAGAAGAAGAGGGGGAGAAGAAAGTATGATGGAAAGAAAAAAGGCTCACGGGTTGAGATAAGGATAATTTAATTAAAGGGAAAGACAAGAGAGATAAAAAAAAAAAAAAAAAAAAAAAAGGCCGTGTGGAAGCACAGGGAGAAAAAAATATATTCTCTACTTCCCATCAACAAGCAATGTTCAGCCACATCCCAGGAAGCAGGGCCAGGGCCTCAATAGGCATAGTGGTTGTTTGGGAAGACAGATGCCTTCGTAACGAGAGCTCCCCCCACACACCCTTTTCCCACCTTTTATTGCTGACTGTGACACCACATGGTATGGAATATCCCTTTGGTTGGTTTAGGTCAGCTGCCTTGGTGATGTCCCCTCCCCACCTCTTGCTCACCCCCAGCCTACAGGCTCTTGGGGGGTGGGGGGTGGAGGGAGTCCTGATGCTGTGCCAGCACTGCTCAGCAATAGACAAAAACAATGCTGTGTAATACCAGTGCTGTTCTAGCTACAAGTGCAGAGCACAGCACTATATGGGCTGCTGCAGGGAAAATTAACTCCATCCCAGCCAGTCCGAGTATAGAGGCAGATGCTGCCTCAGTCAGGGGGTAGTGAGTAATTGCATTGTGCATCACTTGTTTTGTATATTCCTTTATGCTAATTTTTATTATTATTTTCCTATACTTTTATGTCCTATTAAACTGTATTTATCTCAACACATGAGTTTTTCCTTTTTTTTTTTTTTTTTTCTGTTTCTCTCCCTTATCCCACTGAGGGGAGTGAGCAAAGAGCTGTGATGCTTAGCTGCCTGCTGGGTTAAACCACAACACCATTGTATTGTCATAAGTTATTTAGAAATTTCTAAAAATAAGACACCACACTGTCTATATTAAACATTTCTATCTTCTATCTTTAGTTTTCTGAAGAGCATAAATTTAGATCTAATAAAGTATGTATATACCTATGTACAGCTAAGCAAATAGCCAAATGTTTGAAGAGATGAGAAGGAAAAATATTGTAAGAATAACAGAAAAAAAATCTACTCCTAATAGAAGATTTGATGTGACACAAAGAGAAAGAAATGCTGGGGGACTGGAAGAAAAGATAAGGTAGCAGGAGAAAACCTACACAAATAATACAAGAAAGGATGCATGAGAGTTCCTATAAAATATTTGTTTCTTAAATACAGCAGTTATGACTTGCATCAGTAAGAGAACTGGCTATTAAAGCTTATTTGCTTTATTGAAGAAGTTGAGGCTTTCTGCTCCATTTAGCTGCACTTCATGATGCCAGACTCTGAAAGAAGAGAGCTTAAACTGATAATCCTATTATGCAAGATAACATACGAGCAGTAAATGTCTCCAGTAACAAAACTGTAAAGGAATATTAAAAATAAAATAAATAAAATTAAAAATAAATAAATAAAAACCTTCTTCAAATATTTCAATGAAATATCAAGAATTTGTTTTCCTTTAAAGGCACAGAATTAGTCCAAATTTATAGCAGTATAACTACTAATGTAATTTTACTGAATCCTTCTTGATAATTTTTCACCTTTACTGTATGAGATGCACATAAATTGCACCTGTTTCTTTTTTTTTCCCTCCTCACAGGAAATCTAAGAAATCTTTCATTTTCATGTTAACAAGTTAAAATTAAAAGAATTCTGTATGAAGATTTAAAAGGATGTATATGTATCTATATGTGACATACTTAGTTATGTTAATAAGGCAGAAGGTTGCAGTAAAACTGAGGCAACCCTAAAATCCTCCCAAATGGGTGTCAGCAACAAAGTCACATATCACTCAGTTTCCTTGTTAGTTTCATAATTGAATAGCATCAGATGTTTGAATATTTACTGGACACAATTGTGGAAGTGCAACTAAAAGTACATATAACAACAACAAAAAAAAACTAATAAACAAAAGATTCCTAAAGAAAGTTTTCACCAAAGAAAATGTGACCTTCAGGCCAGCAGATTTGTTATTCAGCAGTGTAATAAGACAATGTACATTTTTAAATTGGCTTGTTATTCCCTTCCAATTTCCTGAATGTTTCTTGAAAGACTGTTAATATATAACTTTAGGATTAAAATCTTAATTAAATAGGCCATAATTAAAAGACTGTTCACATATGCTTCAGTGTTCCACCAATGAAAAAGGAATTTACCAAATGTGTTCAATGGAGGAGAACTTGTTTTTGAGAAAAGACAGTTAGTTCAAAACTTAATACTAGCAGTTAGTTTACTTCTCATTCATGCTTTTCCTCCACGCTATTTAATAGCTTCACTTTTTATTCTTACTCATTTTTTTCCCATACTGAACAACTTATTAAATGAACCTGGATTTTTTTTTTTTATATATATTTAAGAAAAATAAGTACTCCATGTATTCTCCTATGCTGGTTTAGAATTCATGGGTATGTATTATTTAGTACACAACAGGGCAACTGGATTGATACGCTAAAAGCTAAAGAGAAAGCAAATATAAACCATGCAATTTTATAAAATAAAGCATATGAGAATACTAGCTCATATCCAAGCAGCTGGCATGGTCAGGACAGCAGTCAAAAAGTTCTCAAATGCCATAAAATTAATGCTGAGTAGAAATCAAAGAAACAATGCAAAACAGGATGTTGGCATAATAGCCTGGTTTTCTACTTTTCACATTGTGCTACAGTGAAGTTAGACCCCACTCCTGTCTCAGCACTATCACCTGTGTTGGTCTGAGTTCACATCCTATCCTTCCCTGTCAGTAGTGTTAACTTCTGCAGGAAAATGCCTAAGTGTGACAGTTAATTCAAAAGATTTAATCTTTCAGGTAGGAGTTCAGCACCAACATCATTTTATGGTTTTTGAAGGAGTCACAGACTGAAAATCTTATGACCTGCTCTGTCGAAAGGGTCAGGCCAGCTGTCCTTAAAATCTATTATTCCTATAAATCTTCTTACCAGGATACATTTGAGACATCATGCATGGTGCAGAGGTCAGTTGTTTTTTTTTTTTACTGCAGTTTTTCTTTTCTAGGGTAAGAATACACTCAGCTGTCATAAGTCAAGTCCTGTACATGCTCATTAGAAGGCCAAAACATCAAAAAGTCCCTAGTGTATTTGAAGAGCTGTTATTTTAGACTCAAGGCAGGAGAGGGCCAGGGAACAGTCACATCACAATGTCATCAATATATATACACGATATGTCCACTGTGTTGTGAGATAACCTGTACACACATCGCACTGTGTGCACTATGCCATGCTGCCTGAGCTCTGAGCAGGTCTGTATTTATTCTCCTCAACTTCCAAACACACAGGAGGTGAATCAGCTCCACTCCAGAAAACTATATTAGCATTAACTTCATATACACTGCTTCTTGGGTGTGCATTGCTGATGTCAGTTTTTTGGCCATCTCAGAATAACCCTGCATTCTCACCAAACCTCGACCATCCCACTATATGCTACATCACATCACTACGCCAAATAACAAGGATGCCCTAAAAGGCTCTAAGATCACTACTTATTTTGAACTATGTTTTTGGCTGCCTAGGGAATACTGTAATGAGCTAATAAGGAGAAAAAATCTGATGCATCTGCCCTCATCAACTGCAACAGTAAGAAATGTCAAAATTAGAAACCTAATGAATTAGGCCTGTACTCATAGGAGTCTAGAATAAATTACAGGGAAAAAGGGTATATAGCCAGGGACTACCTGTAAGAAACAAATAAAGTTTGGGGTTGAATTTATAGAATTCCTAGTTATGAAACTTGTCTAATTGTGAAAGTGAATAAGACAAAACCCATAAATAATAGGAGCAATCCATATTCTGCAGAGGTAGGACAGACTTAGAGTAGCAGAGTTATTTTTCCTAAAACAGGATTTTTGAAGTCATGAGGAAAAAAATAATGGGCCAAATATATCAGAAATATCTGCAAACTGCAAACATATCAGAAATATGAAGAAAATAGATGCAAATATCTCAGAAAGGTCTGAAATTCGTTGGTTGGGTTATAGTCAAAAATAATTTTTAAAAATCTCTATGTAAATGTTCAATAGCTAAGGACTGTGCAGGAGTGGTAGACTGTACTACAATCTTCAAATTTTGAAGTATACTGGAAGAAAAACTCATATTTTAAAAATATTCCCCCTACCATGACTATAACATTATATATGGTATATACGCTTTAGTGTAACACTAATGATTACTAAGTCATAGTGCAAGATAGTCTTAGTGCAGTGTTTAAGGAGCACAATTTTTCAGTTAGCATTGTTTGCTGGAAATGAACAAGAAAAAAATCAGTCTTTAGGTAGCAGCAAAATACAGGGCTCCACGTGTTTGCCTGTGATGAGCAGTCATCAAAATTTAGATCTAAAATTGCACACATATGACTGTGGATGAATATATGATACTCTTTAACTAGACTAGAGAATGTAGTAAGGGTTGCAACATCAGAAATGGCTTCTAAAACAGGAAGAAAAGAAGTGAATAGCTACAAGTTTAGCATTTTAAGTATGAACATGGAAGAAGTCCTTGAAGAAGTCTAGGAAATATGAGTAGGGTGATGCTAAGATATTTAAACCTTTTAATTATCCCCCCCCCCCAAAAAAAAAAAAAAGTTAAACCCCCATCACCAAGCAGATGAGGCCCTCTATAGGAAGATAAAAGCAGCTGGTTCCCTGGTTCTCATGGGGTACTTCAACCACCGCGATATCTGTTGGAGGGACAGCACAGCAGGGCATAGACAATCCAGGAGGTTCCTGGAATGCATTGATGATGACTTCCTTCTCCAAGTGATAGAGGAGCCAACGAGGAGAAAGATGATGTGCTAGACATTGATCTCACCAACAAGGAAGGGCTGGTGGGGAATGTGAAGCTCAAGGGCAGCCTTGGATGCAGTGAACATGAAATGGTGGAGTTTAGGATCCTGAGGGCAGCAAGGAGGGAGCTCACTACTCCCTTGCTTACTTACAAGGAGGCAAGCTTACTACCCTGGACTGTGGGAGAGCAGACTTCATCCTCTTCAAGGATCTGCTTGGCAGAGTACCATGGGACAGAGCCCTGGAGGGAAGAGGGGCCCAAGAAAGCTGGTTAATATTCAAGGATCACCTTCTTCAAGCTAGGAGAGATGCATCCCAACAAAGAGGAAGTCAGGAAAAGATGTCAGGAGGCCTGCATGGTTGAACAAGGAGCTACTGGACAAACCCAAGCAGAAGAAGGAGGCACACAGAGGGTGGAAGCAAGGACAGATAGCCTGGGAGGAGAACAGAGAAATCATCCGAGCACCCTCAGCAACTTGGCCGATGACACCAAGCTGTGTGGTGTGGTTGCCATGCTGGATGGAAGCGATGCCATCCAGAAGGACCTTGAGAGGATTGAGGGGTGGGCCTGCATGAACCTCATGAAGTTCAATAAGGACAAGTGCAAGGTCCTTCATCTGGGGCAATCCCAAACACAAATACAGGCTGGGTGGAGAATGGATTGAGAGCAGCCATGATGAGAAGGACCTACTCTGCTCTTGTGAGACCCCATCTGGAGTACTGCATTCCACTCTGGGGACCCCCCGTATAAGAAGGACATGGATGTATTAGAACAAGTCCAGAGTAAGGCCATAAAGATGACCAAAGTGCTGGAACACCTCTCCTGTGAAGACAGGCTGAGAGAGTTGGGGTTGTTCAGCCTGGAGAAGAGAAGGCTTATAACAACCTTCCAATATTTAAAGGTGGCCTACAGGAAACATGGGGATGGAGTCTTTATCAGGGAGTGTAGTTATAGGACAAGAAGCAATGGCTTTAAACTTTTAGATATGATATAAGGAGGAAATTCTTTACTCAGAGGATGGTGAGGCACTGGAACAGGTTGCTAAGAGAAGTTGTGGATGCCCCATCCCTGGACGTGTTCAAGGCCAGGTTGGATGGGTCTTTAAGCAACCTGGTCTAGTGGAAGGTGTCCCTGCCCATGGTAGGGGGGTTGGAACTGGGTGATCTTTAAAGTTCTTTCCAACCCCAATCGTTCTATGATTCTATGGTTGTCATAATTTAGTCTTATAATTTCCTGGCATGTTTCTTTTTGCTTCATCTCCACATTTTTTCTGACAGTTTCTTGACATTTCCACATTTCCTTTAGAGGATTTGAGAAGGGTTAGCTCATCTGGGCATATCAGCACCTGGTCTTTTGGGGCAGTATATAACACAGCGGTTAGATAAGCACAAAGGTGACTCCGCAGAAACATCAAACCATGAAGGTTTTAATGGCTTTGCATTTTTTTCCCAAAATGCAAACAAGTTCTGGTACTCCTGCATTATGGGTACTTTTCCATCCCCATCTATGGATAAACTACACTGTTTAAATTATTTCATAATGTCTGGGATTTCTTGCTTCTGTCAAATGCCTGTCTGATCAAATGTTGCCACAGTGAGAAAAATTAAAGACCAGCGTGGTGAAGATATGAAAGAAGAGAAGAACAGTAAAGGGCAGCCTGTGGCCACACAGTATAGTGCCTCTGTGATGTGTGCAAGCTGACTGGTTTCCAAGGGCTGTATCACAAAAGACTCATTTGACTTGTTCTATTGATCATCATGTAACTTTCTGCCTATTAAAGCAATTCTCAAAATAAGTAAAAAGTGTACCACCTCTGTTTTGCCTAGAAAGGTGCTCTCTACCATCTGGCCACTAAATTAAGGTCACTTTCTGAATCTTTCAGTGCCTCTTACCTTCTCTGTGCTTTTCTAGCTGTGCCCTGCTCAGCAGGAGACACGTTGAAATGGGCATATGGGTGTGCTTTAACTAGAACTACCTCAGAGAAGAAGCTCTAATTACAGTCATAGACCATCCCTCTAACTAAATTCAGAACAGATTTTTGTTGTTATTGTTTTTCATGTTTTGTTGTTGTTGTTTGTTTGTTTTAATGTTATAGCCAGGATCATCTGGTTTCTACCTTCTTCAGGATGATTTTTGAGGTGTTTGCATTGTTTTTATTACAAGCCTTAAGAACAGTGCATAACTATACTTGGTGTACGTGGCAAAGGTTTGGCTTGGGGGGAGCTGCAGGGGTGGCAACTCTGAGAAGATACCAGGGGCCGATCCCATGCCAGACACAGGTGGATCAAAAATGGACCCACCACAGGACACAGCTCAGCCAGTTAGCCAAGCTGGTGATGCCTCTGTGACAACACAACCAAGAAAGGGCAAAACCACTGCACAGGAGGAGGGAAAACAAACAAAAGGAGTGAGAAACAGCAGAGGGAACACACAAGTCAGAGAAGAAGAAGAGGGAAGAGGTACTCCAATCACCAGAGTAGAGATTCCCCTGCAGCCCATGGAGATACCACAAAGGATAAGATTTCTCTGCAGGCCATGGAGAGCCCCACACTCGAGCAGGTGGATGTGCCCCAAAGGAATCTGCAGCCCATGGGTAGAGCCTACTTTGGAACAGGGGAAAAATGTGATCAGGAAGGAGCAGTACCACAATGCCTATTTCCCAGCCACCCTTTGCCACTTTGAAACAGGAGGCAAGGAGGAGGAGATAGAGAAGTTTGGAATGAAGGAGTGAAGTTGAGTCTGGGAAAAGGGGGAAGAAACTGTTTTAATGTTTAAACATTGCTTTAATATTTGTCTTTGTTTCTCACTACCTGAATCTGTTTTAATTGTCAATAAATTATTTTTTTGCAAGTCAAGTCTGTTTTACCCATGACAGTAATTGGTAACTGGTCTCCTTGTCTTTATCTGAACCCATAAGCTTTCTTAGCCTACTCTCTCCCCATGCTCTGCTGAGGAGTGAGTGAGTGAGTGGCTGGCTGGGGGTTTGGCCCTTAGACAAAGTTAACCCACCACAGTAGATTAAGATGGTGGGCATGACTCAGACTTTTTTACCCCAGTCTCCTCTATACACAATGGTAATACTTGCAGAGAACGTGATTGCTGGTGATGGACTCTGGAAGCAACTAGTTTCTCCACTGCTCTACTTGTCATTTTGTCTTTAGCAGCCTTAGGAGTGCTCCTTGTTATATGCTCAATGGGGCAGCACCTATTGAATAGCCATTAACTACAAGTCTCCTCAGACAGCTGAGTCAAGTTGCATATTCAGCATAATTTTTAAAAGACACTGATTATATGAGGTTTACATCCCAGGACTCACTTTCAGAGAAGGTACATTCACTCCAGATTATTTAAAATGGGGTAAACCACATTTCTATAATGCTGCAAAGAGGGCTATAACAGTGAGGAAATCTTCCATCTGGAAGAAGAGCTGCACTACAGCTTGCCATTGATATATTTCTGTGATTCATGGAGTAGAAAAGCTATAGCTTTTATGTTGTAATGCACAGTTAATTCATTTAAAATTTTTAAGAAATCAAAGATTACAAATAAAGACTATTTGAATAATATTGTATAGAATAATGTATTTTAACTCCACAAATATGCCTAAGCATCACGAAAACAATACGATTCCTTTGATTTAGTATGTCAATAACCTGAGTCATTAAGCATATCTTAGTATGTCCTTCCAATTATTACTGCAATTATTTAAAGATTAAGGCTCCCTAAAGATACACAATATGATGAACTACAATAATTCCTCTAAAATGTATGGTCTGAAGATATCCTACTGAACTGTGGATAATGATTTATGGTCTGTTAGTAAGAGATGCAATTTAATTGCACTTTGGAACATTCCTAAAGCAGCAATCATCATGTCACAGAGTACCTGCAAAATGTCAAACTCTAATTATTTTCATGACAATGTTTCTCAGATTTGACTCTGGTAATCCTTCACCCTGAAGGCTTATCCACCGAAAATGAAACATCAAGTAAATTATGCTCAGCTGTCTTCTTTACCATGTGCCATTTTGTCTAAATTTTGTCAGAGTGTGAACACAGGAAGGTGATCTGATCTGTTATGGAGCTAATCCTAATTCCCTTCGTATGTACAAATCTTTAGTTAGTTTAGAAAACTATGCCTGTTAAATGATAGGTAGATAAATGGATAGATAATATATTTTTTTCAGAAAAACAATAACATGATAAATTTTAGCTCTTTGGTCAGATTCTAAACTACCTTACAGTATGTTGACACCGATGAAATATACTGCTTTTAACAAAATTAAACTTATACACTAGTATACTGATCAGAATGAAGCCTACCTTTCTCAATTTTGTCAGGAAAAAGAATAGGAAACATTGAATTAGCTAGTCTATGAAATTCTCATCTGATTTCAAAGTCTAAGTTTACAAATAAATGGAATCATTCTGTGCTCTTCAAGCAAATTCTTTCACTCTTCCCAGTTCTTCTCTAGCTGTTTTGGTGAACTTGTCTCTAACACTTTTTCCCCATTTAATAGTGTCACAGAGATTCCCTCATGCCCATACTTCATAGTCCCACTTTGATCTTTCCCTCAACATTCTTTATTCATTCAGTGCTTCAGATCCTCGCTGTGATTATCTCTAAATACATTCCCCCCAGTATATATCTGGAGATAGTTCTTGGCTTTCCTAGAGGCGTGTTACTCACACCAGTGAAATTCAAACAGGAGCCCAAGGGCAGATCTTATTTTGAAAATCCATAGTGGTAAGTCTGTATGAAGTAATTGCTTACTGCTATGTTCATATAATACGCCTCCAAAAATCTCTACTCATAGGCACACACCATAAAGTAGAATACAAGAATAACAACCCTGAAAGTCCTACAATCAGAACAAATGGAGGAAGACAGGAGATATCATTTGAAAGTCATAAATAAAAACCTGTAGAAGAAAAGTACTTCATTGAAAATTACGCTATTTTTTGTCTGAGCTGTGCAAAGTGGTACTGATGGCTCTCAGATCAGAAACTGCCTCTGTGCGTACACTTTGCCAGGAGTTACTTATTCACAGATCTCAAAGGAAACACAGAATTTGTCCCCTTGTTAAAACCCATGACTAATATATGTAGTTCAATTTTTAAATTACCTGAATATCACATGAAGATACGGTGGAAGTGCGGAGGTCTTTACTATAGTGACATATGCTTGTAATAATTTATAAAAGCAGATCTCCAAGAAATTACAGAGACAATTTACATTGTATTTCTCATTGGATGTAACTACTTGGTTACAAAGGCTTCAGTGTTTTTCTATGTGTAAAGTCTTTGCAAAGTTCAGCAAGATAGTCTCTTTGCAGCACTTAATTCTTAGGTGCCACTCCCATGGTACAGAAACATAAAGCACTAAAGTTGTTTACACAAGTGAGTTCTACAAAGTTAAGCTTTCTACAGTGCATTCCCTGGGAGCAGCAAATTCTGGAGAGAGATTCATGCAGAGGGAGGGAGATTCCTCCATTTATATACTTCGATTAGTGGGAATTACTTTGCCCAGGGGTCTCCATGAAAATGTCCTCAGTATCAATATCATAGAAAAATTTCAGAAGAATCATTCAAAATGAGAGACCTTCACCTCAGAATACCCATACTCAGAATGCAAAGATATGTCTCTCGCTTCAGGTCAGTGCCCTAATTCACTCAAAGAAAGAGAAGAAAGAGGATTTTGAATAAAACTTTTACATTATTTGTTAGTGTTTTACCACGGAGAAAGTGTGAAGACACAAGGGAGGATGAAGTAGCCTCATTTCACATTTATCTGAGAGGTGGGTTACCCACCTGGGCCCTGCAGATAAGAATAGGGAAAGTCTCCTGTTTCCATATCCCACAGTGTTTTATGGACTGCATTGGTCAGCAGAGCAACAGAAATGAAGGAGCACAGAGAATCTTACTGCTGGATGCACATTGGTTATTCAAGGTGGGATGGATGTTAAGCAGCAATTTTGAGAACCTATCCCTTGTGTAATTTTCTTCATGACTCTTGTCCTTATTTCTTATTTATGGAAATATACAAAGATCTGGTCTTACTTCATATATGTTTTCGTATAGGGAGAGAGAAAGAAAGTCAACATTCTCAGCTATATTAAATAAATGACTTCCTTACTATCCTTTTATTGGTAAGCTACCATTGTAACACATAAAGAAACTATTAAAAACAGTTTTAGGCAACAGAAATATGTTGCAGGACAAGAGGATATGTCACAGAAGTGTCCTGTAATGTAATATTAAGCTCTTCAATTTATGGTTGTTTTCTTCCTTGTGGTGTTTTTCAATGCACTTTTATTACAGGCTCTAAATTATACTTTCACAGGAAAGGTCTCTCTTTAAACCTTTAGGTCAGAATTGTTCAGATATTTTCACACTGAATCAGTCAGTTTTAAAGCTGGCAAAATCCTTGGCAGGCTTGTAAATCTTTCAAAAGATGTTATCCAATTATCCTTCATGGTCCACAGGCTTCTATGGTGTGACTGTTTCCTTCTATGTGAGGAATTAAGTGCTCATGAAAGGTTAGGAACCAATGGAGCTGAAAAGTAAGCCAGCATATTTTTCTACAGTTCAGATATTATGGCTAAATCTACAGAGACAGCATAGAGATCTGTAAAGAAATTTTATCATGATCAAGAACATTGATGGTCCTTTGAGACAAGAAGAACAATTCGGCCAGAAATGTTAGTTTATATTTTCTTAAAAGACAATCAGTTATGTTAAAACTGGAAAGTTCTGCATATACATGTAATGCCTTAAATCTTGCATGGAACTACCAAATAGATTTTATTTTTATCTGTACATGTCATAAACCTTGGTCTTTGTTATATGTAATATATATACTTCTTCAGGAAAGGTGGCGAGAGGTCATAGACTTCCTAGTTTTTTAATATAAAAAGGAATATAGTGAGGAGTGATGTCTAAAGAAGAAAGTTTTTCTGGGGTTATTTGACATACTTATTTAATTCCTTTATAATAAAAGATAAATATTTACTAAGATGCTTCTTAATATCAGATATAATTTTAGATCTCAGCAGTTTTTAAGCTGCAGTATTTATTCCAGTGATATAAACTTCAGTTACTGGACTATAGCAGAAAGGGAAGAAAATTACTATATCGATTTCACATGCAGCTTGAAAATATTATTTAATGTCACTCTGTTGGTCAGGATTACTAGAAAAATGTCCCTTCAAAAACATTACCAGGTTAATAAAATCTCAGTTGAGAAAAAAATGATAAAATGTATGTTGTCTCTTTGAGAGACAGCTTAAAAAAATCTGGGCTTTGTAATGAAAAAAAAAAAAAAAAAAAAGGAGGTTACAGTGAGCAAGGTCCAGCTGCATTTATCCTGTGGTAGACTTAGACATGTAACTAAACTTAGACATGCTGTGATTTTTACATCTATATATACAATTATATTAAGATATATATTCATTTTCTTGGTATACACATGTACATAATGTTCATTTTTTTCCACCTCATGGTGAGAAGTACTTTCCCAGTTGAAGATCTGAAGAATTACATAAAAACCAATTTCTACTTCAGGCCCTTTCTATGTCTGATTTTCAATTGTATCTTTTATAAATATTCATTTCTGTTGGTACAAGATGGATGGGTCTTGAAATGTGAAACTTTACACCATGAAACTAAATGAAAACCCATACAATCATGCGGAATTAGGTCCTTGTTTGTTCGGTTGTTTCTAATACACTTCAAATTCTGAATAGGGAAATTAAGTTAAAAGGAATTTTTATATGCAGCATTTAGAAAGCCTTCAATTTTACAACTTATGTGCTTCATTGTATTATTACCTCAACAGAATTTGTACTCTTTTTAAATAACAATGTGAAATGGATGAAATAAAAGCTTCATATGATCCCCAAATCTATAATCAAAGAGTTTTATGTATATAAGAAAAATGCTCCTAGTCATAAGAAAAGAAAATGATTTAAATGGTGTGGATTTCTGCATAGTACAACCTTTCAGTTTATTTCATGTTTATAGATTTAAAAAAAAAAAAAAAAAAAAAAAAAAGTTTAGTGAAATTTTTATCCAGTTTAGATTCCAGAGAGCTTGTCAACGCCATGTCTCTCAAGACTAAATTGCTTTTATAAACTCATCTGTCAAATAAATAAAGGTCACTGTTTACTTTTCAGCAAGAAATGGATTATTATTTAAAAGGAAGTTTTCAGATCTAGTGAGAGAATACTTCTGCCTACCAAAGAGAACTGAGTGCATTAAAAATTCTGTTGTTCATGATTGTTTCACAGAGTTACAAATTATGACACAAAGCTAGGATGAAGCAGGCAAGATCTTTTCTATATATTTTATTTAATGTTGCTGTATTTCTTTCTATTTTGAGTAGCCACACTAAGTTGTTGACACTTGCACAAAAATAGATTTTATTTACTTATTTATTTATTGGATATGGTGTTTAACAGTTAACTATTCACCCTGACAAAACCAAGATGAGAACAAAACAAAATCTTCAAGGGAATACTAGTCACAGATTATAAATTCAGTGCTTATTTGCTAGATAAGGCATATGAAATGTTTGAATACAACTGCACTTCACTGGGATCACTTCCTTAGGGACTTCACCTCAAATAGTGATGTGTATTGCAGCAGGATCAAGAACTGTGTGTATAATAACTGTAATCAAAACCTGGTAGAGTGGTAGAGTTTGGGATTTGTTAACGCAAAAGAGAGAGAGAAAGAAAAAAAAAAAAGAAGGAAGGAAGGAAGGAAAAGATTTAACTTTATTAATTCAGAAAGGAACATATTTTTAAAGAAGAAAAAAGAATTTAAATATTTCTATAAAAATAATATAGTGATGTTTTTTTTGCTCCTTTATTCCCACCTTTTATTTTTGCTTAAAATAAAGAGAAGAAAACAACCAAAATTCATAAGTGTTCCATAAATATTTCCCAAACATGTTTCATGAGTATAATTTTTGACAGGTCTATTTGAATGATGATTATTTAACAAAAATGACTGAAGACTAAATAATCAAGTTGATTTTATGAGCTGCGCAAATAGATGCTATTGCAATGTGTAAACTTCATTCCATCTCCTGCATTTTGTAAGAAAGATATAACCACTTTTGTCTCTACTCTGACTAGAGATCCGAAGTAATGACTCTATGACTAAATGACTCTAGAAAGAAGCATTGCCATGAATTTAAGATTGGGTCTCTACATCTAGTAACTCATTTTATTGTCGTCTCTCCTAGTGACATTTCTACTGCTTCTCCAAGTTTAGTTGACCATATTATGAATTTTGGCAGACCTTTACTTTATTAGTTGCTGTAAGGAGTGGTTTGCTGAAATAAGATTTATCCAGTGGATTTTTTTTTTCACTTGAGGGTTGTTTGTTTGTTGTTTTGTTTTTATATTGGTGTTCTTTTCCCTACTAAGGTACTGTATATTGTGAAAGATTGCAGGAAAAGATGGCTATATGAAGAAGACTTTGCTGACTTCCTTAAACATTTTTTCCTCCTCTTAAGTTTGGATTTTGTTCTCATGACAATCACAGAATGGCCTGGGTTGGAAGGGACCTCAAGGATCACCTAGTTCCAACTCTCCTGCCATAGACAGGGATGCCACCCACTAGACCAGGTTGCCCAAAGCCCCATCCAACCTGGTCTTGAACACCTCCAGGGATAGGGGCACAACCTCTCTGGGCAACCTGTTCCAGTGACTAACCACCCTATGAGTGAAAAATTTCCTTCTAACCTCTAATCCAAGTATCCCCTCTTTTAAGTTAAAACCATTCCCCCTTGTCCTATCATTATCTACCCGAGTAAAGAGTCCTTCTCCATCCTTTTTATAAGACCCCTTTAAGTACTGAAATGCTGCCATGAGTTCACCCCAGAGCCTTCTCTTGACAATGTGTCAACTAAGTTTGAGAAAACTTCTGATATTATTCAAAAAATGAGACAATCTTTTCAATTATTTTTGGAAATATTCTTAAATCTATTTCTATTATCAAAGGCTTTGAATATTATAGTTGAAATCTAAAACAGTTTCAACAATCTAAAACAGAGAAAATATCAGAATGAAGTGAGCAACTGTATTTTCTAGCCTCTATTTTTTTGTTTTCCATACTCTGAGATTGTGGCTCAACTGATTTAGTATGGAAGCCTTAAGCGTGAAGAAAACTTTCAATTACATCTAGTCTCCGCAATCTTTCTAGTCTTCTTATGAACTGCCAATGTTAAGACATTTACAATGCTTAATTACCTGTCTTCATCTAAGCAGAAAGCAAGACTAAATTAGCATTTACTAGATATGGTTTTGAGTAATAGCTTTCATAGCTATTTCATCTCTTTCCCTTGCCTTGATTGGGCATTGCATGCATAATTATTATATTCTTTTTCTTGAATGATAAAGATTATTCTGCCTTAAATCACTAATGCTTGATGTGAGATCATGATGCCACCCCAAAGATTATATATCCATGTCAGTCATAAAGATGGAAAGTATCTGTTATAAATATTAGCTTTTACAGATTCTCTAATCATTTGGGGCTTGTGTGGTTTTTTTTGGTGTTGTTTGTTTGCTCATGTTGTTTGTTTTTATTATTTCACTGTGGGCTGGCAGTCATTGCTGATTCAAATGTCTACACTGATAGCTCAAGCTACATGGAGGTATCTCTATGTCATTTGAAATGCTCCACACCTTAAAGGATTAGTCATTATGAAGAAGGCAAGCAAAAAGTAAGCAGAGACAGTACGGGTCAAGCAACAGAATTATTGCAGTTTCCAGTATAATTTAGAATGGATTTTGACCTAGTCCAACTTGTGAGTGGTTACTTACAGCTCTAGAGTCATTTAGTGATGACTGGGTTGTGGAAAGACCCTAATTTGCATGATCTGTGACCCCGTGAAACAGCAGAGCATAATTACCGAACGATTTCTGCAATGCGAACATTCACTCTGAAACTGAACCAAGCTAATTAGGTTACTTGCATAGACTGCTGAAGAGGCACAAAACATTTTATTCACTCCTTCTGCAATTTCAAACTGAGCTTTTGTCATTTTTAATTAAAAAGTTTGAATTAAATTTAAGATAAAAAAGCATTCCATATTTTGCCAAAGTTATGACTGATTTCAGTAATTACTCTCCTGGTTTGTACTGCTTTGTTTCATCCATCTTTTTGATTTATCAAACAATAACTAATACAAAATAAAGTAAAATTTATAAAATGTCAAACAGTTTTTAAATAAGATCATGCAGGTAAGCTCAAGATCATTCATTTGTTTAACTCTTAATATACCAGAAACAATTACTTTTTTTTTTTTTTAATGAAAAGTGTTCATTTCTTGTGAAATTCCGTTATTCTCTTCCTTGTGTTTTTCAGCATATACGACTTAGAGTTCACAGGGCTCATGTCAATGAAGAGTAATTTTCATTTCTATCTTAGAGAATCACAAAATACTTGAGGTTGGAAAGGACCTCTGGAGGACATCTTGTCCAAACCCTGTTTGAGACATTTTCACAGAGGTGTTTTCCCAGGAATATGTCCTGTTGTGTTTTGAATATCTCCGAAGAATGAAGACTCCAAAACCTCTCTGGGCAACCTGCTCCAGGGTTTCACTATTCTCACATGAAAGATGTTTCTTATGTTTAAATGGAATCTCCTGTAGGTCAGTTTGTGCCCACTTCCTGTTGTCCATTCACGGGATATCACTGGGAAGAGCCTAGCCCCATCATAACTCCATCTTGTCAGGTTTTCTTGCCTATTGATAAGATCCACCTCTAAGCCTTCTCTTCTACAGGGTAAGCAACCTGTTTTCAGCCACATCTCATATGAAAGATGCTCCAGACCCTTAATTATCTTTGTGTACCCTTACTTGACTCACTCTAGTATATCCCTGTCTCTCTTTTACGAGGGAGTCCAGACCTCAAACAAGCACTCCAGACACATTTCACCACAAGCACACATTGCCAGCTCATATCCATTTTTTCAATCCACCAGTATCCCCAAGTCCTTCTCTACAGGGCTGCTCTCAACCAATTCATCTTGCAGTCCTTGTTGTTACTGTACCTGACCACAGTGCATGATCTTGCACTCGACATCACTGAACTTCATGAGGTTCACATGAGCCCGCCCACTCCAGCTTGCAGGAAGGGACTGTTCCTGAGCTTAGAACATGTAATCCTTTGAAAAATCAACCAGCTCTCCTGAGCCCTTTTCTCTCCAGGACCACATCAGCTGTCATTCTTCCAAGCAGTTCCCTGAATAGGCTAAAGCTCTGCTCTCCTGATGTCCACGACTGTGATACTGCTATTCGCCTTTTTTCATCTTCTCAAGAGGAACTCCTGAGAACTCCATCTCATGGTCACTGCCAAGGCTGTCCACAGCCTTCTTGGGGCGCCACATAGCTCTTCCTTGTTTGTAAGAATCAGGTCCAGCAAAGCAACTCCCATCATCCACTCTGTGCTCACCTGTGTCAGGAAGCTGTCATTAACGCACTCCAGAATCTCCTTCATTATTTGTGTCCTGCTGTATTTTTCCTCCAGGAGATATCATGGAAGCTAGAATCTGCCATAAGGACAACAGCCTGCAAACATGTGGTCTGAATAAGGCCCCAGCTTCTTCTTCCTGTTCAGGTGGTCTGTAGCAGACACTTACTACATCACCCAAAATGAGCTGCCCACTAATCCTGACATATAAATTGATATAAATCCTGGCTCCTCTTCCAGCCCTCAATAGAGCTCCAGGCATTCCCACTGCTCTCTCACATAAACAGCAGCTCTGTCTTCCTCCTTTACCCACCTGTATCCCTCCATTAGAATACTCCAACCATGGGAGCCATCCCACCACGTCTACAAAATCCCACTGAGATTATATGCCTGATATGCAAGCAGATCTCCAGAACCTCCTGTTTGTGTGTTTATTCGTGCGCAGGTACTTCACAGAGGCAGACCTTCACACTAATTTCCTAGAAAAAGTATGAAAGCTTCCCACATCTCGCTGTTGTCCTCTCAGCACTTCCACATTTGTATGCAAATATGTGCATTTGCGCATTTGGGGTGATCTCTTGTCAGCCCTGCTCTGTTGATTATGAGGTATCTCTCATCCACATAATCCTGCTCCTTTGCTTGCTACAACCTGCTAAGTCCACATGATTACCAGTTGCCATCTCCCTCTCCTGTCATTCCTACTTGAAAGGTCTCCTAACTAGTTTGGCCAACCTGTTGACAAAAACACTTATCTCACTTTGTCAGGAAGATCCTGTCTCTTACAGGATCATTGATCCTCAAAGAGTCTTTCATGGTCACAAAAAGATGAATCCCTGCTGTTGATGCCAGCTGCACAATCAGTTGAATGTGCAGTATTCGACTACTCATCCACAAGCTCTTCCTTCCCACTCACCATAAAGACTGAGAAGAATAACACACTTTCAATTAGCAAGTAAAGCACTACTAAAATGAATAGGGCAGAGATTCTAATCTTAGTTGCAAAGCTGCAAATCTCATTTTAATAGAAATGCTTTTGAATTGTGCAGTTATAAATTAGAATCTGCCCCGTGAACTGTTTAATAAAAGAAACCAAACAGAATTTCTATTTTTCTCTGTTCTCAGTCCTTTATTGTGAATTTTATTCTTGGACTGTGAACTTGTTACTGATTTTTTACTGTCTGCACCATTCATTCAATAAGCTTATCACCAAACTTGGCCCTAAAAGGTGCTCTAAGCAAATGAGAAAGTGCAGTATCTTTAGTAATGACTAAATTCTCCTTTGTTTCAAGGGAGTTAAGAAATAAGACTCTAGCAAGAAGTGGGAACATGGATTCAAGCATAATACTCACCAGCATGAACACGTGGAAAAATCTCATCAAAAGACAAAGGAAACAATATGCATGATTATATCCTTGAAAACAACCTTTTGATATTTAAGGTTCACTTATTTTCCCAAAGATTTAAAAGCTGGAAATGCACAAATCTGTCTCAAAAATAGGTGTTATAGTCTTCATCTCATAACATGCAATTGAAACATCCCCCTATAATCTTGAAAAGAAAAATCAGGGATAGACCAAGACCTTCTCACAGGGATCTGGTAGGATCACCTCATAGGGAAGATGATTCACTGTCTCCAATGGGAGAGAAAAAAATGATAAAAAAAAAAATACACCAACCCTTCCTCAAAAAAAAAAAAAACATACATAGACAGTCCCTCCATTTTAGGAACTCCCCCAAAATCTAGGTCTTTTGCCTTCACACAAGAATTCATAAACACACTGTGGTATTCTATAACTTAGACTTTTTTTTTTGTTTAATGTAGAGTATTCCTAGACTCTAGGCTTGCAGTGTGTCACCGTGTACTTCCAAATAACATTAAAAACCCTTCCATTCCAAAATCCATAATATCTTGAAAGATTTTTAAGTGTAAAATAACATCAGAAGTATCAAGATGCTAAAAGTTGTCTCTGTGATTGCTTTCAGATATTTGACTATCTGAGAGTGATCTATGTTACTTAAAGAGTAAATCATCTATGACTCCGTTTACCTATTTGAAAAACAAAATGCAATTTGACTGAAAGGAGCTGTAAAAAAAAAGAGGCAAGACAGAAATATAACATGTCAGAGAGAAAAACCCAGAGCCCTAAGAACCTCTAAGAGATAGAAAGAATGAAAAAATCCTTACCTGAGTTTTACTAGTAGGGTGATTTTTGGAAACCAATGTTTGTAAAGTCAGAGATTAGTATCAGAAATCAAGAAAGCTAGCAAATAAAAACCCTACTAAGAAGCTAAGATTTCTAGCCCACAGATAGGGAGAGCAGAAATTTTTGAGACAGAGTTACTGATAAACATGGAGCAAGCTGCATGAGGCTGTGAGATTCACTTTGGAGAGAACTGAGGAGGTACAGATGAGGTGCAATCATCTGAGATGTGCACACAATTCCTGTCTCATTGGCTGTACTCTTTTGGGTAAAGAAGCAGTACTTCCATTTAAAACAAATTGATTTTCATCACTTTTAATCAGCTTACAGTCTTCAAGAGAGACATATCTTAAAAATTATTCTTACAGTTATTAGGCAGGTATGCCCATTATCTGAGAAGATCGGAGGAGACAAGGATATTTGACATTCTTGCTATGTATCAATAGAACAAAATTAGTGTTTTTGCAGAGAGGTGCTCCAGGTTCAATTTATCCCAAAACATATAAGAGATATAAGACTTGGAGGAAGTTTACAGGGCTGACTAGGGAAAGTTCATTCACAAAGCTCTCCTGAAGGCACTTAGTTTATTTAAACTAAGAATGTCTTATTTGTCTCCATTTCTAAAAAGCTTTAGAACTCTGAAAATTGGTTTTTGGTTATGCTTGGAAAAAAAAAAATTCTAATAAAGAAAAACTTCCTATACAGGTCTTTTTAGACAACTCTTCCTCTTGAATAGATTCTGACTTCAATAAAGTATTGAGTCAACAACAAACCCTCTACAGGCAAACTGTTTGGGAGTTGTCTATGTGGGTCTTCTTGCAAGATTAATTCCAACTTCTTTATGTGACCATTCCTTCGGTTTCTTGAACTTACCTTTATATACAGACACTATTTGATAAAAAAATAATACTCTGAAAGAATATTTCTCTTTTATTCCCAGGAGTTGATGGGAAACTGACAGTTTTAATGTTTATTCCTATGACAGTTAAACTTGAAATTCTTTATGAGTTATTTATTCTGAAAGTCTTTCTCATAGCTCTCTTTCTATCCAGTCTTTACTTTTGGATAAAAAGAAATAGTTTAGACTTACATATGTATATATGCAAATTTATATAACAAAACTGAAAAAAATATGCATTCTTAAAATTGGACAGAGGGTTATAGTTGTGAGGAATTCAGGCAGGCTTTTATTGTAGCTAGCAAGGTAAATGCTGGCCTACTTCTTATTAGGAATATGCAGCTCTCTCCGTGTCTAGGGATATACACATGAATACAGATTTGTGCAGGATCAGTTAAACCCTTCAGGAAAAAAAAAATGAAGCAGAGTTACTGTTATTGTGATTTTATAAGCTTTCTGATGTCTTTGCTACCAAGTATAGAATTATTATTATTGTATTACTGTAGAATCTAAAATTTCTCTAAGGGGTTCTGAAAGAAGGAGTATGTTGTGTCAGAAACAGTCAAATTCAAAACAAAATACAGACACCACTCCAAAGAAGTTTCTACTATGAAGATTAGATCAATAAACTTTAATCTACTTCTTTTACCTTAGTACTTTTGTTCAAACCATTGGAAGAATTATGTACTTACAATACCAGAATTAAGCCAGCTGATCTAAAACATTCTATGGCATGCCAATCATTTTCTTCCAACAAAGAAATTACCCACTGCTGGAGTGTCACTTGTGATACAGGAAACTACTGACAAAAAAATGAAGCACTGAATATAATGCATCACAGAAGACAGAACTCATCCAGAGAAGGATATCTCAGAAAACGCAGATGAACCTCACCAGAGATCATCACCTTCACCTTTCTGATGAACTTTTCTCCTAAACCCATTTAGCCCTGGATAACTTGTTTTATTCCCCACTGGGGTTAAAAGGGATCCACCTGGTGTTAAAAGAGAAATGTGAATTGTTTGGTTACCTTGAAAGTTCCGAAGTAAAAATAGTCATGTTAGGTGTAAGGAGAGTAAAAACCTTTTTTTTTTTCACTGACTATTTCAGTAGGACAGATTTTCATTCTAACTTTTTTTTTAAAATTCATCAGCCAACAAAATGCTAACATTATGTACTTCTTTATATGATCTTTATCAGATCACCTGAGATATTCCCTGAACAGTACAAGAAAACAGACACTAAATAGTATGTTCTTTTTTTCAGGACAAAGCACAATCATATCTCAGATTATTTGGTATTAATTACCTCTCCTATCTATTTGTACCTAATGAAGATAGTGGCATAGAACATTGTAATTGCATTTTACTTCTTTCTTTTTGTTTTCTTAACTTAAGCAGGACTAGTATTTTTCCTAAGAATGACTGGATTCTAGACTCAGCATGTTATTTTAGTGTGCAGGGAAGCTGGAACCCTTTCTGATTCACAGGAACAAATAAATGCCATGATTTTCAAGAAGGCTATAAAGGTCATATGCAGATTTCATTAAGATTGACAGGAGACTTTACATTGACCTTAATGGAAACCAAATTACGCAGAGAAGCAGGTTATGCTGATTTGCAAAACAGACCATACCCTTTCCACACACATAAGATAGTACTACTTTGGAGAAATTCTTCAAAACTAGAGGGCATACGGGCTGTGAATGCCGTAGACTTTCCAGAGAGAAAGAGTGGCAAAGAGAGTTCATACACGGACAATTACAATCGATACTTAAATCTGTGGTTATCCTTTGCAAGATGACTTTTTTTCCGTTATTACTGTAATAATGTGCACTTAACTCCATTTATACGAATATTTAAATGGTCCTTAAACATTTTGAATTATTGGAAGTGGTCATCTAGAGACTCATGGATTTCAAGTCCATATGAGATGACTGGATATAGCTTTGTTCTTTCCTTAACTCTAGACCACTAATTTTCACCTCCTTCCTAGAGATCTTAGAAACCTGATTTCATTATTTTATTTCATTAGAAGTTTGTTACTATGAAAACCTTCTGTCCATACCTCCCTTTGAATTTGCCTGATTATCTCCAATATCAAATTGCAGGGTATGGGCTGTCCTACTTCATGTGCCTGAGTGAACAGTGGCAAGCACAGTATCCATGGTCAGCACTGCTACCAGTCTACTATCAACAATAATAAAAAATGAAAGCTCTGTCTGAGTGTGTGTGGTGGTTTCACCCAGCTGGGCAGCTGAACTCCACCACAACCAATCTCTCACTCCCCCTCCTCAAAGGGAAAGGGGGAGAAAATATGATGGAAAGGGCTCAAGGGTTGAGATAAGGACAGGGAAATCACTTAATTATCATCACAGGCAAAACAAACTTGGCATAGGGAGATTAATAAAGATTATTGCCTATTACTAACAGACTAGAGCCACGAGAACCTAAAAGCAAACTAAAACCGCTTTCCCCCCATCCACCCTCTTCTGCGTCCTCCCTCTGAGCAGCACAGGTGAATGGGAAATGGGACTCAGTCTATAGTGCTTCACCACTGCCACTCCTTCACAGTCACTCTCTGCCCCTGCTCCATGTGGGGTCCCTCCCACAGGATGCCGTACTTCCCAAACTGATCCTGCATGGGCTTCCCACAGGCAGCAGCTCTTCAAGCGCTGCTCCCACATGGCTCCATACCACGGGGTCCATCCATCCCCCAGGAGCAAACTGCTCCAGCACGGGTCCCCCACGGGCAGCAGCTCCCCCCAGCACCCCTGCTTCTGCGTGGGCTCCTCTCCACAGGCTGCAGCTCTGGCCCGGGGCCTGCTCCTTGGGGGCTCTCCACGGGCCGCAGCCTCCTCCAGGCCACATCCACCTGCTCCACCGGGGGCTCCTCCATGGGCTGCAGCATGGAGATCTGCTCCATGTGGGAACCATGGGCTGCAGGGGGACAGCCTGCTCCACCAGGGGCCTCTCCACAGGCCACAGGGGGACTTCTACTCTGGTGCCTGGAGCACCTCCTGCTCTCCTTCTGCACTGACCTTGTTGTCTGCAGGGCTGGTTCTCACTCGTATCTCTCAGCTGCTGTTGCACAGCAGCTTTTTTTTGGTTCTTAAATCTGCTCTCCGAGAGGCACAACCAACATCGCTCACGGGCTCAGCTCTGGCCAGCAATGAGTCCCTTTTGAAGCCAGCTGTAGCTGGCTCTTATCTGATATGGAACAGCTTCTGGGCACTGCTCAGAGAGGCCACCCCTGCAGCCCCCTGCTACCAAAACCTTGTCACATAAACCCAATACAGTGTTTCAGCTACTTCTAATATCAGCACAGCAGTGGTTTGGTTGGTTAACTGATGCCAAAGAACCTAACTGAATTCAATGAAATTTTGGGTGTGCTCATTTCCTAGTGCTGAGCATCCTCACTTACGATACTCCACTGAACACATTCAGGGTTTCTTGTGATCAGACCAGTTCTGGAGAGGTCAAACACTGCTTCAGTGTCAGCCTTTGAAACTGAAAGTGCAAGGGAATCCACAGGGAGTCAGGCCTCTCCTGCAGTGAAGAAGGCAAAACACCCTTTGCTCTTTATGTGCTATAGTTCGATTATTGTTTCTTTTGTTTGCACGTTAGTGGGCCTAGTCCTACCCATCTTCCAAGAGAAAAAAAAAACTATCTTGAAGTCAAAGAATTTTCTGCTTTTCAGGACCAACAGGTTTGGGCTGAGGCTTCCTTAGTGGAGTGAATAAAACTATCGATCTTGCTTTGTTATACAGAGATATGTGTTCTGTATCAAAATGTAATTTTATTTTATTTTATTTGAGGATATATTAAAACAGTACTTAAGGAGGAAGTAGAATGATCAAAAAATGCCCCAAATTATTCAGATAACGAGTAGATTAATTAGTTTCAGGAAATTTATATAACAGTACATATAAAATGAAATATGTCTAAAAATCTTTAGTATGCTGACTTGTTAGAAAAGCTTTTTATTAAGTTTAATGATCCATGGACACCATAGTCTGTGAAAGTGTTTGAATTCAGATTTATTCCTCACTAACTGGAGTTAAATTTTCTGTTAGCTCTGTAACAACCAACAATAAACACTCATGAAATGACAAAACACTACACCACCTCTAACCTCATATTTTAGAAAGAGGAGTTCTGCAGCAAACTAGTAAAGTAAAAAATGGTAAACCATACTATTATGGATTATTAAATCACAGTGATTCAAAAAGCTGGTTGCAAAATTCCTGTTAATTTGCTGGAAATCCTGAAGAGTTTTACTTCTATGCTGAAGTTCTGAAAAAAAGCTATATTCCACAGAGGGTAAAAAAAAAAAAAAAAAAAAAAAAAAATTTGGAGCTAAAGGGAGGTTATCTTAAAGGAGATTTGAAACTGTTTTATCTACAAAATGAAAAGTTTGCTTTGTGCCTGGAAACTAAGCACTCATATGGCAGTTTCTGTATTCCTAAATGTAATGCAAAGAGATTGATACTAACATTAATGTAATTCAGAAGAAGAGGTATGAATAAAAATGAGAATTAAAGAATGGAAATATATTCTACCAAAAACTCACTAATAATGTGCTTTTGCTTTTAGAATTCTGCTTTAGAAAAGATTAAGAGCATAATTCACCTCTGTGACCAAGCAGAACTCTGTACAGAAAACAAGGTGGAAGGTTTTAGCTCAAATGTGGAGGGGGTGCCAGAGGCTGAGGAATATATTTTGGGACTCCCATGAACCTCTCTGGCATACAAGAATAATTAGGAGATGGGACACCAATGGAAGCCAGCAGTGTAGTCTCCCAGCCTGTTTGTCTTTGCTCCCCAAAATGAGAGAGCTTCAAAGAAGGTCACTCTTGCAAGCCTTGTTTCCAAAATAAATGTGAGGGAGCCACGCTATATGGGCTCCAAGAGTAAAAGGTTTTGACCTGAACCATGTGCAAGCACATATATGAAAATGGATAGTTGCACCTGAAAAACACATTTTTCACATTTTTTTCAGTATATTATAAACTGCCAAACCCTTGCAAAATCACATCTTCATTTCTGGCCTGAAGTAAGAACATCTTGAAAAGGTACTTGGCCTTAGAATAACATGGAAAACCCAACTAGTAAGGTATAAGCAACCTATTCTCACATGGAAATTTTAAAGTAAAACTTCTGTGTCTGAGTTTATCATCACATGTTCCCCTTTTACCAAATGAGAGAAGCACACATTTTCAGGATATGATATATCTAATTTTGAGACAGATGTGTGAGATAAATGTACTGCCTTTTGGAGGTGACATTTTTCTCTCTCCATTGATCACTAAGGTGACCTAGGATGAACTAGATCATGTTTTGATGTCTGCTTTGTAGAGAAAAGTTGAGAATAAGTGTTTCTCAAGTTAGATTTTTGTTTTTTCTCCTGAAATAAAATGTTCCAATCCCTCCAATCACAAAGAAATCATGAGAAATATTTTTCTTTAAGACTTATATTTCTCTTTCCCAACAGTATTTTTAAATGTGTTTGCTCTTCAAGAATCAAATCATACAAATTAAAAAATATAATGAAATTGCTTAAAGATAGTTGAAAATAAAGAAACAGCTTTCACCAAAGATCACAATTTTCTCAGAAATGTTAACAAACCTTTTCCCATCTTTTTTTTTTTATTTTTCCCAAGCATATATCAGTTTCAGGATACCAGCTCTGAGAGTCCCAAGAAATTGCATTTGCTTCCATTATTTGTTTAAGAAAAACATTGGATATAACAGACTGTCATCATCATGTTGTATCTTCATTTTCCCAAAGTCCTAATAAAAAAATATCAAGTCCAATTAAATAGGTCATTCATTTACAACTATCAAAGATTCACTATAAAAATCAATTTTTAAAGAAAAGTATGATTTCCAAAACAAGGATATATACAATATATATACTATATGCATACATTTTCTCCCTTAATATATTTTCTAAAAAGGTGATGAAAGAGAGCCAACGGATCTTTCTTTGTCGTTAAATTACTGAAGGAGAAACTGTGGAAACAACGTTAATAACCTCAGTTTATTTTTGCTTTTTAGTGTAATAGGGTTGTGTGGCCCTGTATGAAATACAGTTGCTTTGATCATGTTTTGGTCTTTCCCCCTCTTCACTCCATTGTCTTTGCTTGTGTTACAGTGGGGTGAAGGGAAAACTTCATCCAAACCATAATCCTCAATCTTTGGTTGGTTTTGTTGTTGTTGTTGCTGTTGAAAATCACACTTTCAAATTCATCTTCTTGTCTGAGACTGCTTCCTTTGAAGTCCTAGGATCCAATGCTAGCACAACTCACAGCAAAACTAACTAACTGCCTGTTAAGAATTTTGAGGAGTTTTAGACTTTTTCAAATCTGTTATCTAGTGGCTGAATCTCACAGGCACTTCAAATTCAGATGAACTAAAAAGCCACTAAAAAAAAGCTTAGCACAAATTGGGACCACAAAGACCTTTTCTGATACAGCTTTCCACTTGAGATAGAGGTGTGCTTAAAGAACAGAACAAACAAACAAATACGTAAACCAACAAACACTTTTTGCTATTGACTATGTGAAAAATCTGAGGGCTTCACATCACAGGAAGATTACCAGACCTTACTCAGTTCCTCTGTGCTGGTTGCTTTTGTCCATGCTTGATATCTTCATGTCAAAATGCTAGTGATAACATGGAAAACTGTGGTGTAAAAAGTCTACTGATGCAAACTATCATAGCTATACAGTAGGAAAAAAAGAATTATGAGAGTTTATAACTCCAGAAGTGCTGGTTCAAGTCAATATACTGTCTCTCTTTAAAATAGGTTGATAACATGTTTGAACATATTTCCTAAATTTCTGAACAGATGGGTTTTCCTCTCATAAGAACTTTCTCCAATAAGGAACAGTTTCTTCTTTAAGAAGAGAATTGGTTCGTATCATCCTCAAATCTACAGGGTATGACTTCAACATGGTTTAGGAAACTTTAACCACAGAATACATTTTTCTAATGAGATTATTTAGTTAATTTTAGAAAAACAAGTTATACAACTAGTTTATTTCTTGATTAAAATACTCATTTCAGTGTATTTAGTAAAGGAAGAGTACATACTAATCCACCAAGTGAAATATCCTGAAGGGAAAAAAATGTTAAATGCTTCTTTTTCCCTAAGAAAGTTCAAATGCCT
The DNA here is from genome assembly GCF_009769625.2 of Cygnus olor. Classification (NCBI taxonomy): domain Eukaryota; kingdom Metazoa; phylum Chordata; class Aves; order Anseriformes; family Anatidae; genus Cygnus; species Cygnus olor. The sequence continues at coordinate 156,928,955 of NC_049169.1, read as the reverse complement.
ATGGCATAATCCTAATCAAGATACTGTTTCTCTTAAAAAAAAAAAAAAAGTCTGTAAGTTTGGAGAATTCTGTGCAATTCTTAGTGACTATAGCTAGTGGCTATATTCAAATACTTTTAAATGTCTAGAAATTTTCTTGACATAAGTTAAACATTTCCAAAAATGAAAAAAAAAAAATTTAAAAAGGCTACATTTAATGGATATCTGCCTTAGTTCTGCATACTCTATCAAGACTGTTCTTTGTGATTATATTTTATTTATTGATATACTTTTCTTCTAAGAAACTATGGTTTGGTGATTTCAATACAGTAGTCCACAATTCTAAACACTTTTTAATTTTAAGAAGATTTGTGTTCTCCAAATACTAGGCACTTCCTGTATGCAATTATGATAGATAGCAAATGCAGAAAAGCTCTTAGCCTGACTAAAAGAAGGGAAGAAAAAAAAATTAAAAAGCAGGGGTGGTGGGGGGGGGAGTAGCAGGAAGGGAGGGCCTTAATTTTTAATTTTTTCTTTTACCATGCATTCTACCTTTTTCTCAGCCAAAGACTAAATAGAGGCATGTAATGCAAATAATGAAGTAAATTGTCTTCCTCATAATCAAAACAGAATGAAAATGTTTATACTGAATTTTAGCTTTTAGAATTTACACATAAAAGGCAGGATTCGTAAAACATGAAGTATTTTGCAGTGTGACTGTCTACATCTCAGTTAATCATCGGTGTTAACTTTAAAGTCAAAGAATAGAAATGGGGACTTCCAAGACATGATTCAACTTACCCTAAACTAGACTTTCAAAATGGGTCAACTAATCCGAACCCCTATTTTCTCTCTGCATATTCTTTAAGAATTCTAAGAATTCTAAGATTAAGAATTCTAAGACTCAGACACACACAATGTGGGCATTACATTTAGTCAGAAGAATCCCTCAGACTCAACTGAAATGCACATACTTTTTAAAATAACATTGATTTGGTTATAAAATGCAATCATTTACTTACTGGTAAGTAATTCAGACTGATTATCATGTTTACCAAAATTTTTACAATATATAATGTAGAACGTTTCTAGCAGTTTATGTTTTGAAATGTACTACCATATGTCCTGACTGGAATATTTGTTTTCTCAGTGTTTTAAAATGATGTCATGTTATATGTTTTCCTTCTGATCACCACAAGAAATACACTAATGCTTTCTTCCAAAATACCATTTTGTTCCGTATCAGTGCATGATCTGGTCCCTTCTCACAGACTGAGACAAAGACAAAAGCCAACCAAATAGTTAAGTCTTCTCTACTTGGTAGCAGCTGTCTTTCAACATCCTTATAGCTTAACATGATTGCTGACCTTTCTACTATAACTTCCTGACAGTGAAGACACTGAATCCTGATATCAGAGCTATAAACATCTTTGGACTTTACAGTCTGCATAAAGCAGAAAGAAGCAACATATCTAATCTATATACAATCTAATATAGAACTTTTTTGTTTAAAGCATTAAAAAAAAAAGTGACAATAGTATGAACATATTTCATGGAGGTGGGGAAAATAGATTATTGATATTATATTTTTAAAATATAACACAAAAAATCTAAGAATATTAAAGCTCAATCACATTTAGATCTAAACACCGCCATTTCACTTTTTATTTTCTAAAATTATTATTGTATTTGAATTATAAAAAATTAGAAGAGATGGTGATATGCATGCCTCATTTCACAGCTGCACTACTTGATGGTCTGCCTGGCCTTGCCCTGATGATTTAAATGAAGGGGAAGCTATAGTAATAAAGAATACTGTGCTGTACCTCTGAAGCAGTCCTGCAAAGAATGATAATACATGAACAGGATCTCAGGGTTTTTTCTGTGGTTTCTTATAGTCTGTAAAAAAAAATACATAAAAAGTGATAAAACAGTAACGTTTAAAATAAGAAATAAACGCATGTAAAACACAATGCTTTAAAGCTTCCAGCAGCGTTGCAGCATTGCAAAGGTACTCTCTTGCGAACAGTGCCTTCTAATGGTTTTCTTGAGAATAGCTGGCATAAGTATTCACAAAACTGGAGGAGCATCTTCATGTTGCATCAGAGCAGGCATCTGAACATTATTAAGAACATTGACGATATACTTATTGTCAGAATCCTGCTTTGTTATAAATTAGAGAAATTACATTTTCAGTATAATCTTATCATTTTAGGCATTGTTCTTACTTTACTGCTTAATGTTTAAACTTGACTTCAACATGAAATAGTCACAGATTGTGTGAGCTCTTTATTGGTTTTAAAACTGAACTGCAATCATTTCAGCAGTGAAACCATAAAAAAAAAAAAAACTTTTAAAAACAGTAAATAAAAATATTTTTTGATCTAGTGATCAAGAAATAAAATGGAGAAGGTATTGATAAGCAGCGGAAAAACCTCTGAATTATAGTGTTTACCCATTAGTAGCTAAATGTAAAACTTGAACCACAATAAGCATTTACTCCTTCACTACTTCTATCTTCCTTTAACCATAACATGCTTATAAAGGTACTTCTTACTTCATTATTTAATTTCAAGTTATTCTTGGCTACGCATCTGTATTTTCAGTGTAGTGATTTTCATAGAATTAATATGGAAAAACAACCTTTATATACAGAAGAAATACCATAGCAGGAGCATGTCTCTATTGCACTAAGATGATTTAAAATAAACAGAACAAGAAGCTTCCTACAGAGCTCTAAGCCACCCTATAGATTTCAGTATTCCTGTCACAGAATTCTGTAAAAACCTGTAGGGATGACAACATTCTCTTAAGCTGTATAGCATTTTTTTCACCTGCAGTCACAAAGACAAACAAGGATGATCACTGTAATAAAACTACAGGCCATGTTTTATGAAGCTATAAACACAAGCTTCAGCCACAAAATAAGCTAGCTGTCTAGCTTACCCAACAGACAGACACATTTCCAGAGCCTATAAAATATCTCTGAGCTTCTAATTATTAAAGTACCAAGCTGTGACCTGTGTAGTTCAGGTAGTTCAGTGAGTGTCTTATAATGATGTGTACTTGATGCTACCAATATCTATGTTGCAATATCTAGAGGAACTTCCACAGCATTTAATGAGTTGTAATTATGGTTGACCTTGTTCTTGAGGGCATGGGCTGTGCATGCATTATAAAACAAAATTCCATCATAAGATTTCTGTTAAAGGATCTCCAGTGCTCTGCTCTCCTTACAGTGCAGAACTCCCATTATTGTTAGTACAATATGCAAAAAATACATAAATATGAGAAAAATCAGATATAGGTCATGTCTGCCAGACCATAGAAATGGAGGTCTGGAAGATACATCAAGAGACTGGAGAGTGAAGTACATTCTACAGTCTTCTCAATAGCTTTTTTACTGTCTTGTTCCATTCTTAAACTTAGACCAATATTCCTAATACTAAATATAAAACTGTTTTTTCCTTCAGATGAAAGTAATGTCTTATTGTTCTTCCCTGTACTTACTTGCTAGATACAGGGAATAACTCAACATTTCCTAATAGAGACAGTCTTAAACGCGTGAAAGATCAAATCATGGAGACCATGCCTTCTCCCAGTTAATGCTTTCCAAACCTTTTAGTATCTTTTAGTTTTCTTTTGAATTCTGTCTAAATTGACTACATCTTTTTAAAATTGGGTGACCAAAGTTGAAAGAATACTCTATCTGAGGCTTCTCCTATTCTAGTTAAAGTGTGATAATGAATTTCTTCTCATGATTCACATGCAGTGTTTTAGCTAATGCATGTCAGAATAAAAATTGCCTGTTTTACAGCACACTGGATGGATGACTCATTTTTAGTTTGTGTTCAAGTATGATTTCAAAATTATTTTTTCTAGTACTGCTGCCCATCCATTTTTTCCTTTATACATATATATATATTATTATTACTTTTTATTTATTATTATTATTACTTTACTAAAGGTCTTTGCTGAGGCCCACTTTATTCAAATCTCCTCTCCTTGTGGTGACCACTTTTACTTCCAGTGTGATTCCTTCCTATGTATTGTAGCAGTGCAAATTTTAGAAAAGTATTTTTTTATTTGGGCACTCAACCTAATAATGAATTTCTCAGGGTGCCATGCAGATCAGTTGCTCCCAGGAGCCAGGGTCTCCCCATGGGTGGGCACGGCAGGGACTCACAGCCAGGACCTACTCCACCACCTCAGCGAGGAGCCACAGCCCTGGGCTCCAGGCACCTCCCTGGGGACAGGACAAGGCCAGGAAGGGAAATCAAATCAATAAGCAAGTCAGTCAAGTCACAATCAGCAGGAACAAGGCCAGGCAGAGATACAGCTCAGGCCACAAACAAGGGCCTTGGCTAAATTGCAACTCCCAAGGGCTAGAAGAGGGAACACGCCCAGCTTCTCCCGCCTCTTTCTTCTACCGCTCTTCTCCAGCAGTCTGGGTAACAGCTCTAGACCCATGTTTTATCAAAGCTTGCCTTGTATGCAGGCCACCAAATCCCTTTCTGGGTATAATGGGGTGCTCCAGACCCCAGCAGAAGTGCTGATCAGAACTGGGGCCTAGGACACAGTTGCTTGTGACCTCACCTAAAACTCACTTCCACTTTAACCAAAAGTGACCAAACACTATTCTTTGTCTACGTCTTACAACCACATTTGTGCACCTACTTTGTGGTGACATCATCAGCATAGTGATATTTTGATTCGCTATGACTCATTTCTTTGTTGAGAAGAAGCAATATGAAGAGCCTTTCTTCATATTGAAGTGCAATATGAAGTTCATTTCTTTTTGACCCCTATTGAATAAGCAGGTTACAGACACAAACAAAGAAGATACACTGGCTTATGGTTTAAATATCATGGAGTTTTGATCACTTTATTAGGCTTCAGTTGCTCAGAGGTTGACATCTTAGCAAGGTGTTCTAGTGTCTTAACAGGAATTGAATTTTAACCAATAGTTCTGTGACAGGCACCCAGTCATGTGGGTCTCAAGGTAAAAGCAGATCCTGAAGCAAGTTCTGCAAATATTTAGGAGTGACTCAGTTGGGTGTCTTTTTGCTGTCAGGCATCAGCATCTCTTGAGTGAAGAAAAGAAATTCTAATGATGCCGTTTGAAAAAACAGGCATTGGGCAACCACTGCATGGCTTATGTTTACATCATTGTCATTTATAGAATGATATGAAGTTTTATTTTTAAAAAAACTAATAAAGCTGTGGAGGTTTTTAAGTAGTAAGTCACAGAAGGTGTGTTAGTTAAGTGATTAATACATCAATAATTCAGATACCTAAAAAGAGAAATCTGTGTATAGGTAGGTTATTTACTCAAAACCCTATCATCTCTCATGTTTTTCCACCAGTCCACTGTTTTATTTGTTTTCCACTGTTTTATTTGTTTGTTTGTTTGCTTGTATTTTCTGGCATCCCCTGTGATGTCTCTGACTTTACTCCTCATTTTAAAATTTGTATATCCTTTATTCCCTCCACATTCTATATCACAACTTTGTCCCTTTTTCCCTTTTTAACTTACACAAACAGACGTTATTTTATGAAGTCGTGAGCCCTGGAACCTCCATACCTTTGCAGTAAATATTTAATCTGAATTTTCCTTCAAAATGGGAAAACAAAACCTATAAATATTTTTTTCACGAGATTTTTCTGAGGGTCTTTTTCCCTTAGCGAAACACTGTAATGTAATGCAACCTTAAATATCTTGATTAATGCTGCCATCTAATGTCCGTTGGAGAGATTAAAAAACATTTCATTCAAACACATGCAGTGTTCCAGCTCCCTGACCTATTTAAGGCCTATGTAGATTTTTCCTAGACTCTGCTTCAGTGCAGATATTCAGTGAAGTGTTAAACAGTGCATTTACTAGAAATGTTTTTTGTCTTATTTTTTGTTTTGTTTGTATTGTTTTGTTTTGCCTTTCTTCCACACAGGAATATCTAGATAAAAGAACAATAATATAGATTTAAAATTTGCAATTTAATAGGCATATGAATTTATTTATCTTAATACTTTTTATATGCTTGGCTTCCTTCAATATCTGTCTTTCCCACCAGCAGTTTATACAGAAAGATTATTTTTTTCTTATGGTCTGTGAAAAGAAATAAAATTACAGACAAATACTATTCATTTTGCAGGGTCAAGACCTGGCCCATCTCAAAAGTTATAAAATTATCTCAGTCATAAGGGTTTTTTATTTTAGAATAAATTTAAGGCACAAATGTTCCAGCACTTATATGATAAGAAATCTGTCTTAACAGTTCATAAATCATATTCTTTTTCTCCTAGAATTACTTTATTCATGTCTGCACTTGAGGTTAGAATGCTAAACAAATATATCTCAGGAGTCTTTCAATAACATCTGCTTTTCTCCATTGATTTTATAGGTAGTTAAACATTAGTTTTAACAGATCTGGATCTTAAAACTTGAAATGCCTTACTCCAGCAAAACAGAGTTCCAGCTAGATTGTTTTTACCACTAAGAGGATGTGCCATAGATTATGAGTATTTCCCTACCAATCAGTGCCGCATTATTTGCATTAGTTTAATGTCAGTGTATGGTTTGGCAGGCAGCAACTTTGGTGGAATGAAGAGAAATGGAAGTTCTGAGCCTCTTCTTGTGCACAAACTGGTTGAGAGATCATAAAAAAGCATGTCTCTGGATGAAAATGAAAAGTCTGAGCAGAATCTACTCATTGTCCTCCTAAAGATGTTATAATTTTTTTTCATTTCACAACTTTCTCATCTCTAAGGACGTTATTGGTCCTTCTCCTATAAATCACATCTTTCTCCTGAGATGAATTCCCAAAAATCCAATCGTTACTCCAATTGCTCTATTAGTAAACAACATAGATCCTGCCAGTGCAGCTGCTTGTCATCAAAAAGTCATCTTCCCTAATTCTTGCAGTTTGGGATTAAAAATGGGATATATTTTCAGAAAGTCTGGGTTATATACACTTCTGTAATGTCAGTGGAGCAGTTTTATAGAATTATACTGTGGGTCAACTTAGCTATAAAACAAACTATTTTACATACTTTTAGACTTATTCATAATACTGCGGATCATTATCACTGTGCTAAACAGCTCCTGAAAAGTAACGAGTAAAATAGTTAAATAGTTCAGTGCATTGAATAACTAAGCTTTCATTCAGATATGTTTATTCCTTCCCCTCCAACAACCACCAAAATGAAACCAGCGTAAGGAGCAATTCACAGAAGAAGAGATGAGGAAATGGCTGTTTCTACACTTAACTCCAACATTTTTTTTCCACAGTAATGAGAATCAGCTGCCAAATGAGAAGACTGTGACAGGCTCAAAGAGAGGACTGGATGAAAGAGATGAAAAAGACCTCATCTAGCTAAAATCTAGGAAAACCTTTGATGTGATGCCAAAATGACAAGTTGTTCATTTAACTGAAGAGGCTGACATTAGTAAATGAATTAGCAAATGAGATGAGCTTAGTAAATAAATCCATAAATTAACTAAGGAACTGGGTAAAGCAGAGGTGGCAACAGGTTACATGGAAAAGGATGTTTCTCCAGCCAGGTTGAAAAAGGGTGACCAGTAGATTTTCCAGATCAATGCTGAAATTGATTTTATTTAATATTTTGATTATAATAGACCTACACAAAAAGTCAGTATCTATAGGTAGAATCTGAATCTTAAATGAAGACTGGAGATGTTCAGTACTGAATGTATCAATACTGAGGGCTGGACTAGTAAAATAAGAAGGTATACATCAGAAATGTTAGATTAAACATTTAGAGACCAATACAAGACAAATGATATTGTGACCTGAAAATTTAGCATCCTACCTAAACTGACAAGAAGAAAAACAATTATGTTTCCCTGGAAGCTCTGAGTTGCCAATGTAGTATAGACAAAGCAAATATAATCCTTCTCAGCTACAGAAATATTAGTTCTGCTGTCCTACTGAGAAAGTGGGATACCGCACATAATTCTGATAAACCTATTAAAGAAAGAAGAAAAAGAAAAACTTCAAATAGATACAGAGGAGATCCTGTGGGCTTAGGAAGATGAGGAAAGAAACCCAAAGAGCAGGCTTACCTAGTTTTAGTGAAACAAAGTCTGAGAAAGAATATAATTTGTGGCCCTTTACTTCTTTCACCGAGGGGCAAGAGAAAAAAGAGAAAAAAAAAAAGTGGGGGGGGGGGGGGGGATTATAGTAAGAATTAAGGCCACTTTGCAGTCAAGAGAAAGTAGGACTTAGAGGCAGAATTTGACTGCTTTATCTAAAATTTGTACTGCAATATCATATAAATGGCATCCTAGAAGTGCATACTGTATGATTAGCTCAGAAATGGACTCCTAAAATGCAGTAGCGAGTGTATATTTCTAACATTCACACATTAAAATAGAGGCTGTATGGGGTACTGTACTGCCCAGGTCCCACAAACTGAGGAGAAAATTAAAGCCATTCTGTGACAGAGATACAGAATGAACTCAGAACAATTGTTATTTGAGCCATTTATTTAGTACGTATTATAGTAAGTACTGCACATACTATCTTCAGTTCTCAAAGGACAAAAAAATATCTCCAGAATGAATGCAAGGACTGAGATTATTCAGGGAGTCCTTTTATCATCATAAGCTGTGGTCATGAGAATACAACTGAAATCACTTTATGTGAATCAACAAATCCAAAGCAATGAATGTAGCTATGCATTCACTTTGGGACCATGTTAGGCCTTTTATATTTTTTGTTTACAACCTGGCATTCTGAAGCATCATATAAAATCAACAGCTTTCACATTCACCATACAGGGCTCTGAAATGCCATGGAACACTATGATGAGCAAGAATGAATACTGCACAATTAACTTCATTTATAGACACATTCTGTCCATGCAAGTCCATTACATACAGACTATGCTTTTGATATTGTCCTTCTTTTATGCAGAGAATGCAAAGAGATGAACATTTTTCTGTGTTTATAGCTGTGATGCTAAATTATTTTTAAAACCCTTTGTTAGCTGTGTGTAAACAACAATGCTAATGACAATGGGTTGACAGACAAGCAAATAAATGAAACCTTTCCTCTGTTATTAACAGTTGTTAAATCAACTCTAAGATTAATTTAAATATGACATTGATAAATATAATTACTAATCTAAAATCTACCTACAACTATTAATTTCTCCTTTGTATATGCATATAGAATGTAGGTCACTGGAACTCCCATCTGACTTTGATGTTTTTGAATTTAGTATAAAATAAGATAATCACAATTATTGCTATGGAATCAGTACATCTGACTACATATACCTGTAACTAAAAGTGAGTAAGTGGATATCTCCTCATCATCTAAGTGTTATAAGAATTTGAGGGAGTTATAAAACCAGATTTTCTAGGTATTTATGTTTTACTTTCTGAATGACATGAATTTACCATAGATTATTTATTTTTCTGAGTTAATTTATTGTGGTGTCCAATGAATCTCAGAAGAAAAAGTCACAATAAAATCCACTAACATCATTCTGAAAATGACACTTTGAATTTCAAACATCTCACTGCCTTTTTCTATGGAGTATGTTGGGATATACTGCTTTATACAGATGCAAAATATTACATGCATCAGAGTAGCAGAGTAGTAGATAACATATTCAACTGAAAGAAAAAAACACTTTCAGCATCAATATCTTTATAATTTTTGAAAACTCAGGTTACTGATATGCTGATGATATACCTAAGAGTTCAGCCATCAAATTAAAGTATTACAAAGGGAAATACTACTGTACTGCTAAAGAGCAGTATATCTCCATATACAAAATGGCCCAGCTGTTTAATTCCCTGAAATCAATGGCAAAGTACTAATTTACATCAGCTGAGGATTTGGATTAGTATGAAAGTTGGAACTGAAAATATTCAATTGTCTTTTTTAAAAGAGAGAACTATTTTAACTTGTCTAGTTAACAATAACTTCATATATCTCAATAATACTGTTTTTAGTCCTTCAGTTTCCTGAGATGACTGCTGACAAGATGACTTGTTTATTTGTTTGCTTGTTTGTTTTAAAGAACACTTGTAGGAGAGGAGAATGGATCATATAGGACAAATAATGCCTAATCACTACTTCCTAATTTCTCCAGATTTCATATTGGACTAATATGCTGGATAACTGTTTTTTGTGGTTTTTTTTTGAGTTTTTAAGATAAATACCATTCTGACTGTGGGGTTTTTCTTTACCGTGAAGTATTTGTTAATTGATTGGAAGAAATGTAGGATTTTTTTTTCCTTTATTTTGTAATTATTCTTTTAATAATACATTTTTTCCTTTATTTTGTAATTATTTTTTTAATAATAAATTATTCAAGATTCCTCTCATCACAGAAAATAAAAAATTGAAAAACTTACATTTTGGTGTCCTGAACTGACTTTACTAATGCTATTGATTTATCTTAAGTGCAGGTAGTTTTGACCAATGCACTCTATATTTTGTTGTTATGCTAATTAATAAAACTGTAATTGATGTAAAATGTAATGTATTATCTAACTTCCATCATTACTTGATTGTAAAAAAAAGATAATAAAATAAATAAAATGATAAAATAAAATAAAATAAAATAAAATAAAATAAAATAATAAAATAAAATAAAATAAAATAAAATAAATAAAATAAAATAAAATAAAATAAAAATAAAAAAGAAGAAAAAGAAACTATGGATCCAGTTGGTTGCACTCATACTTCATATGAGATCAGAGCTGAATTCTAAGCAGATTGCTCTTTGATCTCTCTTGTCCAGGTTACCCTGTCTACAAACTATATAGCCAGGAATAGCCATACAATCTAGTGATGTGGCTGATCAAAGAGTACATGAGCCATGAGTTAACATGATGATGAGCAAGCTGAGAAGACTTTTTCAGTACTTGGTTTGGAAAAGAGGGAAGACTTGATTTCCTTCCTTTTCTCAGTGTCCTTTCAGTTCTTATTTACACCTTGGAACAGTTGGAAATTAGGTTTAACACAATCAACTGTAAATATCCAATTCGAGCATTAAATTATTATACTAATCTTTCACACATGGAAACGTGATATTAAGGTCACCTAAGGTAAAACATCAAAATAAATTGGTAGACGGATCCAATAACTACTTTTAGCCAGAATGCAAAAATATATTTTAGGTATAGCTGGGAGTTATACTACACCAAGACTCAGGAATAAAATAGACTTCAGTAATCTCAGGGCTTTTGGTACAAAGTGCCAGCTTTCAGCAGATATGTCCATGTTCATAAGAGCTCCAGTTCATCTTGTGTTTTGGTCATTTTCTCTTAGAAGATAGTAATGCATTTTCAAACAAACAAACAAACAAACAAATATATATATATATATATAATAGTTGACAGATTAGTGAATTGTACTCTGAAACATGCTTTAAAATTTATGTTACATTTAGTATCTGTACAGAATCATGTTAACAAATTATTTACACTATAGAAACCAGTACCAGCTTCTCAGCATCTCTTAATAGTGTAGCTTCCCTGGCCTACTTTAAAAGGAAAGACAATTTATAAAGAAAATAATGTGTTTCTTCTAATTTTCCCAAGACTTCAAACAAACTGCAGGTACTTTGCTCTTGGTACAGAGACAAAACATGAAACACCTCAGCTCCAAAGGGAAATGTTTCAGAAAGTTGTGAGAACAATGGGATATCCTGGAAATTGTTCGATGGCCTTCACAACAGTGGAGACAAGTAACAGCTGCTGCAATTAAGGAGTCCAGTGGAAGCAAAGTGACAAAAATCAAACTGTGTATCCTTTTTGATCTCTGCACAATTCTGATATAGAAATAATAAGCATACAGACCAGATTCTATCACTGTGTTGTAGAGTTTCAGGATCCCATCATGCATATCTGCAAGACAATCAATGCTTTGGATCATATTGCCACCATTAGCTCTGACTTTAAGGTAATTATTTGGTCCACTATATAGTGTGTGATGCAGTATGAAAATGGATTTGTGCATTGACAAGGCCTGCACATAAAAATCTCACTGTTTGTGGTTTTAGTTGTATTATAAACAAGATTCAGAATATCCCTTTGCTTTTTATAAGACTATATAAGTTATGCTTTGTTTAAAATAAAAGCTGGTTACAAAAATTCTGACAAGTCAGAATAACATGAAGGAATATGGAATAGATGGAAATTCAAAGTTTCTATTTCAAAATCTACCAAAGAAATTATTAACATCCTTCTTCTTTAAGATCCTGAGCTGTTCTCTTGATCCAATTTTCATTAATTTTTATAATATAGATTTTTAATTGCTAAGGAATTTTAAATTGAACTCTTACTATTTTTACCAATTCCATTTAAACATATTTCTGGGATCAATCCATCTCATGCTATTTTCTTTAAACAAATCTTTGATATTTTCCCTACTCCACTTCCTGTTTACTACCTTTTTAGTGAAAGAATTTGGCAAGTATCACAGGCAAACTGTTCAAATCTATACAGAATTATTAGGTTTATTATCCACCAAATGCAAGTTGAAAAGTTTGTATCCACCTTAACTATTTAATTGTTAGTGCAGTTCAGCTATCTATCAAAACTAATAACTCTATTACTATCTAAATCTGACCTGGAGAACCCACAGATGAGATCCCATGCAGGCAGTGACAGAATTACTGCCAGGGATGATTTCAGATATGCTGAATACATGTGCCTTCTAGTAAAGTCATGTACACCACAATTCTAGAAAATAAATTTTGTTTCTTTTTCTTTTCCTCTTCTTCTTCAAAAACAACCAAGAAAAATCTAGAGTCCTGGTCTAAAAAATAGACTTTTCGTCAGTAATAATCCAGAATCTATTCCTAAATTTAAATGCAGGAAGAGGAATCCACACAAACTGTCTTGATATATGAAAACTTTTGAAATTACACCACCAATTGGCAAGGCAATGTAATTGCCTAGTTATTTGATTCAGTGTGTTTTCCCTCTGTCTCACTAGATGGCAGACTCAACAGGCCTTGGCTTGAAAGAAGTATCCCTTCAGGGGTCAGAAAGAAGTATCATTCTTATATAAAATGTTGTTCAAATACCCAAATATAAATGCTTTTTGAGACATCCACTTAAGCTGAACCAATTCATGAATACTCAGCCTCAGGCTACTGTGAATTATTCAACAGCATAAGTTCCCAAGACAGTCTATATCTGGTGGATTTTTTGACGCGTGTCCACTTCACAAATCCTGTGCAAAAGACTCACTCTGTAGTACATATTACACAAAAGAGTAGGTCTTAACCTTAAAATAACCAAAAGTACTTTCAGCATTTTTTATGGGCTTTCAGTCTCACATGTATAAAAACTGTCCTTAAATGACACTGAAAGAATAAAAATAATGGTGGATACTCTCTTAGCTGGAAAAATCAAACAGCAAAAGTGATTTTTTTTGTTTTGTTTTTTTCCCAATACTATATGAATTTTTAGAGATTATTCATAATCTAAAAATCTTGAAATTAAAAAATAATAATAATACATATTTTGGAGTTAAAACTGAGAAGAATTAATAAATTGGTTCCATGCAAAGAGTATGGGACTGAAAAGATGTGTTAATTTAGTGCTCCCATGCTCCCACTCTGGGTCTGCAACCATTATCTGATAAACAGGTTTTAAACTGAACATTTTGTAAGTTGCCAGTGTGCCCGAACACCCATTATTGCTAATGGAAGCTACCTACACACTCACTACTTTGTTGTGGATTTTTTTTTTTTTAATTTCCTTGAAAAGTACATTATCTAAAGCACTTAGCACTGTGGTAGCTAATAGCAAACGCAATTTAAACAGAAACACACTGATAATGTGTAAAAGGGATCTTAGCTTGTCTGTTCTACGTGATTCCATGCTGCTGTCTTCTTCTTTCATTTTTTTCCATGATGTGAAACATGTTAATTTGCAATGAATATATAAGCTATTAAAAATAAATAAATAAATAAATAAATAAGGCAAGATTACCATGAGAAATAGCTTATTGCTCAGATGGGGAAAGAACTACGATTTACGGTCATGGCTTGGATGTTTCATGTTGCCCATTTCAAAGCTGTGTAGCTCCACTAATAACATAAATTTGTAGTGTTACCAGTGAGACGGGAGCCTGACCCTGTTTAAGCAGAAAATAATTGTCCTACCAGCCTCAGCCTGTGTGACGCAAGGCACTCTATCCACACGGGGGCTCTCCTAGTAATACAGGCAGTTATCCAAAAATCTTCATACACCCTATACAACACTTTCTTCAGTCAAGCTGCATGACTAGAACTGGAGAAAAACTCATATCATTAGCAGGAGAAAATGACAAAGTTTTATTTGATCTTTTTATTTAATCCCAGAGAGAACAGGTTTGTGTGATATGTACATACACTTAGACATACCAGCAAAGAAGACAAGCTACCACATCACCTACAAGTGGCCATGCCTTCAAGAAACCATATCTTTTCCAACATTTTTATGTGAATATACTTAGATTACATCTGTGTATGTATCCCTTCTTCTAGTAGTCAATTTTATCTCTGATCTTCCCCTTTTCTGAAGGCAGGATAGAGTCAGCAATCCCTATTACGTGCTATTTGCAAAGATAACTTCTCAGACAAGCTGCTGTTGCTGCTGGAAATGAACCAATGTTAACTGCCTTGCCAGGCTGTTCCCATAAAATAAAGGAAAAAAGAAAAAAAGAAAAAAGGTAGAGATGGAAACAATCTTAATTCAGGTATCTTTTGGTGCCAATCTGTTTATTTGCAAAGGAAAATTACAGAGTATCCTCTCTTCAAACAGAATAAACAACAGCAGGCCAGCTCTTTATTCAAAAACCCAAGTCTGTTTTGCAGTCAGTTCTATGCCTAAAAGAAGCTCACTCTGTCTCTCTCTTGGCTTCCTCCCAGAGCAGCACTCACACTGCTTCCCTCACTGTCAAGTTGTTTTCAGACCCACAGAAATATGCCCTGGCTTCGTACTTGCTTACACATAGATATAGATGTGTAACTACATGCATTGCTTTGTTCGTTTAAATTTAAATATTGCAGTTATCATTTCCATGTGTATAAAAGGAAACCTCTCCAGCTGCTTAGGTAAGCTCCTGTTCACAACTTGTTGTGCTGATCTGTGTCTGGGCAAAAGTGTCCTACCATGTCAGGCACCAATAAAGAAAAAGCACTTAACTGCACCCTCAAATAGCTTGAATAAAACAGCGATAAACAGGTTATTCTGTGCATGAAACTGGCAGGAAAAAAAATGTAACACCACGAATTCCATCTCTCCACAATATCTATCTGAAGCCATATATTTAAAATCTGTTAATTATTTTGAAATAACTATGTGAAATTCAGCCAGGTCATGAAAAATAGATGATCTAATTTTTGTTTAATTGTTACATTAAAAGTAGAGGAGACTTACTGGAAATTACAAAAAGGTATTTTCTTAAGAAAAATTCTGTCTCTTACTTTTCTTTTTATCCTTTATTACTTTTATGGAATAACAGTGGACAGAGGAAAGTAGTCATCTCCCTTGAGGGTAGCTAACTCCTCCAGCCAGGAAGGAGGTCCACATTAGGAGCATATCCACCTACTCTTTTCCACTCCAAGATACTGCATTTCCCCCTGGACTGCTTGGCTGGGCATCCCGATAGCAAAAGGAACATGAGGAGACTCAGATTACAATGCAGCATAAACTTTAATGGGTATGAAGAAAGAATCAAAGCAGTGAATGCTGGAAGGAATCTGGTCCAGGCTGCCACAAGGGCAGCTGGCAGTCAGACACCCCTTCACCACATGCGATGCATGTCTTCCTCCCTCATGTGGCAAGAGGGAGAAGGAACAGGACACTTTCTTCTGGATGAACCCATGGCACAGGACAGCAGGAGACAACAAGGACTCGTGGTGCAGAGAAGAAAACGAGAGAAGAAGGTATCTGTTGGCCGTGTTTCCAGACAGTACAGGCTGGCACCCTGCCTTCCCTCTCTGGTCTGCAGGAGGGCACAAGGGTGCTCAGCCCATCTGGAAACCCCAGCCAGCAGCTCCATCCTCAGTTTGGAATCTGGCTTCAGGCTTCCCGGTTGATGCACTCACTGGACTTCCTCATGGGCTTTAGCAGGGCAGGCACCTTCTGCCATAGTACCGGCCACCAAAGCCAGAGAGGCCGAAGCCCCCAGAGGAGATGGGCACTCCCTCAGCACTCAGGATGCTGCCAACAGCAGCAGAGGTGGTGGATCCCACGGTGGTGTTCTGGGGGAAGGAGCTGAGGATGGGGCCTGGCAGGGTAACCACCACAGGAGACGGTTCAATCACCACCCGGGAGTCCTGGCACTGCCGCACACAGGGCTCGTTGCAGCTGTTGGCAAGAGGGGTCGGGCCACAGGGACGGCACAGATCATAGCAGGACATGGCTGCGGGATGGAAGTGCACCTGGGAGAGAGGGCAGGGAAAGCACATGCAGCGTGTGAGCAGCAGCCTGACAGCCTCTCCCCACAGTGGCAAGCAGAACAGTGATGGAGGGAGCAGAGTCAACAAACAAGGATCACACCAAGACCTACATGGAAGCAAAGACTTGGTTGAGGCCAGAAGACCAAGAGGATAAAGCAAGAGAAAGAAGAGAGTGAGGAGAAGGCAACTGCAGCTCACCTTGTTCACGAAGGAGGAGAAGGCAAGAGAAGTCGATGAGGAAGCCTGCTGTTGGACGGGCTTTTATAGTGCTCCAGACTGCCCCAGGTCCAGAGACACCATTTGCACTTGTAATGTGTTTACCTACAAGCTCATCTTGTATGCAAAGCACTGAAATTAAGTAAATGGGAACACTGTTTTATGTTCCCAGTAATGCTACCTTTTAATTTCCCTGTTCATGACATGCCTATTTTGCCACAGAAGCTCCTTTCAAGTGACAGGATTAGAGACCAAAATATTTCCATTGGAAATGATACATCAGCACAGGAAAATGATGCAGCCTGCGATGAGGGGTATCCAACCACAGGATTTGATGACAGCCTCATAACCTAAGGGACTTGCTTTGAGGATTTTAAAAATGCTTAACACACATTTCCTTCCCATCCTAAAATACAAGGCAAGACTTGAAAACACTTTCCTATGACAGGGGTGGCCACCACCAAAGCTTCACATGATACATAACTCTGTCTAAGTATGAACTTGCCATTCAGGTTGGATACCCTGATGGCATTTAGACTGTCTGCAATCTAACATCAGGAGAAATTCACATGTTGTTTGGAATTTCTTACATTGCTTAGCTCTCATTTAAAGTCTTTGTCTTTTAGAGTTAATCTTTTGCTACAGTGATGTGTATGTGTGACTAGCATAGGACACTAACTGGGGGACACCTCACCTATCATGTCCCTATTCTCCCCAGAGTGTTTTTTTTCTTCTTTCTTTTTTTTTTTTAATTTTCAACTCTCCTGTTAGGTCCTTGTACCTGCACAGGAGGCAGTGGGCTTTGGCTGTGGGCATATCTGCTGACTTCAGGATATTTCTCTGTGTTAGATCTCTGTTATGATGCCATGTAAACTTTTATGCCTTCTCAGAAACAGTGTTTCTGCATAGGATAGTCTTCTAAGTTGTAGGTTAGGGTAGATAGAGACATGGACCCAAAAAGTGAAAAAGGTAATTTACTGCTATCAGTGTAAAAATAAAAATATAAAAAATAAAATAAAATAAAATAAAATAAAATAAAATAAAATAAAATGTACTATTAATTGAAGCCTTCTGACAATTACTTTCATAGATGACTAAAATAGGATCATTTGCTTGTTAATGTTTATTTGCATTTTTGCATTTTTACACTAAATCTTATCAATACTCAGTCTTGTTTACAGAATTAAACAATTTCTCTGCCAATGTTCTAGCTCTAGCCCTCAACTTTGGTATTGGTTTTGATTCATCACCATAGTGTCTGACAAAAGTTCAGTTTTCATATGATTTTTGAGATACTCCACCTCAAAATCAAACAGTCTTAGATACCAGCTTCCAAAAAATCTCCCATCTAAACACTAAAACTCCTGTACTGAGGGAGAAAAAAAAAAAGAGAGAAAAAAAGAGAGAAAAAAAAAAGTACTTCTGTACTTTTTTTTGTAGTCTCTTTAAGTTAAAAATGTGTCTAAACTACTGTATTAAGAATGCTTATGCTAGGAATGAGGGAGTAGGAGACAAATTTACCTTTTGTTATATTCATCTTTACTTTGCCCACTTTTTTCCAGTTTCTCTAGGACATGCTCAGCTTTCCTCTTCAGCATGCCCATGAAAGTCAGACACTTTTGCGACCTCATTTCAGACCTCAGTATCTCTTGTTCTATTGCCCAGCAGCTGAGAACAGTGAAAAATGGATTAGATGGACATGGATGATAATTGCTCTGTCCAGAAGCAGCAGTCTGGTAGTGAAAGAAAAAAGAAGCAGATAATTAGCAATTAATCAAGAAAGAGATGGTAATCAGCAAGTTTTTATTATCCTGTAGAGTCCTGCTTTTATGCACGTATCCCATACGTATTGATTTTCCATTCTCAGCAAGCAGACTGCAATACAACACACTTTCATTGTTTACCCGTGGCAATACTATACTTCCTATGACACCCTAGGCTTCAGAAATTCAGGAAAGTGAAGTTCTCCATCTTCTCAGTGATGGAACCAGCCAAAATCTCTTTGCCATATCAAGTGACAAGAGCATTTTCTTACTGGGATACAAATTCTTAACAATCTGTGCTGGGGACTGGCTTACACCTTCAAACTGTATTCAACATTATTCAGTACCCTCTAGGAGAAGATAAGGTCTCTGGGTCTGACAACACTAAGGCTAAACTGGAGAGCCAATCCTCAACTGTATCAGTCACCCCTATAGACAAGAAGAAACAATGAAAGCAGAAGTCAGTTTGTTTAGTAAGGGAAGAAGCTTCTCCTAAGAGGGACCAGAAGGAAGAATCAGAAGAGGCAGGCTGCTCTGCATCAGAGCAGAACAGGAATTGCAGACAGAAATCATAACTGAGTCAGAAAACACCCTATCCATGTCCCTGAGTGAGCTGTGAGATATGTGAAAAGATTTCTTCTCAGAAAGAGTGGTCAGGCATTGGAACGGGTTGCCCAGGGAGGTGGTGGAGTCACCATCCCTGGGGGTGTTCAAGGAAAGGTTGGACATGGTGCTTAGGGACATGGTTTAGTGGGTGACATTGGTAGTAGGGGGATGGTTGGACGAGATGATCTTGGAGGTCTTTTCCAACCTGAATGATTCTATGATTCTATGATTCTATTTCAGCCATCACCTAGGAGAGCACATTGTCACCTTGTTGCTCTGACTGGGGTAATAATCAAGAATTAGAGGGCAAGGAAGCCCATCAGCTGGGTTCCCTTTCTAAGGAAAAGGCCATTGACAAAGCAATTGGAAAAGGGGAAGAAGTCCTTAGCCTTTGTAGGAAACTCCTATCAGGCATGAAAGAAAGGTATCCTGGAAAGGAAAATAATGTAAATTTCCAAAGCAAGTGGACCACCATGGAAGGAGGTATCCAGTACTCGACGGAATTAGCTGTGTTGGAGGTGATCTATAATGACCTGGACAACAATCAGGTATCCAAACACCTGGATGACATCCAGTGCACATGATCCATGTGCCAGAGGTCTGTATGGAGCACACCATCATCACACTGGCAATGTCGAACTGACCTTTCAGTTCGTTTCATATTGACCGGTGTTGAACTGACCTTTCAGTTCCTTTCATATAGAGGCCTCAGCAGTGGATAGATTGGCCAGCAGCTCTGTCAGTATGAAGCAAATCTCTCTTTCTCCCTATGGGCCTGTGTCTCAGATGTGGAGAAACTGGTTCAGTGGCTTGAAGATGGCTAGTGGCTTCTCAGATGACTAGTGATAGGACTAGAGGGAATGGCCTCAAGTTGCGCCAGGGAGGTTTAGGTTGGAAATTAGGAGAGATTTCTTCTCAGAATGAGCAGTCAGGCATTGGAACAGGTTGCCAAGAAAAGTGGTGCAGTCATGGTCCCTGGGGGTGTTTAAGGAAAGGTTGGACGAGGTGCTTAGGGACATGGTTTAGTGGGTGACATTGGTGGCAGGGTGATGGTTGGACCAGATGATCTTGGAGGTCTTTTCCAACCTTAATGATTCTACGATTCTATAATCTCCGAGTTTGTGCCTGTACTGTGTCGAATTACTTGGTGGTGCTAGAGAGCAGTCCGTCTGGGCTCTGATATGTTTAGACTGTAGTGCATATAATCTGTGCCTATACAGGCATACTCCTATGCTTTCACATTCTCTGTTTTCCTGGTCAACCAGTGCAACCATGGGGCTCGAGCCTGTTCAAGAACCCTTTGCTTCTCATGGAAAGTGGAACAGCAAGTCTGCAAATCTAGGTTCCCATGGAGTTCCCAGTGCCAATACAGATTGAGATCATGAAGCTCAAATGTACTCCTAGATTCCTCAGTTTCGAATTTTGGACTGATATGGACATAGTTGTTACTGTAAAAATCTGTTAATGAAATATTAACAGAAAACTCAATAGTTAAATATATTACTGTCAGAATCAATGAAAATCTTTTCATTAAGCTATCAACCTGCTTCTCCAATACAGTTTTCCTGATGGAATTCCCTGTATGTGCATGACTCTTTTAACTATTCCTATCAAAAAGTTCCCAGGACAGTATATAATTTCCCAGGACTACATTCAGTTTATTTTTACTTCTTATTCTTGTTAGTTAAAATTGTAATGGAAAATGGGACATAAACACTCAGATTAAAATATCTAAATAGTTATTTAACAGAATGTCTAGCAGACAATATTAACTTTATAATAACTATAGTATTCAAGTTAGTGTTCAAAACTGTTGCATCGCTACAGGCAATTTTAGCAACAGAGCATTTGATCACTTGACCCAACTCTCAACAACAAAAGTTTAAATCATCCTCTTGCCTAATCTGGGAAACAGAATTGGCCTAGAGATAAATTTCTGAGTAAGGATATCCTGATGTGCCTTTTGCCCTGCATCCTCATTTTCTGTATTCTTGAACACATCATTATGTGTATATACACAGAGAAAGAGTTTCTTTTTCGGTCTGTAAAATGGGAAAATTAGTAAAAATTAAAAATGAGAAAAGATTCTTATCTCATCTATTCAGAATTTAGGGCTACTTCTGTATTTTAAATGTGATTTGAGAATTGTGGATTCTAGTAAATGAAATGAAATGAAACTAATGTGTGTAGCCCCTGTCAATGAGGTGCTTTAACTGCTGTCATCAGCCCTCTACTGATGACATATGTAATCATATACATATATGTATACACATAAAATATTTTTCTATAAATAACAAGATGACACAAAATGACACAGCTTCATATTCCAACTTCTTTATGTTTTTAGAATGTGTAGTTGTAATTTTGTATTAATTCAGCTTATCTTTCTTTTTGTGAACTGAGAAGAGCAGGGCATGATATTTTTCATATGCAGTTGAAAATCAGCCACTAATATCATTACTGCAAGTAACTGTTGGATTCAATAGTCAACTAGAGAACTCACTATCCAGTTTCCGAGTTGCACTAGTTAATTTTACGTAAGTGGGCTAATATGCTATTGCTTTCTCATTAATTAAATATATAGGAGGTATGAGCAATTCTGGACAAGCCTTGCAGTCTTGCTTTGTTTTATGCACAGTTAATAAAACACACAGTTCTTAAATGTTGCTAGCTAGTTAAGCAAGGAGAGTTAAACTTCACTCATGTTTAGTCAAGCACCACTGACTTCTTTTGGTTTGCTGTGAATGCACTGGTCTATGCTCCATTCAGGACTTGTCAGCAGTAGGTAAAAAAAAAAAATAACCTATTTTTTTAAATTTTTCTTTTAATTTTTCTTTGACAAGACTTTACCAAAATGCTTCATTTAAGGTATTTTTTAAATATGATTTTCTTAAATTTTTGTAATTTCCAGAATAAGATTATTTCAACAGAAAGAAAAAAAAAAAATCTTCTTTTTTAAAGAATGTCAAAACATAACTTTTTCTCTTTTTACTTAATGTACCTTTAAAAAGCTCACACTTATTCGTCACTGCCTAATTCTCAAGATACAACAAGGAATGCAATAGAAGTGCAGTACCAGATACTACCCGGCAGCCCTCTTTCATTGCTAAGTAGTCTGCTTAGCAAAAAATCTTCCTAAACTTCTTTTTCTCCTCTTTTTTTTTTTTTTTTTTTTGTAACTTACAGACTTACAGACTTTTTTTTTTTTTTGTAACTTGCAGTATTCTCCCAGCTTTCAAAACTTTGAAATACAAATTACTTTGCTTTGCTTATAGAACAGATATATGTAGAACACTAGCCTGCAGCTAATATAATGTATTCGTTTACTCTACAGCAAAAGTCTACATACATATCCTAGCAGTGGTTTGGAGCATTACAGTAGTAAATGAAAGTCTTCAGAAAACAGGAAAAGTATTATTCTTAAATAGTCATGAAGCTTCTTTGAAAATGTGTCTATAAAATCCCTTCTCTATGTCCAGATCATTGTCCATGCTTCAGTTCGTTCAATACTAAAAATCAAAAAATGGTTACTGCTAAGCTATGCTCTGCTGCAAGTTAAAAAGCTGAGTTTGTCTTTTTTTTTTTTTCCACAAGTATCGTATTAAAATTGTATTCAATGACTAAATATCTACCTAGAGGTTGTAAAAGGTTTCCATCTGAGTCAGTGAGACAAGACTTGTATATAATATAGGTGAACTGAAACCCTTTATCTTCCTTGAGATAACGGCTAGCAGGAATCGGATGCTGTGGTAACAGTGGTCTTCTGGTTGTGATTGACAGGCCTCCCACCACATCCTTTAATGTTTCCAGGTTACGAAATTACTTTGTTTTGAGTGTTAGATTATGAAATTAACGCAACAGTTTTGTTTCATGTTTACTTAGTTTAGTTAGTGATGCTAACTATGCTGGTTAGCTAACCAGCTAACCAAGACCAAGATTGTCGTTAACATTTTCAGGACAAGAGAGTTAAAAATTTACGTATACAAAAATATGTATAATATAGATATAAGAAATTTTAAAGATATTTAAAGATTGTTGTGGTACCAATGAAGGGAGCGAGCTTAATAAGACCAATTAAGTGCACTTAGCTTTAATTTATTAGGGAGTATGGAGAACAACCAATTACTGTTTTTTCAACTACTTCTAATTATAATAACTAGGGATACAGAGTGGGGAGGAAGGAGATAAGGGTCTCTAAGGATACAGAGGGGAGTACACCCAGCTGTTATTGACATATAAACACATCAGACACTAAAAGTAACTATAGTAAAGAAGCTGAAGTTTTAATTCTTTAGTGAATTCAACATTTCAATTGTGAAAAAATAATGGAAAATAATACTGAATAGAAAATTATTTATTCCATTACAGTCAGTAAACATAAGACCTGAAGGTTTCCACAGAGCCATTAACTCTTCAAATGCACAAATTATTCATCAAAGTACACAATAGTCCCATCAACAGTTGCAAACACATCAAATCTTCAATACTAGTAAACTACTATTTCTATGGAAGCCTTAATTTGCATTCTCCATTTATTTTTATTTTAGGCTTACAACTTAAATAACCTGCAATATCACTTTGTATTTCACTTCCCTCACACATCAAAATTAATTTAAAACAAAAATGAAAAAAAAAAAAAAACACTAAAAGGTAAAATATTGGTTTACCACAACAAACTATGCAATATTAAGCTTCCATACACTTCACCTTGCAACTTAAGAACAGCTTAAACACAATACAAAGCAAACAAACAAACAAAAAAATCTGGTGTCTCTGATTCATATTCCTCAGCACATTTGGTTTTGACCTGAGTAGAGATAAAGCTTGCACTGGTCTCTGTGGCTTAGTCAGTGATATCTTTTGATTTACACTGAACTGGTTTCACTGTTTTTATGTTAATTAATCATTAATAAATGAAGAACAAGTAAATCTTCCACCATTGTAGAATGCTTAAATAAAAAACATGGAATCACATCCGAAAGTCTTGTGTAAACATACACATGTATGAAAAGTCTTACTAGTTCATTTAGCTCAGACATACCACAGTTGTGAAACTCTCATTTTATTGCGGTATTTTGTTTTCCATCCAAAACCAAGTAATCTACAACTTATAAAAAGGAAGTTAAATTTTTTCCAGATTTTTGTTATTTTTGCTTTCTTTGTTCCCATTAAAATCCACAAGTAAAGATTCAGTTCCATCTAACTGTGCGTTATTTCTAATCATTTCACAGGTTTCCTTAACCGGGAATACCATAAACAGGAAATGCCTTGCCACTTTCAACTAAATGTGTTATCGTATCTGGAGGCAATGATGTTAGCAGATAATACATCAGAGCAGATGGCAGTTGGTGTTCAGTGCAAACCACAGGTCAGACTGGTATACTGTTAGTAGCCATAATAAATCATTAAGACGAACTACCTACAACACTTCCAGGATGTGTGTTAGCCCTATATGGAATATTTATATCACAATCCATAAATATCTTCTTAATTACATGCAAAGTAACAAAGTAATGTGCAATAATCTATAGCTGTTTAGGTTTTAACTAGAAATTTCTGAAGGAAAAGAGAACAAAAGCCTTTTTGTTTTTGACATTTTAACCTTTCAGGCTGAAGCGCTTGACTTAGGCAATAAATTTTAAAAAACAAAATGCGTTCTTGCCACATGTGTGAAATGTATGGGCCATCTCTTAATTTCTACGTGAAAACTAATTATAAGCAATTTGATAAGCAAATTTTCAGTAATTCATGAAAAAAAAAAAATGTGTATAAGTTCTTCCAAAGCTGCCCTCCCATTTCTGTTGGAGTCAAAAAGTCCTTACCATTCCTGGGTCTAGCTTTGTAAGACATCATAGTCTTATGAAATCAAGATTTATTTGAGCAATACCAAATACTCAGTAGGTTCCTAGACTCTAATGCAATGCAAAACAGTCATTCTTCACCAAAATTAAACAGGTTTCCAGATACAGAACCCCTCTCTTAGTTACAATTCTCCTCTGTAAAGAAGGACTCATGGTCAAAAACCAAAGTACTGCCTGTGAGCCAGGCAGACCACCCTTTGCCTTTTAGAAGGAGAGGAGTATAACCAGGGCTCCTTATAGTCTCTCTGGTCATTCTTGGTTTGTTCCCTTTGCAGCGTCAACAGCTCCCACATGGGTAAGTAACAAAGGCTTGCCTAGGGGCCAGACCAGGCTTAACATTCTTTTTTAAAAATCTCAGTTCTCTAGCAGACACAAAACCTCCTATGAAAGCAAGTCTGGCTGGCAGATGGGTGCCTCCATCTCCTTCAGGAGGAGATCTCCAGTCCCTGTCACCCACCACTCATACTCTTGGAGCTTGTACTCACAAAGTACTTTGAAAATCCTAGCAAATACATTAAAATTCCTAAGTATATATTTTCTCAAAAGCCTTGAGCTGTGACTTATGTCTGCTGTTTTTGAAACTGAATTGTAAAACAACTGACCACAAGAAAACAGTTAGATCAAAACTAAGAGCCCTTTGCAAATTCAACTCTGTGTGTGCAAGCCTTTTCTACCACTTGAGTAAAATAGCTAAAAACTACTTCACAGAAATGGCTATTATAGTTTTTGTTGAAAAGTGTTAACTAATTCTCACTTCAATGATTTCAGAGTAAAAAAGGAAAAAAAAATTTCCCTGCTGCTTGCCAGTGCCTATGCGCTGTGATTAACTAATGCTTCTCTATGTATTCATTTTCAAGTCATACTGAGTCCATAATGAGTAGCTATTCAGACTTCTATCATGTTATTGTTATCTATAACTTTTACTAAAAACCTGTCAGGTTTATAACTTCAATGTAACACAAATTTTTACTTTATATTCTTCACAACTGGCATTGAATGGTTTGACTTCAGTGGTCTGTAGAATCAGCTTGAATTCTCATTTGGAGAACACAGTATCAATCAAATACAAAAAATTTACCTGCACAGGTTTTCCTAATAAGATTTGTGAGACTATTCATATTGCTAAGGGAACTTATCTACAGATCCTAATATAAAATTAAATGGTGGCATTAATTACGTAGTTGTATTTACATTTTTCTGTCAATATTTTACTTCTTCAATGATTAAAAAAGCTCTTAACAAATGAAAGTCTGTTTTCCCCACTGTCATACTACCTAAATCTTTCTAAATTTCTAGGCATATTTAAACTGTAGGTACTTCAAATCAAATTTCCTTACCTGTGTGTATGTGTATGGCCTCATAAATGACTGCCTTAAAAATAGTCACATCTTTCCCTTTGCTCAGTCAAATCTTCTGAAAATGAACTCATCCCACAGATGATGATAGGACATATTTTGTCTGCAGTTTTTATATTTATTGGTCTCTCAAATATAGGATGATATAAATATATTTAAATTGGAAGCAAATAGAATGTTCTTAAGAGAAATCAACCTACTTGGATCCATCAGGAAGAAATGGAATACCAGGAAATAAAATAAGAAAAAAAAAAATCAGAACTTTGAAGAAAGATATAACATATATTGCATTTCTTGTTAGTGACAGTGTCTCAAACCATTAAAATCACATACAGCCAAACAAAAACAAAGACTAAGTATTCTGAAAATAAGAAACTATGATAACTACAATATTCCTGTTTCCCAAAACAACTAAAGACATATCATCTGGATTACCTTGTAATCAATAAAGAGAGAGTCAAATTATTTTTCCAAATTAATTTTTTTCCCATTACTCCTGGGATTTTCAGAGATAGGCATAGTTCTAATGTCACACTATAATATACAGTTAGAGTTCAAATGGTCTAGTTCCTTATTATTTTTCTTCATTTCATATTATATTTAACACTTGACCTTCAGATTGAGAGTATAGTTCTCAGACATTCTGTTTCTACAGATATCATCTCCTGAAAAATATGAGGGAAAAAGAAAAGATTACAAAAAAAAAAAAAAAGATCATACATTCTATTAAACAGTTTATCAGCTAAATAGGTGAATTTCACTGGCTAAGTCATGGACTTCCAATTTTAAAAACTTCATGCTCTCCTTCATAAATTTCACAGCTTTGCTACATAAATGAGTTTATTCAGATATTTGTATGGACCTGTTTGTATGAATTTATTGTGAATATACCACAAACAGAATGCTTCTTAGGGACCTTCCTGGAAATCATTATTACTTTGTTGCATCTCATTATTTTATTGTCATGAACACACATATTTGGACAAGACTTGCTGTTAGTTTTATTTCCTTCAGATATGAACTTTTGAAAATGATAATGATGTAAAAGTTACAATTCTTTCAGAAACATACAGAATAATCCTGAGCCTTCAGTTCATTTTAGTCTTTTGTGACTTAGAGAGACAAAAGACTCGCACAATGACTACAGCTACTGACTGATCAAAGTCCCAAACATTATATTCTTGCAAAGGCATAAATATGTTCTGTGTTCTTACTTGCTCTAAGGATAAGTACCATAGGACTACTCATGTAGGTTAATACAAGCATTTGCAGTTTCTTGGTTCTCTCTCCTCATGTTAACCTTAAAAGCATATGCCCTTCTTTTACAGGACTACTTTTCCAACTCATTATTGAAACATTCAAATTGAAAATATGGAGTATTTGGATTAAGTTTGTATACAGGTTAGCAAATCTCTACATTCCGTCTATGTATGTTGATGGGTACGATGTGATCATATCCTTTGCTCTCAATCCCAGCTAAATATGGTGTCATACACTGTATATTATTTTCCTAAAATATCCCTGTCTAATCAGTAAAAGCAAGATACAGTGCCAGAAAAAGTATTTTTTTTAACTGAAGGGGTTTTGTTGCTTATTCTATAAAATGGGCTTAAATAAATAGAAAGAAGAATTTGTGTTAAAGAGCCTTTTCAATTTGTCTCAGTTTAGCTAAAGTGGCAGATGGCAGCTATCTCTGTTCTTCTCCCAGTCCTGCTCTCTGTATGGCTTCTCTGCTGTTCAAAGAAACTCCACACTCTATACACGTTATTTCAGAAAAACGAATATTAAGGTGCTAGCTGAAAGCACTGCTTTCATGAAAAGCAGGAAGCTTCTTTGAGGACAAAAAAACAAGGTCTTTGTTGACAGAACAGGATGGGGCAAGGGGCAGAGCAGTGTGGGTTTGAGTGGCAGCAGAAAGCAAAATAATTTTAGTATCACCCTAAAACAATTACTAGTACTTTTGACAAAGTGTAAACTACAATAATATTGAAATTAAAAATTATGCAAGCATTTCTTAGTCTTTTTCCACATTATAAACAATGGGTCACTTCACAAGATGTTTTGATGAAAAGAAAATTCATTTTTTTCATTTCTCAGGAACAATTATATATATATATATTTGTGTATGTTTATTTGACAAGTAAAATATCCATTCCAGGTGTTCCTTTAGTTTACTGTAGTTAGCTTCATTAATACAAATTCATGTGGTTTTTTTGTGTTTTTTTTTGAAGCAAATGTAAATTTTTTATATAAATATACAGTGGTTAGAAATACATATTCCTCAAAATTTCTTTAGGTAAAAAAAGATATTTCTGTAATTTATTTCAAATATTATAGAATGTTTGACATAAGTAGTTTCTTAAATTTTAAATAGGCAGCTTTTGCATTATTATTTCTGTACTTTTTTGACTACTACAAAATAATTAAAGATTGTACTTCCCCCTGTTACTTCTTTTATTAACAGTCCACCTCTGGCATATCTCAGGTTCTGAACATCATTCAGATTCCGCTGTGCTGGGTGCTGCACATACTCAGTAATAAGACACCCTGAACTACTGTGCTTACACTAAACAGAGGTAAAAAGGAAAAGAAAAAAATATTTTTTTTTCAGTTACAAAATATGGCTGAGTAAAAATTATGCAAAATGAGTTTGTTAAAAGTTATGATTTCAAGTTATTTTGATTTTTTTCTAATTTTGAAACAATAGAAAAATGTTTTAATTTTTTTTTCTTTCACGTTCACTTTCAGTTTTCCAGTAGAAAGGTATGAGACAAGTTTAATAAAAATGAAATTAGAGAGGTGGAGGAGCCTTACTTACTCATCCCCTTTATCCTCCCTGAGAAATAAAAAGAGCACAAAATTTAAAATAATAATAATAATAACAAAAATTAAAAAATAAAAAAAGGACAGGATAAGCATGAGAACTGAAAGGTAGAAGTTGATTTTGAAAAGAATGTTTTTAATCAATTTTACCGAAGATAGAAAAGGGAGGTAAAAGCATGGAAAGAGCACCTAAAATCTTCAGTTTGTCTCTGTTACTTTTTCCAACAAATATAGCTCCTTCTCTATGGAAAAAAAATAACCGTGAGAGACAAGGAATCAATAGAAAGAGGATGAAGAAGCCCTGAAATTCTAAAAGAAAGTTATGATTCTAAAAATACATACATTTCTCTGTCTCAAAAATACTTGTTATTATCATCTAAGGCAAAATAAAAAGCATTTTAAAATCAAAGTGCTGACTGGAATGTTTTTGATGTGATTTACCTTCCTCATTAAGTTCATACCGCTATACTCATTCCAATACTACCCAGTATTGTGGCTGGTCGGAATGTATACACCCAAAGTAACAAACTGAACTGCATTATCTGGCAATTAGAGGAGGGGGTGTTTAAGGAAAGATTGGACATAGTGCTTAGGGATATGGTTTAGTGGGTGATATTGGTGGTAGTGGGATGGACCAGATGATCTTGGAGGTCTTTTCCAACCTTAATGATTCTAATATATAAATAAATAAATGAGGGTAAAAGAAAGGGAAATGAGGGAAAAAGTTTATGTCTCCCTTTACATACTTTTCTCCATAAAAAATTGTAAAAATGGAACCATTTCAGGAACCATTTGACAGGTATCAGATAAACAAATTCTGAAACATCAGAAAAAAAAAAAAAAAGCATGATTTACCATGATTTGAGTCCACACTTTTATACGCTGATGTTTTATAGTGTTGTTTGATTTTGGTTTTTGTTATTGTTTTTTGTTTGTTTGTTTTTGTGATACAATATGATTTATTTCCAAATTATCTAAATAATCTCTTGTGTCTATAAATATCAACAAATTAAAAAAAAAAAAAAAACACCACTGCTTTGAATCCCAAATCTCATTTTGCTAATGCTCTACTCTCTCATAGCTAAGCAGTGGGTCACAGGATAAGGGCTCATGTATATGTCTCTGGATCTTCCTTGATGTCTTCCATATGTATGTAATTTTTCTAGTTTGTCATATGTATAGCTTCAGCAAATATTGACACAGTGCCCCATTAGAATGAGTATGTTAAGGAAAACACTTCCAACAGTACCATTTGCTTCCACCTTTGGCAATTGGTATGTATTTCAAATGGTGGTTCCTATGTTTTCAGTTCCCTCTTCCACAAACCATTATATTTACCCCTTAAATTTATCCTTATCATAGAATCATAGAATCATAGAATATCCCGAGTTGGAAGGGACCCATAAGGATCATCAAGTCCAACTCCTGGCACCGCACAGGTCTACCCAAAAGTTTAGACCATGTGACTAAGTGCACAGTCCAATCTCTTCTTAAATTCAGACTGGCTTGGTGCAGTGACTACTTCACTGGGGAGCCTGTTCCAGTGTGTGACCACCCTCTCGGTGAAGAACCTCTTCCTGATGTCCAGCCTAAACTTCCCCTGCCTCAGCTTAACACCGTTCCCACGGGTCCTGTCACTGGTGATTACGGAGAATAGGTAACCTGCCTCTCCACTCCCCCTCGCGAGGAAGTTGTAGACTGCAATGAGGTCCCCCCTCAGCCTCCTCTTCTCCAGGCTGAACAGGCCCAGTGACCTCAGCCGCTCCTCATACGTCTTACCCTCTAGGCCCTTCACCATCTTCGTCACCCTCCTCTGGACACTCTCCAACAGTTTAATGTCCTTTTTGTACTGTGGTGCCCAGAATTGAACACGGTACTCGAGGTGAGGCCGCACCAGCGAAGAGTAGAGTGGGACAATCACTTCCCTCGACCGACTAGCAATGCCGTGCTTGATGCATCCCAGGATACGGTTGGCCCTCCTGGCTGCCAGGGCACAATGCTGGCTCATATTCAACTTGCTGTCAACCACAACCCCCAGATCCCTCTCTGCAGGGCTGCTCTCCAGCATCTCATTGCCCAGTCTGTATGTATAGCCAGGGTTGCCCTGTCCCAGGTGCAGGACCCGGCACTTGCTTTTGTTAAACTTCATGTGGTTGGTGATCGCCCAGCTCTCCAATCTGTCCAGATCTCTCTGCAAGGCCTTTCCACCCTCATCTGAGTCCACGACTCCTCCAAGTTTAGTGTCGTCGGCAAATTTGCTCAAAACATCTTCTAGTCCTACTTCCAAATTGTTTATAAAAACATTGAAGAGGACTGGCCCTAAAATGGAGCCTTGAGGGACCCCACTAGTGACCATCCGCCAGCCAGATGTGGCCCCATTTACCACAACCCTTTGAGCCCTGCCCGTCAGCCAATTGCTCACCCATCATATGATGTTTTTGTTTAGCTGTATGCTGGACATTTTGTCCAGTGGGATCCTATGGGAAATTGTGTCAAAAGCTTTGCTGAAGTCCAAAAAGATCACATCAGCTGGTTTCCCTTGATCGACTAGATGGGTGATTTTATCGTAAAAGGAAATCAAATTTGTTAGGCAGGACCTACCCCTCATGAACCCATGTTGGCTGGGACCAGTGACTGCATTGTCCCCCAGGTGCGCTTCAGTAACTTCAAGGATCATCCTCTTCATAACTTTACCAGGCACTGACGTGAGACTGACAGGTCTGTAATTGCTAGGGTCTTCTTTCTTACCCTTCTTGAAAATTGGCACAACATTTGCCAGCTTCCAGTCCAATGGGACCTCACCAGATTCCCAAGATTGTTGAAAAATAATTGAGAGAGGTCCCGCGATGACGTCTGCCAGCTCTTTAAGCACCCTGGGATGAATCCCATCCGGACCCATGGACTTGTATGGATCCAGGTGGAGCAACAAATCCCACACACGTTCAGGGTCGGTTGGGAGTTTGTCATTCTCACAGTCATGGTCCTCCAGCTCAGGGTACCCTGGGTCCCGAAGCCCATCATCAGCGTTGAAGACAGAGGCGAAGAAGGCATTAAATGTCTCTGCTTTGCCTATGTCATTGTCTGTGAGGAGACCTCCCCATCTAGTAGCGGACCTATGTTTTCTTTGGTTCTCCTTTTTCTGTTCACATATCTAAAAAAACCTTTTTTATTGTCTCCCACAGACACGGCCAGCTTCAACTCTAGTTGGGCTTTGGCCACACGAATTTTCTCCCTACAAACACGAACAGCATCCCTATATTCCTTCATCGTCGCCTGACCCTCCTTCCAGCAGCCGTACACTTTCTTTTTTTCGCCTTAGCTCCAGTAGAAGATCCCTGGTCAGCCAGGCCGGCCTTCTGCCCCACCTGCCTGACTTCCGATATTTTGGAATTGCCTGATCTTGTGCTTTTAGGAGGCAGTGCTTAAAGATGGACCAGCACTGATGGACACCAATGCCTTCAAAAGCAGTTTCCCAGGGGACCTTGCTGACTAATTCCCTGAGCAGCCTGAAGTCTGCTTTCCCCACATCCAGGGCTGAAGTTTTGGTGGCAGTTTTCCTTCTGTCACCATAGTTTCTGAACTCAACCACTTCATGGTCACTATGACCGAGACGGCCGCCAATTGCCACGTCTCACACAAGACCCTCTCTGTTCTCCAGCAACAGATCTAGGAGGGTGCCTTTCCTAGTTGGCTTCCTTAGCACCTGCACCAAGAAGTTATCATCTAGGTGCTTTATGAACCTCCTGGACTTGCTCGTGTCAGCTGTGTGGTGATCCCAGTTGACGTCTTGCAAGTTAAAATCCCCCATTAGGACGAGGGGAGTCGATCTCGAGGCGTCTCTTAGTTCTGCAAAGAATAATTCATCAGCGTTGTCATCCTAGCCAAGCAGTCTGTAACAGACTCCCACAACGACATCCCCTTTATTTGTTCATCCCTTAATCCTTACCCAGAGGCTCTCAACTTTGCCATCGCCAACTTGAAGTTCCACACAGTCCAGCCCATGCTTCACATACATCGCCACCCCACCACCTCGCCTACCCTGCCTGTCCCTCCTGAAGAGCCTGTAACCATCTATTGCAACACACCAGCCACAGGACTCATCCCACCAGGTTTCGCTTACGCCGATGATGTCGTAGCTGCGGGACTGGGCCAAGACTTCTAGCTCATCCATTTTGTTCCTCATACTGCGTGTGTTTGTGTAGAAGCACTTCAAATGCGCCTCCCTACACGCAGCACCTTGTGTGTCCAACCGAAGGGCCTCACTAGGACACAGTCCCTCTGATTCTAGCACACCATCCCTTAGCTCGCCCTTAATATATGGCAAAAGGTATGTCTGTAAGCTTAAAAAATATTTCTGTTAACCCTGGTGGAAACATTTATTTGTCCATATTTCAGGCCTGAATTGAACAGCTTTCTGATTCTCAGAGCAGAAAGTTTTGCTTTTCTCTTCCATTTGCACTACCCCACACTCCTACAGCTTACTTAGAACAAGTGCTGTTGTTGATTTGGTCACAAAATAAACTGATTCACCTCATTAAAATAGAAAAAAAAAAAAAAAAAAAAAAAACTAACTTTGCAGAAAAGAAAAAATAACAGAGGTGGCAGGGTGGGGGTTGGCCAGGTTAAAGAATTGAATCTGCTGCAATCCCACAAAATGCTAAAGACAGCACAAGAGAGGAGTAAATAATGCAGCCGACAGCAGTGACAAGTAGAAGGAACCAAACAAAGATGAAGCAAACAAGCTGTGGGGAAAAAAAAAAAAAAAAAAGAGAGAGAGAAAAAACAACTATTTTTCATTTCTTTTTTTCTTTTTCTGCTACCACTAGCCAGTAATTTGGCACAAACGTAAAGAGAAACCAATATAAATCAAATTGAGCAGGTGTCGTCAACTCATATTTAGCTTTGAAGTCTGTTGCTTTGACAGCAAACCTAAGAAGAGTTCGCATGTTCATTTTCCAACTATACAGGCTATTCAAAGAAAAAAATAATATCTCAACCTACAAACCATGTCTTTTCTTCGTACAATCAACTGCTTGGTTTGATGACTATGACAAGGCTCCTAAGACTACCTGTAAGACATTAGAATTGTTAACTTTTGTTGATGCTGTCAGAGTTTCAGCTGAAGGAAATAAGTAAGACTATGTCAGCTATGTCCTCCTTATCAGAGAGCCCAAGAGTCAGATTTTTTTAGGGTTAGGTACTGTGTCAGTTTGCAGAGTTTAAACAGGTACTGCTTAGGACCTCTCTGAAATGATGCATGTCACATTGCTAGTGCATTAGAGAACTCCAGGCTGATTGCGGATTGATAACACATAAGCAAGCTTCAGTTCTATTTGAATTTTAGGAGAGGGCATCTGGGTGTGACTAAGGAAAAAAAAAAAGTGTAAAAAGATTGCAGATGTAATTGCTTTATGGGGTACATTACAAATAGGGAGCTAGCTGGGAAGCTACAATAGCAAGTGTTTCACACATTTGCAGAAGTCTTGGTTAGCTGACAAGCCCTGGTAGTTGAGATTACTTTAGGGAAAATGTTGGTGCTTTTCTATGGGAATGTATGAGAAAAAACGAGTTTTGGTGTCAGGCAAAAGAAAGTGATGGCTCTGCTTTCATTGATAGGGACATAAACCTCATTGTGGAATAACAGTAACAGTCTCAAGCCACCCTTAAAATTAAATCAAGAAAGGGTACCAGCTATTCAACTTACCCACGTAGCCTTCCCCCCGCAAGAAATTTGTGGCATCACCCAAAGTCTGCCAATGCTTTGCTGCTCCTATAGAGCCTCAGAAACTACTCACAGAGAAAGCAGATTCATCAGGGAGAAACCTATGGGATGACAAGATCATGGCACAACTTGCCAGATACATTTGATAAATATCCCGTTCAGGAAAGGTCATGCAGAACAGTGTGTCAGTGATGAATCCCACTGCTCTGCCTATGAAATAAAATAAAACAAACAAACAAACAAAAAATAATAAATAAATAAATAAAACGCAAGGTCCTGACTATGGGAATGCATTTGCAGACCATTTCTGTAAATGTATGTTTGAGATACGTTTCAAAAATGGATTCTCAAAATATCACAGAGACAAACTCAGGAAAACAGAAGGAAACCTCAAGTTTGTGAATCTTGGAGAACAAACAAACAAACAAAAAGTCCTCTCCTGACCCAGGGGTAGTGAAAGAAAGGAAATATTGCCAGACTCTGAAAGTTTGTTTTTTTTTTTACCTCTGTAAAAAAATCCTTTGTTTTATTTAATTTGATCAATTCTATCCTTGCTATTTGGAAACTGCAAAACTCATCAATAACAAAGTAATTTCAAAACTACAATATTCACTTCTAGCTAAGCAAAAGGTATATGCTAGGACACATCTTAACAGAAACTATATTCCTCAAGCTTATGAAATAGCATTTTGGGTGACATTTGCGTAGTCTTTCTGCTTGCCAAAGCAGTATTGCTTGCTATTATACATCTAATACGTATTTGCCAAACCTACTTTTAAATACACCAAGTATATGAGTTTTCACTGCTTCCCCTGGGAGGCCGTTCCACGGGCTAATATATCTGGCTGTCAAGAAGTTAAAGACTAATTCTGAGTATTTTCAGTTTCAAGCTGAATCTTTTTGCCTACATTTATGCTCAAACCTACATTACCTACTTTTTATCTTGAAACTTGTTTCATAGTTTTGCTATACTAGCATTGCATGTCTTAAATAATACATGACTAACCTACAACAGGCACAAACTGGAAGTACTAAAGCTGAAACTACTGACTGTTTCTAAATATTGTATAATCTTAAGAGAATGAGAGGAAACACATTTTCTTTCAAAGTCTTTTGCAGAGGGAGACCTCTTAGTATGTGTCAGATTACATCTCTGACATCCCTTTGTGTGAACCTCAACACTATTAACTTCCTTCCAGAGCAGTATGTAGTTTGATGTAGATGTTTACTTTTTTTTTTTTTTTTTAATCAAACTTTGTGCAGGTTTTTTATAAATTTTGCTATACTGTCTTTTTCAGTGTATTATATTTGTTGAGTTCTTTGGAAATGAAGTCCAGCAAATTTGAATGAATTGCTAGTTCATATTTTATTTCTCTGTTTCTAAAAATAATAATCAAGACTTTACATATATGTATATTCAAAACAATCTCCATATTTCACTGTTTAAGTCATCCTTTAAACAGATTAAATATACACATTTTTTTTTCTTTTTCTGATCATTTTAAATAACTTTGCTCATTCGCTCCATGTTTTACTCTTACCTTTTCAACTTGACATCACTATTACTGCCTACTCCTATCTGGCAGTATGTCTTAAAACATGAAAAAAATAAATAAATAAATAAATAAATCTGTTCTATGGTCCTCTCAATGAGTCAGAAAAAGATCATCATAAAGTAAACAGGATTATTTGTACCATCTACTTTCTGTTTTGCCTTTACAGTTCATGATTATTACAATTTGAAAAGATAAAAGAGAATGTTACCTGACAGGTTACCTGATAAACCACTGCTTTACTGGCAGCTCTTCAAAACAAGCCTTAGTGAAATGAGAAGATTCAAATTTATGATTTTCTAGCAGCTAATAGTTAAAGATGAATACATTCCAGTTGATCAGACACAAAATTTTGGTTAATCAATTTTAGAAGAAAGGGTCTGCTATGAAGTTCAGCTTTGGTTTATCCAGAAGGAGCCAATCCAACACCAGTGGGTGCAAGAAGGACTATCAGCTGATTAGCAGTTGACTCCTGGTCACTATCATTTCAATTAAGTCAGTAAATGAAGTTTGTTGGTCCCTTTCTCCAAAGATTTGCCACTCTTCATTTTGCTTCTTTCGTAATAATAATTGTCTTTTCTGTGGGTAGTGAGTTCTCATACTAATTCACAGCAACTTACTGCTATTAAATTAATTTTGAAGTAAATGAATTACTAACATTATATTAATCTTTTCAAGGGCTTCTATTTTGTTCTGCATGAAGAGAAGATTGTCTCTTGTAAGCAAGCTGAACTTGTACCTTTCCAAATTTGTGAATTCAGATCTATATCTCAGTGCTGTTTAATTCAAATAAACCTAAAATATTTCTATAAAATAATTTGTCCTAGTACCCTGTGAACAATGATAATTTAAACTCTTGCCAGTAGCTGATGTTAACGTTAACCACCTCCATAGGAATTGCATTAAGCCTGAGTTTGATAAATATAACTGAAAACCAATTTGAGTAAAGTAATTTAACAGGCAGCAGATGATATGCACAGATGGGATTTCCCAATCATATCGCTTTGGGGATGGAGTTAGTGGTTAGTGTTATTAAAAAAAAAAAATGCTTTCTATAGGAACTCCCCTAAAGGACACTGGAACTGACAAGATTTTTGGATTTTTGTTTCAATGCATTATTTAATCAATGCTTTTCAACCTGTGTGTGTGTGTGTGTGTGACAGAGATGATGAGTGAAGTAGAACCTTTCCAAACAAATCAGCATTTAATTAATACTTAATTTATACCTTTACCTTTGCACAGTAATATGCCCAAACTAAAGATATGCAGAGAAAACATTGATTTAGTTGCCTTATTTGAATACTTTTTTCAGTCAAAATTTCAACCTTGCCTCACACCATAAAGAGCAACTGTTGTACTTAACCTCTTAGCAGATCATCTGTAAGTAAAATTAACATCTAAAATTACATAGTTTGAACATAGCAATAGAAAAATTATGTTCAAAATATACACACACATTTTATTTTAGGTGTACAATATATATACAGAAAAATATAAACACCTTTTTCTGTAAAGATATGATTATAAATATGAACTGGGAATTTGTATCATCAAAAATAAGATATAAAGGATATAGATATCTACATTCCATATTTAAATAAAAAC
The DNA here is from genome assembly GCF_009769625.2 of Cygnus olor. Lineage (NCBI taxonomy): Eukaryota > Metazoa > Chordata > Aves > Anseriformes > Anatidae > Cygnus > Cygnus olor. The sequence continues at coordinate 156,891,032 of NC_049169.1, read as the reverse complement.
AATTGCTACATGAGGTAACAACAGAAATTCAGGGTCCCAATATACTTAGCATTCAATAAATAAAGAAGAAAACAAGGCATACTCTCATTCTCTAGAAGTAAGGACAAGAACACTCCTCACAACTTCCCAGTTTTGAGTGTTTACCATTTTGTCAGCAACGGTGTTTTCTTGCTTGGCTGTGTTTTTTTATTCACACATATGAGATAGAGATATTGAGTATAACATTACAATGCATCCTAACAGAAAGACAAACTTCTCTCCTTTCCTTGTCAGCCTGCAACATTCATGTTCCTAGAAACTTACAGTCTAGGGCTAGTCCAAGCTAGATTGTGCTTGAACCCAGGTTTCAGACAAGATACTCCAGAGAACACGGTTCGAACTCACTTCAAACCATTGTTGAGATTTACCTTTTTAAAAGACCATTGGTTTTTCAGCAACGGATTTTTTTTAATCATTAACGCACTCCAATTTACAATTATAATATTGAAAGAACATATCAAACAATAGCAAAACTAGCTTAGCATTATCATAAGCCATCTATGAGGAGAAATAAATCATTCATAACTTCCTGAGGAACCACTGTTTTCTTGGTATTTCACATAAGTTTACATTACTGCACCTGATTCTATCTTAAAATTCTACAGCAGAAGTCTATTTTCTCTCTATCTGAAGCAGACTCAAATATTGAGACTGCTTTAAACTGTAAGTTACGTTATTATTCTTTAAGCATCCTAAAATCTTTATTATGCCACCCTATAAACTGTGGAATTTTTTCCTTCTCTGTACAGCAAGACTAGTCTTTGAATTTTTCAGTGACAGAATATATTGTCTGATTTGCAACTGAATCTCCAAGTTTTATGACAAATGGAGCTTCACTGAAATCAGAGATACAATTGCAACTCAAAATTGTCCTTTGCTGGCATAATGCCATCTGGAAAAGGGAAATAAAGACAGTAAATGACCAGTTTCTAGCCTTGCTCACCTATGAGGGGAAACAATATTGGTAAATAGAGACCCCAAAATGTACATAATTGTGAACTTGAACTGCAAATGATATGGTTTATGTTTTACATGCTTGATTGTAAACTGCACCTGCTCAGGAACAAATGTAATTTTTTCCAGTACATAAGAATGACATGAGAATGGCAGGCTTTGGGAAAAACACCTAAATCCACCCACATGTTTGAGTCACTGTCCTAGCAGTTACAGCTAACTCTCTAGAACTCAAATTAAATCTCTTCCATTCTCATTCTCTTGCATGGAGCCAGAGGCTTTTTTTTAAAGCCATAATATGCAGATTGCCATTCAGTTTAATGACTAAAACAGAAATGCGTCAAGTTAAATGTTGGTGTGTGGAGTGTGTAATTGGAAGGTAATGTCTATAAACACTTCATTTTATCACATTGAACCTTATTACATTTAAGGTATAAAATGGGGGAGAAAATAGAAAAATTATAAAGTATGACAGAAAAAAAGGATGAAAGTGATAATTAAACACAACAGAAGGATAATGCATTAGTAAATGCTCTCAATGTACTGTCTTCATAACAAGGAGATAAGATGTTAATTTGGATGAGGGCTTCATTTTACAGACCAAATGATGCTAGGGATATTTAGTAACCTTTTTTGCACACTCTCATTTATACTGGCACTAGTAATAGACAGTACTGCACTGTGCCATTGCAGCTGGGTATGAACGCAAGTGCTAGCTTTTTAAAAACCTAACAAAGCTTCTTTTGGATGCTTTACATTTCAATTTAACTGAATTAAAGTACTGATACATTCCAGTTTTTCTGCCATCCTTTCTGCCGATGCAGGAGCTTTAACAATAATGGTTATTGCATTTTCCCTGGGTAGTCACTTAGAAAACATTAACATTTTCACTAATTTTTGGTCTTTAATAACTACTGTGTCAACAAAATATGTTAGAATCAAGGAAGATTTTTAAAAATAATAAATAAATAAATAAATAAAACCCACAGTTCTATGGTACTAAACATATACAGAAACAATGATGTCAGAAATTACCCTCCCTCCCTTAGCTATATCATAAGGAACTTTGAAAAATTGTTCCTCTGATCATTTTTCCCAAGGTAGCAATTAAAAAAAATCTTTTTTAAAATAAGCTCTGGAAAGGATACACATTAAGGACAAGATTACAACGCCCTTACTCACTCTGAATAGTAATGTTCATAATAACTGTTTCCACTGTAGTCAAAGGGACTTCTTAAAAAAAAAAAAAAAAGTAATAAAAAGCAGTTTTTATCTGAGGAAGAACAATCCAGATCTATGAAAAAGTAATAAGATTATTTGACTGAAAAAATAATACAAAGATAAATATCATGGTGACATTTACTATTTTTTATAATTCAAATCATTAAAAGCTCTCTCTATTTAGGCAACCAAAAATATTGTGACCAAAACAGGTATTTAGAGAAAAATAGACACGCCACATACTCATCAGAGACAATAACAACACTTTATTTTGTTTTATAGCATCACAAAAAGAGCACCTAAGTATAACAACGGGAGGTGGGAGGAACTGAGAGAGGGAGGAAATGACACAAAACACAGACACAACAGCCTGTACATATCTCTTGCAAGCCAACTTGCCTTCATTGTCAAAATGATGAAGGTCTAAAGCATTGCTCAAACAAGACTTCCTCTTGGACTATACTGCTTTTGGGGCATCTCTGTCAGTAAAACGCAGTAACCAGAAAGCTGATGCTGACTACTGCCAATTCATTTCTTGCATGTCAGAGAGCTGTAATTCCTGACTGCAGGAGGAAACACAGTTTCCTGAAGTAGTTACATTGCTGGCAGCAACTAGAGGTAGTTTAACTGTACCCTGCTCAGTAGTTATAGATGCTTCTTACTTCCTCATGCTAAAGGAATTGACTGAATTCTAGAAATAGATAAGAGAACATGAATTATATTCTTTTTTTCTTTTTATAAATTTTATAATAATGGTTTAAACTTTTAAAATTATCCAGAGCTTTCTAACATTTTTTGACTTCAGAGAACCTTCCTGCAGCACCCTTTAGTTTTCATAACTCTCAGTTTGAGGAGCACTATTGAAATATTCTGCAAACAGAAAGAGAAGATCTAACCTAACAAATTCCAGCCAGTCATGCAACAGTACTGTCTCTGTCAGGATACTTTGTACCAGTTATTCATAACAATCTTAAAACACTAAAAGTTTCATTAAGACCCCTCTGGTTCCCTATTAACGGACTGAGAAGTCCCCTTGTAGCAAGCCCAAATGATATGCACAGCAATTCCCAAGCATCTGTTAATTATTTTTCAGAGAGCAATCTTTGTTCTATTAACTAATTTCAGTTCCTGTAGCTAGTAGTTCCTCAGACAAGCTGATTATTGGTCAATCAGATGGTTCTCACAGGTCCATAGGGGTAGGCATGGGATCCAATCAGTTCTTGTAAAGTCACTTTATATATATTTATGTGTGTATACATATACTCAGATCAGTAGTGTTTATAGTCCTTTTCAGTGTTTGTGCAACTAATGGCAGGATTATCCCTTTTCTTAACTGTTCCCGTTATCGCTCTTTAATAGATCAACGGCAATCCCTCAAAAAAAAAAAAAAATCCAACTGTAAACAGGATGTTGTTTCAAAATCCAAATCTCTTTGATTTCTTCAGTACCTCACACAAAGGAGTTGACAGATTTCTTTACTGAGTCTTATGGATTGGGAGTAAAATGTCACACATGATATTCTTGCTGACTGTGTAATAAAAACTCAGTGAAAAAAATACAGCATGCCACTCTTACAAACTTATGCCTTCTTCAAGGGAAAGAACCAGCTCAACCTTGCAAATACTGCTAAGCCTCTGCAATATTGATGTTAGTTTAAAAAAAAAATCTTTCTAGGTAACACTTTGCTACATCATCTTACAATCACCTACAATTTTGTTAGCATGACCCTGTGTTTGATAGGTTTTGATTGCTCTGAACACCATTCCTGCAATCAGTAAAATGTACAAGACAAGAGTAGATTGTTTCTGTATCTGAGTTAATATTTTTTTCAGTAAACAGTTTCTCAATTTCTCACTTAGAGCATTATAATTAGTGTCTCAACAATGCTAGCCTTATTTCATGTCCTTATGCATTTTCTAATCATTAAATTGTATTTTTTCCAGTCTCTTCATGAGTTGCCCTTCTCATTATTTCTGTATTTAAAGACACATGCTAAGATGCATGTTTTCCCCTGACCACGAACTTCCGCTCAGGCAATCAGTGAAAGCAATGTTCCTCAGCTTTCAGAATTGCTGAGAACTCTATTTCATAGCACAAAATTTCTTTTTGGACAACTCAGAATCATGTTATAAAAATCCATCATTCTTTTAACTGCTCTCAAACCAGAAGTGATAATATTTATTTCCAATACAAAAGACTTCCTGAAACACATACACAAGCATTAGTAACAGCCTTTTCAAGTACAAAAATGTTAGCTTAAATCTTTTAAACTGTCTCCCGTTCACCTATGGGGTGGTATTGCAACGTGCAGAAATGCACACAGTCCATTTCTGTAACAAGTTCTACAAACCTCTTCATATCTTCATATCTAATGTGTTTGAGAATCTTCTTGTTCTGCAAGAATTTAACTTGTTCCACATTTTAACCTGTTAAAGGTCTGACAGTTTGAATTCTCAGAGATTCATGATGTTAAACCAGAATTTTACCATTCCATCTATGAAACATATCATAGTTTCTGCTTTCCTGGACTTGTTAAATGAAGGTAGTGGAGTATATTCAACTCCAGCTGTTTAAAATAGAGAGACAAATAGGGAAAGAAAGAGAGAAAAGAAAATAGAGAAAGAGTGAAACAAGGAAAGAGAATAAAGGGAAGAAAGACAAAGAAACACAGACAGGAAGAAGTAATGAGAGAGAGAAAGAATTTGCATGTATCTGGAAGGGAAATGAACCCCAATTAAGAGGAGGGTCAGCCTGTTTTTAATTGCAACCACTAAAAGACTTTGAAGAGGAGACTGCGTATAAGAGACAGAATATTTGACACCATGCAGAAGGCAAGCATGAAAGAAGCCTACAAGTAAGGATGTAAGTCAAGTTATTAAAGCAGAGACTTTACATAACTTTAGTGTAACTAGACTAAATTTGTATTTTGTTTGATTTCTTTCAGTTTGTCTTGCGCTGTAGCCAAAGGATGAGAGTGTCATCTCACTTGAACAATGTGGGCTAGAAGAACAACAGGTACCATGGGCATCAGAGAAGGCAAAAGCGTCTTCCAGTGACTGTGGCAAGGACTGAGAGACCTCTAGCATGCAGTTAAGTATTGAGACATCACACTGAACCCTGAAGTTCATAGGAGACTGTCTTATGGTTTATCTCATCTGCCCAGATTTCCTTTCAAATATGAATTTTTAAGCATACCACATACTAACTTTGCTCTTTTCACTTATGGCTGACTGAATGGTTTTCTTTCATAACTATTATTAATCAGCTCACTAATAAATCAGGATCCAGCACCTTCAGTTTCTTCACTTGCCCAACATTTCTGCAGCTTTCCAACACATTTCTAAATACTCCTATCATTATCTTTCAACCATGAGATATTAAATAAACAAATAATGTCAAAAGGAAATTTCTCTGCTCATCCAGTTTTTGATGCAGTAAGATTTCTTAAAAACAAAACAAAACAAAAAAATGCTCAGTTCAGGCTGACTAAAATACCTTTTTGTGGATGTATTTTGCTTACTTATCAACACTCAAGTACTACGTTTCTATTATTGTTATAATCCCTTGTTTCAAAAATTTAATTTTACATGATTCTTCTGTTCATTCAAAACACAAAAACCATATTCTATTACAGGGATGTTCATAGCTTAGCAAATTTCACAACAATTAAGTGACTTAATCCTATCTTCAGTCAATTTCAAATCCACTTCATATTCCTAAATATTTAAAATTCACTCACTGCAAATTGAATCTTCTTTAGCAAGTCTCAGTTTTAAAAAAAAAAAAAAGTTGCAAAATATCCAATCCAATGTAAATTCTCTGGATAGCCCAATCATAAAACAAAGTGGCTCTTTTTCCATGAATCATAGAGTCATAGAATAGAATATCTTGAGTTGGAAGGTACTCACAAGGATCATTGAGTCCAACTGCTTGTTCAACACAGAACCACACAAAAATCAAACCGTATATCTGGCAGCATTGTCTAAATGCTTTTTGAACTCTGACATGCTTACAGTCATGACCACTTCCCTGGGGAGACTCTTCAGATACACAGTCTGAACCCTCCCTGACACAACTCCATGCCATTCCCTCAGGTCCTATCACTAGTCCTCAGAGAGAAGATATCAGCACCTGCCCCTCTGCTCCCCTTCATGAGGAAGTTGTAGACCATGATGAGGTCACCCCTTAGCCTTCTCTTATGTCTGGCAGGGGAGGATTAATTTGGATATTAGGAGAAATTTCTTTACTGAAAGGGTTGTGCAGCACTGGAATAGGCTGAGTCAGCATTCCTGGAGGTCTTTAAGAAATGTGTAAATATAAAGCTTAGTAGCATGGTTTAGTGGTGGACATGTCAATACTAGGTTAAAGGTTGGTCTAGGTGATCATAGAGGTCTTTTCCAACCTGAATGATTCTACAGTTCTGTGATTCTATGATCTAAGCTGAACAAACCACGTGACCTCAGCCACTCCCCATATGTTTTCCCCGCTAGACCTTTCGCCATCATGAAGGTCTGTGACTGCATGATACTTTTACACTGCCAGTCTTTCCTGCACTGCCCATCTTTGTCAGTTATTTGAGCAAAGCTTTTTTTGGAGAAAACCTCTTCTACATTGCAGTTAGGTTGCTGGACACCTATTCTGTCTGCCTGTTTTAGTCTGGTTTCATTTAGTTCTGGTTTTCAGCTGTGCTTTCATGACCAACTAGAGAAAATGCTTACAGCAGACAGAATTTTCAAGAGAATTTTTCCCTAAAGGAAATAGTTCTCCAATCTTGCTGTAACACCAAACTGAACAAATTACCTCATGAAAATGCAGAACCCCTCCAATAAGACTGGTGAGAGAAAATGTAGAAAAGAGTTGTGCTTACATCTTTCCACACCTGTTCTCAACCTAACAGCTTTCAGTGATTTTCATTGGTTGCAAAAAAAAATGTGCACACTTCATCTGAGGTATCGTCCTTAGAAAAAGCTTCTTGCCCACCATCTTGAGTCTGGCAACTCACTTGTTCCTTTCTGAGGAATCACTCTAAGTGTTTTCTGTCATTTCTTGCTTTCATAATATTGCACAGCAAGAGTTGCACATCTAAACCTACCTTGCCCTGTTGAGTGACTCTTTGGGATTGTGCTCCCTGCTAGGCTACAGTGTGATTCACCTTGACCCATTCTGCTCCAGCCTAGGCAAGCCAAACAGTCAAATCAGTCTTCTGGTCATCCACAGAAATTTGCTTGACAAATTATGAAATATATATCAAATAATAAAAATAAAAATAAATAATAATAATAATAAAGCAGATGCCATCCATTATACGGGTCTAGCAAAGACTTTATTGCACCTCTTCTTGCATTTTTTTTTTTTGGGGGGGGGGGGAACTGTGAGGTTTAAATTCCATTTGGTCTCTACTAGGATACTTTTATTAGTTTCTTTTGCCCATCCCAGATTTCCATAGATACTTTCTCCGAATCATTTACCCAAGCAAGTTCATCAGGACTTGCTTCCAGACCTCTTTCTTAAAAATAAGACCAATTAGTAACATTTTTGTTAACCTCTCTTTGAGCTACATAGACAGAAAAAAAGCTCAGAATATAAATTGTTTCAATTCAGAAAATAATTTGTTCTTAGAACTGGTCACTTCTTTGGTGAAAGAAGATTTTTTTTCTTATAAATGCTACACACAGTCTTCATCCCTAGAGTTGGGAAACTGGAACTACTAACATTCAACATAAAAGCTCTCTCTCCAGCTTTTCCTCAATGACAGTTACATTATCAGGGGAGTTATGTTATGCTCTTGGGGATTTTCTCTCTCTAAGGATGCAGTTCAGTGGCAGAGCTGAGCCAGTTACTGCTACATCAGGTGACAGCGGACACCCAACAAACACTTCTTGGTTTCTGTCTGTATACCCATGCAGTTCAAACTGCACAGTCCATGTCCCTCTTTTGCCCCGTTTCTGTTTTTTTTTCTGGAAGTGCCCGCTTGGCTGATTTCAGCCTTTAAAAGAGCTGAAAACTACTCCCTTCTGTATCCTGCTAAATTACTGTTAATTTATTGAACAATCTGTTCATCAGAAGGTCCAATAAGTGCTAGAGCAGATGCAGGAGAAACACAGGGATAGGGGTAGGAGGAGCATGAACCATCTGACTTTGGTGGCAGTCAGATAATACATCAGCTATATTGCTGAACTGTATCTGTACATGTGTAGCTTCTCACTAGACCAATATTCAATACATCTATATCTGCTTTATTTAAATTTTCTGTGAGATAGCTGACTTCTGCGTCCATTCCAGGTGCAGATATTTTTGAGCTGAGGGCTCCTTCTCTTTTATTACAGGAAAATGACTTATGAGAGATCGTATCAAGCTTCTATAACTTTTTTAAATGAAGAGAAAGGGCTTCACTCACACAGCTATTTCAGTACCCAAAATAGTAAAATATGCCAAGTTGATGAAGCCAATAGCAGGGATATCCTAAAAATCCGTGTTGATAGCTCCCCATTAAAGATGACTGTAATGGTTAAAAAGAAGCTACCTTAAAAATAAATAAATAAATAAATAAATAAATGCCATTTTTAAAAGAACAGAAAAATAGAAAATAGATTAAAATAGTGCCCAAATAAAAAGCATGGGAAGAAATATACAATGCCTAAAATCTAAAAAGGGACAACAATGAAGGGATAATGTGTCAATGTGTAATTTGGTGTCTGTACAAAGGCTGATTTGTAGAATTCTCTGCTTGGCCACATTATGAGATATAGTGCTTCTCCCATTTACTTCCAATGGGAATATTTTATCTCTAACCATGTTTTATAACCTTGTCTGTTTTTGGATGTGGTCCCTTGTCTTTTATTCATTTTTGGACAGTGTTAGTCCTTTCTTGTTGCTGTTATTTTTTTGAATGTTACTGTTTTTATTCTGCTGCCAGCTTTAGCTCTTGCTTTCTGCTAAAATTTCACTGTTTGGTTCTTTCTATTTAGCAATAAAATTCAGCATTTAGCTAATGTGTTTGTGCCTGACACAGGTGGAGGAAGCTAGCGAGCTGCTTTTTTGTTCCCTGAACTCCTGATAAACTAAGGGCTTATCTGTCTGCTTTTGAGCTGTGCAGTGATGCCATTATGTATAAAATGATACCCAAATAGAATTTTGGCACAGTATTTTTTTCATTGCCTATATTATATCTGCTTCTTTTAATGTTTTTGCTGATTTCCCTCAGCATGATCAGAACACCACTATAAAAATAAAGTACATATACTTTATACTCAATAACAGGAAAGCTGACATCTCTCTTGGTGATTTTTGTTTCTTTGTTTGTTTATTGATTTGTTGTTGATGATGATGTTTCTGTATTTGTTACATTCTGTCTTTTTTTTTGTGCTTTTTTGTCCCTTACAAGCAGGTACAACAGCTGGATTCGTTGCTAGCACTTCTTTTTGCCCCTTTAATAGGTGATATCTTTTAAGAAGTAGATTCAGCAACTGAGGGACTGGGCTACAGTCAAACTAATTTCCCTATATACATAGCAGATAAAAATAAGTATTTTTAAATAATGATTCCATACATTTACAATCACTGCTGTCCTCAGAGATATTTATTTCTCTTGATCAGATACTCAGGGAGGTTTGAACAATTACACTCTCAGTTTGGCACTTCTCTTAAAGTCAAGTTGGTCAATCTGTAGTTAAACACCATTAGAGACAAAATGCATGTTTAATTGATCATCAAAATAAAACCCTTTTTTTACAATTAATGTTCAAATCTCGATGGTTTGTTCTGTAAAGAGAGTAGCTTCTTTGTTGTATCCTAAAATAAAAACCTGTATTAAACATGTAGAAGAAAAGATTTCCTTCATAATAATCACAAGTCAGGTAGTTTCTGTTCCATATTGGAAGCAAGTTATTCCATTTTCTGTTAATTTAATTAGTTTCCATGATGTACCCAGTTTTAGCAATTCTGAATTGCTTTCACTTCTAAAGATTGATTGATACTTGCATATTTGGCAGAATATTTTGGCAGATGTGAGTATGAGCAGCATACTCAGTTCTTTGGAACACTATCCATGAAGCACTAACTTAAAGAGTTTTCCATCCGTAGATCTCAAAGTATATCCTAAATATTAATTAATTAAGACTTTTTATAACCCTGTCAAAAAATATTCCCATTTTACAGCTCAGGAAACTCAGGCCCGTATCCTCCAAAAATCGTACAGAAACATCAAGTATTCTGACTTCTAAAATGTGTCATTTAAAAATAACAGAATTTCATTGTTTTCTCCATTAAGCAAGAAAGCAGCAATTGATAGCATCTGAGTAAAAATAAATTGAACTATTCCAATACATTTTATTTACTGTCTCAGTCTGATGGTGGAATAATTTGTATCTTATTATCTGGCTTTTACTATTGGAAACAAGCCTTTGCCAAATGGTTTCTTTAAAATATCTGAAGTTATAACCTTTTTCATTACTCCTTCTAGGCATTGTTAATGAACTGTCTTATATAATTACCATAGCAAAGTAACCGTTGAGTACTAATCAATAGCAGTAGACAGACAGAAGACCAAATGGGAAAACAAAGGAAAAGGATGGTGTCTGACCAATGGATTTGTTGGTTTGGACTTTTATTATTTCTTTAAATTAAAGATATATTGTTAGAATGTTTGATTAACTGCTTTGTCTTCCTTCTAAATGTGCAAAAGGACAATATCCTGAAAGTTTTAACACTACTTTTCCAGGGGGAGTTTTAGTACTATGATGAGAAAAACTCACCATGATGAGAAAAACTCACCAGCTATGTGCAATTTTGAACTATGCTAGTGCAAACAAAAGACATAGTTATTTTAATCTAAACTAAATTGAGTTTACTGATGAGCTTCTCTCATTCCAGCTGTCTTCCCTGTGCATACACAAGGATTCAGGCGGTGAGACAGCTCTGGGAACTGATAGCGCTGGGGCTTGTTTCTGTCCGGTGCTAGTTCTCAGTCTTGCAAACATCAGTACCAGCAACAGCAAGGTGATAGAAATCTTTGAGCAGGCAGGGGATGACAGACACTTGTTTTGGAGGAGAAGGGCTAACTGTCATGATTGATCACATTTTGCCATTAAATATGCTAAAGAAAAAATCATTTACAATTCAGCCTAATAGTTACACAGAGAAAACTTTGGATTTAAGCATCCAGAATACATGTACTTAGCACAAACCAGGCCACACTGTACCCTTCACTGAGTGGTGGTAACTATGTGTAATCCTCTGGCTCAGAACTGGCATCATCTGAAACAGCTCAGATATGAACATTGTTGCCCCAGACTCTCAGGATTTCATAAAGATTCTGGTTGAATGCCAAAAGTAATTTAGTCCCTTTCTCAGTCCAGTGACTAAGTCAAATGAGCCTGTGCACAAAGTAGAGAAGGAGAGACTGTTGCTGACCTGGTATTTCAGAAAGCTGTCTAGCATTTTTAGCATTAGTTTGACTGCACAGATGAATATCAGTACAGGACACAGTCCTAATGGTAGCCACATTCCACAGAATCTTTCTCAAAAGCTGTATGGAATTTTGCTAATTCCTATTATTTCATCCACATTACACAACATGCTCTCTCATCCATCCCTATTTTTTAAATGAATCAAAGAGGTGTTGTACTTTCTAGAAACAGTAACAGGTTCCTAAATATGTTTAGATACTACACAATGTCTTTACAAATATAGATGAGACATCATGAATTTCAAGAATGATATATTCCCTGTTATGTCAATCAGAGGTAACACATGAAAAAGTAGTTCTTGAAAGAGAGTGAAACAGTGAAATAACCAGAAAGGGTATTTTCAAGGGAAACATAGATGAGAGAACTTTCTCAGTGAATAACTGCATAACTATTCTAGCACTAACATCAAAAATCAGATTCCTTAAGTAACAGTTCATAGAACTAGTTTCTCCTCTGAACATGAAGTAAAGAGCCAAGTCTTCCATGAATTATTTCAATTTTGTGCCACCTTTTGCAGATGAAAAGTGCAACGTGAGTGCAAGGTAATATCACTGTTATCTTCCTTGCCATTTATCTCATTTACTAGGCATCTTCAAAACAAATGTTAAGAGAATAGATACTGCTGTTTTACAGCATTATGCATTTGAACTTAGCATAGATCAAAATGAGTTTAAAAGTTGCAAGACAGTGGAGTATTATTTTTACAGCATCTAAGGATCTGTCTTCATTAGAGAAATTTGCATATGAAAATATCTAACAAATTCAGCTGCCTTTGTGTAAACCCTAATTTATAAATGTTAGCAAGCTCATATGATGAACTGGTGGCATTTCAGTAAAATACGGTACTTTATGTAATGTTCCAGACATTATAATGGCATCACAAGCCACCTCTCCCCGCATTAAACTGCTGTAACTCTGCTGTAACTTCATTATAATCATAATAGTGGTCCTAATATAGAGAGATCCTAGAGCAGTTTTGTTTGATAACACATGCTACGGCTGTTCAGAGCAGACATTGAGTGAGATTCACCTCGTCTAAATTTAGGTGTCTAAAACTAAGCTAGTCAACAGAAAGAAATGATCACTTTCTGGTCAGATCTGTCCTAAATATTTAATTTAGGATGAGATTAATTACTTTTTGGAGCTTCCTGGTTTTCCATAGTTACTATCAAAGGAGTCTGAGGTAAACAGTATTGACAATGGATGACTAAATTCTAGAAATCTAGTGTAGCCAGATGAATCTTAACCATTATTGCATCCTTCTCTGATTTATAGTTACATTTTAAATAACATATACTTTTATAATTACTGATTCATGCTTTGGCATAATACTTCCTTTGTCTAACCTCATTAAGCAACATAAATGCCAAAGATGCTGGTGGCAAAGTCAGTTTGATGCTTTTGTTACACAGTTCACTTATCCCAAAGACAGAGGAAGGCGATGAGCTCTCAGTAGTGCTAAAAAAAGCCTGAGACTTTTATCCTGACAAGTTATCCTTTAGGTCTAATCTAGCAGCTGGAGATCACCAATTTCACTTAGGCCTCAAACAAAGAAAGGCTATATTGTAAGAGCTACACCACATCTGTGTCTTTGTTCCAAACTAAGTCTTGAAAAAGCTGTCCCTTGATTCTTGGGAGGAAGAAACAAAATAGTAAAAAGAAGCATCTGATAGTTTCATATCTCTATTCTAGCAGATGGGTTAACCTACTAGTCCATTTCCTTGTCCTTTTTACCCTCAGATTTGCTCTGCAATAACTTTACACCAGGAGAAATATACTCCAGAGGGATGCCACAGCACAGAGGCCATGTGTATGACATACTTGTATCATTGCAGCCTTGTAGGTTTGTACAAGGGGCTTCATTTCTCTGTCTTAAGCATGCATCTTTCACCAGCATTAAGGGCAAGATTTTTTTAAGGGCAATTTGATGTTTAACACCTACTTAGTAGCAGTGAGAGCATAGCATTGACTCCTAATGGCAAATACAGTATTGCTAATGTATTACAGTGGAGTCTGAAGTAGTTTAAGAAAGAAGTGCTATATGAACACTTCCAGACTTCACAAAGACTGCTGAACACCAACACCCTCTGCAGAAGATGCACCACTGCAGCAATGTCACACCCCTTCTCTTTCCATAGCCCTTCAAGGATTTCAACACAGTGCTCAGCTCCAGTGTTGCTTCTGCTTCCAGTACTTTGTTGCTGGACACAAAAAATAGGCTCCAGATGTCACAATAACTCATTAAATTCCAAATTTCTGAAACGGCAACCATCCAAAGAGGGGATTTTGCATTCTAGCTAGCTAAGAGGAAAAGTTCTGCCTTTTTTTTTTTCCTCTTTCTGCACTAACTCCTCTGCTTCTCCACCAGTGTTCTGCCCAGAACATGATGTATAGCTCCATCTATGCTATTTATGTTTTGTTTTCAACAGTTCAGTCCCTCCTCTAGTCTTTTAACCTTTGTGGTTTTTTATCTCAAAGAAACCAGCTAGCAAAATTCTCTTCTGTACTCTTAACTCTCAGCTATCTGCAGCTTTTATCCTTTTTGTACAGTGAAATCAGCTAGCTGGTTTTCTAATCTTTTCCTCACTTGAGTCATCTTAAAATCTGTAGAATCAACAGTCAGGTCCTCATCATTCTTTCACCATCTCAAAGGAAACTCCCACATCTTTTTCACCAGCACTATCCAATACCCAGCTGCTTTTATTTGTGCCTTTCCCTTCCGTATTTGTTAGCCCCAGGTACCACCCCTTTCTCCTAATCAGATCCAACAATCAAATAATACCAGTTCAACATAAGATTTTAGACACTTCCTTTTCAAGAGGGCAAATAAACTGTAATGAGAAATCCAGTTCTAAACCCACACAGTTTTCCTTAGGCAAAATATATGACTAACTTTCATAAATTTGGAGACATGTTGCCCTAAAACTGTCATTTCAGCCACCTTTTTCTGCCCCCTCCCATTTTCTCTTATGGCCATACTTCACAGCTGTTTCATCTCCCTTGCTGTGTCCTCATTATGATGCTACCAGATCATCTCCTCACTTAACAAAAGTGAAGGTTGACATTCATACTACCAGTACAGGGAAAAACATTTATTTGAGTAATTCCTCAAGAATCTATACTAGAAGTTTAAGGGGAAAGATAAATGATGAATAAATCTTCTGGGCTGATTCATTGCTCTGTCAGCTTCTGCTGAAAAGAGTGAAGGTGAAAATCTTTCAGATAAAGCATCAGTATTTATTTTTCTTTATTTGTAGGGAAAAATCAAACTCATGTATAGAAAAAGGATATCTCAAATAGCTTCTTATAGGTGAATCCAAACAGTGTCTCATTTCTTTTCTTTTTCAGTAGGTGCATACAGCATTTTCTAAAAACATACGGATAAATATATAAGTTCCAGATTTCTATAAGCTGGTACATAACTATCATGAATCCCTGCATTTCTACGTAATGTTTTCAAGAGAAAAAAAAAAAGTAAAGAGTAGTTTCACTTTAAATACCTTCTGTTGAGTGTCAAATTCATTGTTTAAAAGTACTGCAAACAGATTGACAATATTTCTTGCAATATATTGCCATCTAGAGGAAAAAATGTACGTTGCTACAAGCTAAATATCAGGGTTTAGGTTTATAATTTATCCATATTTTACTGTGAAAAATACACACTGTGCTTCACAGACAAAGACATTTGCTGTATTAACAAAACCAGGTGCATAAAAAAAACTAAATTCATAAGCACAAAACACGCAATAACACATATGCACATATATATACATATGTTTAATACTGTATATGACCCAGAATAAGGCAAACAAATGTTATTGGAGTTTTCTGTCTATTGCAATAAATAAAAGTGTTTCTAAATAATTCATTTTGTCCATCCCATCCAAAAACTGCAGCTGAATTGCTACTTTAGACTAAGTAGTGTTCTTTTCAGATAGTAGCACCAAAAATGTTAAACTTACTGTTTAGATTAATGGAAATAAGTGACATGCACTGCAGGATATCTATGTAGTAACATTATTGTATACGGAAATAAATGAGATATGCAAGTCTAATAGAAATAACTGAAGGTATTAGGTATGAGTTACTTATTTTGAGAGTCAGTCAAGGACTCAAAACTAAATTACATATTCACGTATTTTGCTGAAATGGGACCTGTATGCTATTTTTGATCATAAATGTGGTTATCTGAAGTGTATTTAGATATGAACTAATGGTAAAAGAATTATTCTGTTTTATTTACAGTTTCTTCAGCTCCTTTGTTGTTAGTTATAAAAGATTTATAGTTATCATTTTAAATGACTTAAAATACGTTCAGGTATAACAGAACTTTTTAGCAAAAAAGCAAATTGAGTGTAAAAAACAGTAAACTAGTATGAGGTCAATTATTGCAACCTAACTCACATGAATCAGACAAGTATTTCTTATCTTAGATTCGTGAAGTACAATTAAATACAGGCGGACCTGTATACGTAAAGCAGTGATTAGAGTTTTTCAAAAACATGGCAAGAAGCTTCTGTATTAACTGTTTCAAAGAATCAAAAATTTGAATTGATTTACATAAATAATAATAACACACACACCAAAAAAAATACAGATGCTAGCATACCAGCTAGTGAAGTTCAGCAAATGGAAAAGTAAAGCCCTGCACCTGGGGAGGAACAACCTCAGGCACCAGGACATGCCAGGGGCCACCCAGATGGAAAGCAGCCTTGCAGGAAAAGACCTGTGGACACCAAGGTGAACAGGAGCCAGCAATGTGCCCTCCCTGCAAAGAAAGCTAATGGCATCCTGGGCTGCATTAGTGTTGCCTGAGTGTTACCAGCAGGTCAAGGGCATTGATCCTTTCCTCAAGGAAAGGAAAGGAAAAGATCCACCACTCAGCACTGGTGAGGCCACAGCTGGAGTATTATGCTCATTTGTGGTACCCCACTACACGAGCGACAGGAGGGAGTCCAGCACAAAAGGCCACAACAGTGATGAAGGGCATCTCACATATGAGGAAAGGCTGAGAGAGTTGGGTCTGTTCAGCCTGCAGAAGAGAAGTCTCAGAGGGGATCTTATCAGTGTCTATAACTAATAACAGCAAGGGTGCAAAGGGGATGGAGCCAGGCTCTTGTCAGTGGTGCCCAGTGACATTACATAAGCAATAGGCACAAAATGAAACACACGAGGTTCTTCCTGAACATCAGGAAACACTTCTTTACTGTGTGGGTAACCAAGCATGTGCACAGGTTGCCCAGAGACGTTATGGAGTCTCCTCCTTGGAAATCTTCAAAAGCTACCTGGACATGGTCCTGGGCAAATGGCTCTAGGTGGTCTCGCTTGAGCAGGACTAGCTGACCTCCAGAGGTCCCTTTCAACCTCAACCATGCTGTGTTTCTGTAACATGAAAACACATAGTATTTTGTCATTTTAAGACAGGAAAAATATATTTATTGACAACCAGTGCAGACAGAGGGGAAAACCTCAACCTCCACCACTTTTTATTATTGTCTTTGAGGAGATGGACAAGTCATTAATTTTCACTTCTGGTTTCCTTCTGAGACATACCTTACAAATTTATGAAACTCTTTTTCACTGAGGTAAGGCAATACAAACATAATTTTATATTTTGGTATGAAATAAAGAAAAAGAGTAATTTTGCTCTTGAAGAACACAAAGTAATCAGAATTTTGTGCACTTTTGTAAAAGGCACTATTTGTCTGAAGTAGTTTCTTCTAATTGCTAGATTTTGCGTATATTTAGATATTTTGGATTCAGCTTCTATTAGAGTTCCACAGACATGCATGAACATCGTACCCACCTAGAGAGTAAGACAAAAAAAAATGTGTTTTTATAAATGGTTGATATTATTTTCTTCCCTACCTATACTTTGGCAGGAGGGCATGCCACTTGACAGCAGTTTTGAAAATACTGGTTTTGTGATTGATAATAAATTTTCAGCAATATTGTGGCCTGATTTAGAAAATGTCATATATACATTTTAGTTATTCTTGTGTTGTTATTGCCATATAGAACTTAGAGTTGTACCTAAAATGAAGACGTGTTCTTCAGTCCTGATCCCCTACCATCCAGACCAAAAGGTCTGCTGGAAAGCACTTCCATGCATGTAATTGTTTCAGGGGCATCCAGAAGAGAAGCTAGGGGTGATGTACGGTCAGTTCTTACAGTATATGCCCTCAATCCTCTGAGACTGGTTAAAAACAACACAGGATCTGTTTTGGTTACTATTATGTACACATGAACAGAAACATGAAGAAAATCAGTGGTCTACATTCCAATAGTCAGGGAATTTAAGACCAAAGGTCAGCTAGCCTTGGTATTATCCATTAATTCAATATTACTGATGTTTTATAAAAACACAACCACTCAAATATTGACTTTGCCAAGTTTAAGTAATCATTGCTTGCAGAGCATATTCCAATAGTCAAAAACAAGTTGTTCAGAAGTGACTTTCGGCTGTAATGAATTGGCTTTTCAAAGCTGAAATTGAGACGCTGTCACAGAACCTAACTGACAGAGAATTAATTCTTAATATCAGGATCATGGCAACAGGCAAGCAAAGATACATATAGAAAAAGATCAGAATAAGCACAGGGTTTGAAAAAATGGTATATGGACAAATTGTGCCTGCAAGCAAATATGTATATAGCCTGCAACTGATGTACACTGAGGATAAGTATAGTGTAGGTTCTTTCTCCTTACTCAAAGCTCATCCCTAAACCAGTATCAACTCACAGGTTTTCAGAAGCACTTCCAACTTCCTCATGAGTTATCTTAGTGATTTGAAAGAATGAGAACTAGCATGGTTTGCATCATAAAACTAAGCAAACCCATTATATTCCATACATTTTTTTCTTTTGTCATATCAGTTTTTGACTAGGATGCAGGTAATATATATTTTAACTCAGTGTAGAATGTAATAGTAATTAGCCATTTGATAATGAATACCTGGCTATCAGTATAGGCTATCAATGAAAGAATTGAAAGCCAAGAGCTTCAAATGTTTTTGTAACCTTCTTTCCCAGAGTCCCAAATAACATATGAGGTCTTATTCTCTCAGAGTCATGCATGTCACTACAACCAAGTTTCCCCTTCTTGTTGTTCCTGCCTAATTACCTTCACAGTGCTTAGTGGCAATCTATTGGATACATTTATTTTGTTCTGTGGTTTCTTCTGTCTTTCTAGTGTTTCATCTGCCACCATCCCTTTGCAATGTCACTCCTTCTCTAGGACTCCACTGCTATAAAATTCTACCTGCATCACTGCCCCCACCATATCTGTAATGTGGGACAGGCTGCTTCAAACTTATTGGAAACACTTGCCTGTAGTAGCCATTTTTAGTAGTAGAAAACCAATATATTTATTTCATATATATATAGATATAAAGCATTGGCACACCTTAATGTTACCTTTACAAGCATAAATATTGATAGCTTCAGAAAAAAATCCTCAAAATTTCATAGTTAATATGAAAGGACAAAAAATAATAGATAGATTTATATTTAAAATCACTCTTTAAAAATTTTATTTCATGTTATGTTATTCATTTGTAGTTTTAAAATGGACAACAAAGAACTGATTTCAGTACTAGCACTAAGCTCACCCTTGTTGCTTCCAAGTTAACTGTGACATTTTTTTGCACCATCAGAAAAAACTGGAGGTGACAGAGGTCATCTTGAAAGAACAATAATATGAGACTAAATTGCTTGTGTTTAATAGCTACATACATATTAAAAAAAAAAAAAAAAGTGCCTGAAAAAGATGTCAAAAAACAGATGTAAAGAGATCAAACTGAAAATGTCAGTTAATACCTTGTTTTCAATGATGTTTTATACTTTATGGAAGCTCTTGAGTCCTTAAGGAAAATCTGTCTCTTGTAGCAGATTAACCTAATCAGGCCTTCTTTGTCTATAGCTATGGTATCTGAACATCTAGTCCTATTTTCAAGGAAAAACTCAGTAAAATAATTAAGATTTGCATTAAGGTAGCCAAGAACACAATCCTGTATGGAATCATAGAATCATTTATTAGCCTCAGTACAAAAGATATCCCTGACTGCTATCAAGAGCCAAGATTCACCTTCCTGAGCAAGCTAAATGAAATGAGGCTGGTGACCAAACTTCAGTCCCTTCAATCCTTACTCATTTTTTGCCAAGGTTGAAGTCAGGACATACCTGAATGAACTGCTTGTATTGCACGCTACAGGTGTGGAGAGACCAAGTTCTTCATGATTACATTTTTGTGTGTAAGAGCATTTTATACAAGTATACAGGAGGAAATGGAGAAGTGCTGTGATAACTTTGTTTTTGTTTGTTTGTTTGTTTCAGGTAGCTTCCAGAATAATATATGCTTCTTTATGCCAAAACTCTGAAGTTTCAAGAGTATTAATATCTTACATATTCCTACATACACTCATAGCATGCACAGCTCAGAAAAACTTTGAACTCACACAAAATAGAGTGGAGAATATAGATATTTTTTGTCTTATAGAATACAGATCTTTCTTGTCTTATACACTTTGTATATTCTTCAAAACATTTTTTTTGTCTGAGAGAAATGAGCAAAATCAAAATTAACCTGTAAACTAAGAACAATGTTATAGTTTGGACACAAGAGACATCCTTTAGGATAGCTGTAGCAGCCTAATAGAACTAATACAGCCTAATACACTACCTAATTAGAACTGGAAGACTTTAGGGAAATGGCAACAGTCCTAATCTTAAATATTTCCAGGTTTGAAAAATAACTTACCTTTCTAATATTTGTTTTCATTCCTAATATGAGTGAGACCAGACTTCCCTAAATTTTTATTTTTCTGAAGAGAGAAGGGGAAGAAGAGCTGTTTCCAAAGTAAAACACTGATGTCTGTGGCCCCTGGAGAATCTGCATGGTTCTGCTGTCCTGAAGCCATAAGAAAACTGAGACTGCACCAGAAAGAGAAAAAATGCACCATTTTGTAGTGCTCCTCAACTCCTGTTTCTTCAGTTCTGAGTCAAACACAGAAGTGTTATTAGTTGGGACCCCCAAATCAGTTCAGTTCTAAATAGCTGAAAAGCTAATTCCATAATTGTCAAAAAGCTAAGGAATCCAAGTCTTAACTATTAGATACTTGTGGGGGAAAAAATAAAAGATAAAAAAAAATGTTCCCAGAGACAGGACATCTGTTGTGCAATTACTTTCAAAGCAGGTTAAATTTACTTTTAGCTTGATTATATTCAGATCCAGAGGTAGAACCCACCCCTTTTTTCTTCTGGTTTCCTGCTATTGTTGCTGCAGCTGTATATTCTTCCTTTTCACTTTGTGATTTCATTAAAGAGCTAAGGTGTGACTCTTGGCTTAAAATTGTATTAAAATTGTGAATGTTGGTTTTGAATAACTTTACTACCTGAGGATCATTATCAAAGTGACTGTTTCTTCTTAAGAATGGAGGTAAGAATATATCTATTCCAACTACATCATGTTCAGATTCTTGAAGTTCCAGAAATCTCTCTTGGATTTAACATAGTGCATTTGGAGCGATTGATTAAAGTAGATAAATAAATAAATAAATAAATAACATAATGATAAAATATTTTATCTCCCCAAAATTTTTTAAACATCATCCTTGTTGGTGTAACGTAAAGCTTCCTTCACAAGAGGATTTTTTCTGATCTTACTGTTCATGAAAATATGGGTAGGTTGTTAATATCCATAGAAGAAGGTTCTCATTTGCAGTGCATTTTACTGACATTTTTCTGGAAGATAAAAAAATTTAGTTTTAAAGCAAACAAAACAAAAACATGTAATCTTTCTTGCTGTACAGTTTATCAAGAAAAATGGTTACATTTCCTTCCAGACTGCTCTTTTTCAGTATAATCTAGATATTTTAATATTCTTCAGATTATAATACAGACAACTAAAATCACCAGCAATTGAAAAACATTTTCTTCTTTCATAGCATAATTGAGGATATATCCCTCGGTTGTCACAGTTATAGCAATCACATGCCCGTGCCCCCAAAAATATGTATATTATAAGAAAGAAAACTCTGTTCCTGTTAAAAGTTTTATCATTATTGGAGAGGATTTACTTGTTATACTTTTCCTTGAGTTTCGGTGTTTGTTTTTTGTTTGTTTGGTTGGTTGGTTGGTTTGGTTTAGTTTTGCTTTAACATTTTCTCTGAGTATTATCACATAGAGGGATTTCTGTACACTGTTCTCAAATTAAATATGTCATTTTCCATGGAATGCTGTGGAATAAGATATTCCAGGATCATGACTGGTTGAAAATAATTTCAAAATTTAAAAAGTACTACCACCATTCTCATTGGTAAGAAACATGAGGTTGGGAAAAGCAATTTTTAAAAAAAAGTAAAAAAAAAAGTAAAAAAAAAAAAAGTTTCCTGTTTGGTTACAGCTCAGCTATCAAAATCTTTTTTCTTTTTTTCTTTTTTTTTCTCTCATTCCTTCCACACCTCTGACTTTGTTTCCCTTCCAAATTATTCATTAAAAGGAAAAAAAAAAAAAAAGTGATTATAGGTTGGTCTCCTATTTCAGCTGCTTTCAGGCATAGTGAGACTTGCCCTATAAAAAACAAATTCATTGAAATCACCATCCTTTTTGTCATTAACCTACTGTGAAAGGGGAAAAAATTCTATCTTCATACTTCTTAAAATATTCTGAAATTCTTATTCCATGAATGTGAACATAGAGTTCTGCATAGTACCTGTACAGCTGATACTTTGCTGGGTGCATGATGCATGGTACCTGTAGCTGACAGAGACAGAGCAAAGCACAGAGTTGTGAAAACTGAGTCATGAGAGGATCTAAATAGGTTCTTCTCTGATGGGCATCTCCGTCCAGGTCATGTTCAAACTGTCAAGTCTAGGCTCTTAATTTTCATTTTGCAGGACATAGAGGGCAGCCATCTAAACTCAGCAACCATATTCTTAGCATGTGAATTAGAAGCCTGTATTCTGATTGTAATCAGCAGCTAAAAGCAACATAACTGGTTCTTAAAGAGGCTTTGGTTGAGGTTTACCACCCACTAGAATAATCTATGACAAACTGTTGTTTGCTACTGTCAGAAGCTGGGATGACTGAGACATTGCTCTCCTTCCCTCACAACCCATTTTCCTGAATATTTCTCTCCTACATATATTAAGTCCTCATCAGAGTTAAAAACATTAATTCAAACTCCTTACAATCAGCAGAGAAAACTCTACAGCCTCCTCCTAAGGCATCTCTGAGATTAGTGCTGTAAATAAGCAGACAGTTTCTCTCCACTCACTGAGAGAAATGCTGCCCAGCTTCACTCAGAGGGGTTTCAACCAGAAACTTTGTTTTCCTGAGATGGTCCTTAAGAGCAAGTATGAAGAGACTGCTGGGCCACCACATGGGGAACAGAACCATAATTTCAAGAGAGAAAGCCAAAAAGAAACAACCTCATTCTCCAGCCTAGCACACCTCTGTGGGAAAGCAGAACTCCTGGGGTCTGGTCACAATAACTGTAAAGAGCAAGTATGTGGTGGCAAGTAATAAAAACATGATAGCTGGCAGCAGTGGTAGCTGGTGTGAGAGATGTGATCTGGGATAAACAGGGAGCACAGGGCAGAGTGTGCCTGTGATTACAGAGGTCCAGGAACAGGAGCAGGGGGGACCTGGGGCCTCCCTGGGTTCCCAGGTGGTGATGGAGTACTGCTTCGCACAGCAAAAGGGTGTTAAAAGCAGCTGTGCCCCAAGGGCAGTGAGTGTTGTGTGCGTCCTCCCCACTCTGAAGCTTGAGAAAGGACTATAATCTCTTTCCTACCACAACAGCCACTTGCATGGCAATAATGCACAATGCATGGTGAGCCTTTACTGGAGTCATTCAAAACGGTTTATGGAAAAAGGGGGAAGCATAGCCCTGTTCAGTATTCAGTTCACACAAGACTAGATCCAAATCAAAATTACACATTTTGCTTACTTTCTCGAAAACTATTTTCTCCTAAAATGTGTGCATACATTTCTAGATTAAAAAGAGATATGAGTAAGTGTAGGTAGTAGGGCAAATCTGTGGCTTCCCTATTACAGAGGAATAAGGTATCATAAAACACCTCCCACTCGCCTGCTGGGAGATCAGAATATGTGAGGCAATTTTCCCCTTCCCCATGCATGTGGGAAGAAGAAGGTAGGCTGGCAAGGGGAAAAAAAATTGGAGAAAGACTGATTGATACACTACTGAAAAGGCAAAATACACTAAAGATGGCCAAAAAAAGCCATTAGGTGAAAAGAGACTGCCCTGCACTGTGTATATAGGAGGAACAGAGATAATCCATTGGGTAATCTTGTCAGTCACAGTTATCAGCAGCTTTATTTAAAACTTGAGTTTGTTCAATAAAATAACCAAAACAAACAAACAAAGAAAAAGTCCCATCTATTTAGGAATTATATGTATGTATTAATAATTATTTGCTTATTCATCCACTCCAAAAATAAAAAATTGCAATCACTGAAGCCATATACCGCATGTGGAGAAATTTACTCCTCCAAACTTCCTTACTAATTCTGTCGATGTCCAATATTAAGGTCTATGTGAGTAAAGTACTACACGGTAACACCAACGTTAGGCAGGATTTGTACTGACTGATTTATGCCATCTGTTCACGACTCAGATGTCACTTTCTCTAGATTTCGAACGGGGAAAACAAAAACAAAAATTGCTCTTCCCAATCTCGATTAAGGTATTTACTGAGCTTATTTGAATTTTCAACAGTTTCTGAGCTGTTTCGTTGAAAAAATAGCACTGATACCATAATGTTCGGTTACATGAGCAAAGAGCACACTTTGCAGGATATCGATGTTTTACAGAGAACGAAGGAATAAGTATCGTAATTAGCAAATGTTTTGCTAACAGCTAGAAAGCGTACATCCACTCTGTAGACTTGTTGGAACATAAACTGTTTTTTTTTCCCCCTACATCTGGTATCCATAAAAAAAACGGAACCAGGCAACAAAACTTTACATATAGCATTTTAAAGAGGCAGTACACAATAAACTACACCCCTCTTTAAGTGATACAGGAGGGATTTTCCTCAAATAAAGTAGGAGGATTGATAGAGCAAGACTTTTCTAAGCACTGGCCAGTTTAGATATAAAAATCTGATATCGATTTTTTATTTATTTATTTTGTTGCCACCAGTTCGGGTGCGGGATTAACAACCACCACAACTCGCGGGCGGCGTTTCCCTTCTGGTTTAACTCTCGTTTTATTTAACTCCTCTGGTGGCATCGGAACCCTGAGCAGACCCTGCCCGGCGTCCTTGCAGCCCCCGGCTCGCCCCGAGGGGGGCGGAATCTGTCATCGTGCCCCACAGCGGGCACCCCCGGCCGGGCCCGCTCCGCTCCCTCCTCGCCCTCGCAGGCCGCGACCGCGGCCCGCCGTGCTCCCGGCCCCGGCCGCCCCCCGCCTCCTTCCCGACCCCCGGCGGCCGCTGGGTGGCAGCACCGGGACCGAGGCCTGGGCCCGAGCCGGGGCGGGCATGGCAGGGACCGGGGCGGAGCAGGCGGTGGGGCCGGGGGGGTTTGGTGGGTACCGTGCGCTGGAGGTAGCGGTGTCGCCCCGTCAGGAGGAGCCGCGGGAGAGGGCGAGCTGCGGCGGGCAGTGCCGTGGAAGTGGATTTTTTATGGCAGGTTAAAGCTTCTGTTTCACCGGGAGCCCTGTCAGAGCGCTGCTTGCTGGTGTGCACCAGCTCCTGGCATCACGCTACTTTCTGTCCCGGGAACAAAGAGGTCTGACTTTCAAAGAGAGTCACTGTTTCCCATCGGGTAATGCTGCCAGAGTAATTAGTTGCCCCGTGTTAGGTCACAAGCCAGAAAGCGCCCAGGGCTGGTGGGGCCAAGGGAAGCCTTCTGGGGCTCTGTCTGGGGAGGTGCCAGGGTTCACACCAGGACGGTGTCACCCCGCATCCCCACCGTTCCGCAAGCAACTGGCCTGCAGGAAAGCACCAGGGCACTGTGGCAGATGCCAAGGCCAACATGAGCCCAGAGCATGTTTTCATGGGCCAGCTGCATGCTAGGCTCCGTTACAAGGAGTCTGGGTGGCCAACAGTTTGAGGGAAATTACTGTGCCCCTCTATGTGTTGCTGGTACGCAGAGTACAATGGTGAGTGTTGGGGCCTCCAAGTTACGGAAGAATGAGGAGAAACTGATCCAGTAGTGGGCCACCAAGATGGTCAGGGCCTAAAACATGCCCTACAAAAAAGGGATTGAGGAACCTGGTCTTTTGTGGTCTCTGGAAGAGGTACTGAGGAGGAACCTAGCAATTGCTTGTAACTACCTGGAGTGCAGTTACAAAGACAACAGTTGTGCCAGAAGATGTAATAAGCAGGCAAATGCTACAGATTTCATTTTGGGAAGGAACAAAAAATAAATAAAAATCCAAGCAACCAACCAAAGAAAAGACCTGTCAAGAGGGTTGTGAAAGGCTAGAAGAGGTTGCCTACTAGCATCAAGGATTCTGTTCTTGGAGGGCTTCAAACCCCAAAGCTAACGTGGTAATGGGGAAATGGTAAGGTTTCAACTAGAAGGTTGGACCTGATGATCTCCAGAAACCTCTTGCAACCCATGTTTGGCAGTTCTAAGGTTTGTATGCTTGTCATATTTGACAGACCTGGATTTCTACACAAATTAAGAATATATGGAAAAAGCACAAAAATACGCTGGAATTTACCGGTAAGTTTTTGTATTTTTATTGTACAAAGTATATGGTACAATACATTGTTCATTACTGTTACATGACTACTTCATGTCCCTGCATTTGTAGATGCATTTATAGCTTTGTGAATGAGATTAAGTATTCATTTGTTTCTATGGTGAAAAAAAAATATCCTTTGGGATAAACCTTTAACGGGAGTTATTGGCTTATAAGTATCCCTGTCCTGCGACTACTTATGAAATAAATTAGTTGACCTATTTTGAGTCTCAGCAATTCGGTTGGGTGGGATTTTTAAAGCACTGTAAATCTTAGCATTAAAAAGATTGTAACTTTGCCTTGGACATCATATGCTGTTATAAGATAATAATTCTGTGAAGTAGGTGTTACATTATGCCTCCTGGTCGCAAGATGTAGATCTCTGAATATGTTCTGGGAGTATTCAAGTGGTAAATCTGAATCTAGACAGCACAGAAAATTTTCTTCAGTATCATCAAGGAGTGCTGATGAGAACTGTGACTATTAACTCCTGACTACAGAGCCTAATTTATCAAAAAGTTTATATAAACCATGAAATTAATTCAATTTGTGATAATACAGTGGACTCTATTCAAGTGACCACCTCCAGAAGCAGACATGCGTCTTGAAAAGCAAAAAGTTAGCTAGAAAATTCTCATTTAGTCCTGAAAGGTGTGGGCTTTATTATGCTCTTCATCTTATGAAGCAAAATTGAATATCAGTTTTCAGAAACTGTAGCTTTAGATAAAAGTAGAAATTTGAAGCATGACTGCTGGCTCTGTAATGAAAATTATCCAGCTGCAATATTTAGTAAGGAAGGAAGGGTTAAACAACTGAAATCTCCTTGCATTTCTGCAAATGCTGATGAACAGTGACAGAAAGTAGGGTGTTTTTAATCACATAATCACTGATCTATAGTTAATGTCATTATAAAGTTATAGTCAATATATAAAAAGAGCATTCTAGGTCTGCTTCATTTTAGCCAAGAAAAAAAGTGACTTTTGTTTTTGTTTGTTGCTGTTGTTGTTTTTGTGTTTTGTATGTTCCACAAGTGTGAACATTCATGATTGAAGTAACAAAGATTTGATCTGAAAAGTTATCTCTGTATGATTCAACAGTCATGGACTAAACGTACATTTTGAGGAGTTAATAAAGAACCTAATAAATTAAATTTACAGCTCAGAATGTATTTTTTCTTTCTTCAGAAATCTTGTTTACATAAGTGACTTAACACAGCTTACAGTATTTGTTTCTTCAACATCAAGATAGCTTCTGATTTTTATTTTAGTATTATTATTTATTGTTTTTTTTTAGGGTTAGTGTTTCTGTGTTAATCAGAATGACTGGAAGTGAAAATGAACTCATCCTACATGGGATTTCATAGCAAATAATGTTTACTATTGCATTCCACAACATCTTTGTGCTCTAAGCCCTCAGCTGGCTTCCATCAGGATCCATCAAAGATCATGAATATTAAGTTTTCTTGAGGAAGTAGTTATTACCTACACAACAGTCTTTTTCAATATGTAAGATGACTAAGTAAGAAATGTGTCCTAACACACTTCTAGGAGGTGAAGAATGGCCTAAGGAAATTCCTTACTCATGGATGTGATACCAATTCTCAATTCTTTCTGAAAGCAAACTGGTAACAGAAAAAAAAGTAGTATGTCTGAATGACAATTTTCTTCACCTTAATGTCCTTAATACTGTTCTACAACCCTGTCCTGAAGCACCGCAAAGATAAAATAAAATAAAAATAAGATAAAATAAAATAAGATAAAGTAAAATAAAATATTTAAGCACTAATAGTGATGTTAAGTATTTTTGAGAAAGAGAAAACAAAACCCTTCGTGTCTCCAATAAGTGGAGATAAATGGGAATAACTGATTAGCCTGGCAGAGCAACATCAGAGAAAGTTAGGGTTATGGTTGAATAATGCTGCAATGTACCAGAGTGTGGTTCTTTCTTTGTGGATGTTGAGGTCCATCCCTCTCAAACCTTTAGAAACTTTGGTAAAAAATTCCTCAGTCTTATTTCCCTCTTGTGCTAAGTGCACGCAACAAGCCCAGCGCAACAACACACCTGAATAAGATGCATACACCAGAGCTGGTGTGTACTGCGTTGTAGCCCTACAATGGGGATTTCACTAGCTGTTTCTGATATCATAGAGACAGACACATGGCAACTCAAGCTAAACGTGAAAAGGGGAGCGTAGGATAAAGTTACAATACAGGGCAAAGGCTTTTTTTTTTTTCTTTTTAATGTTTTCCATCATAAAACAGTTGGATACTCTCATTTTTTTAGTGTTGCAATAATGAATAACCAATATGGTTTGTGATTTGTACAGATCTGTTTTCTCAAACCTTTCAGAAACCTCTCTCAAACCATCCACAAGTTGACTACTAAATATTCTACTAAGAACAGTTAGTATTAGACCTAAAATGCATTAGAATTGTGAGTAAGGTGAACAATCCCCCAAAGTTCATCCCGGTTTTTTTTTCAGAAGAAGTTAGGGTATTTTTTTGAAAAGAAAGCCCATAAGTGAATTGAGAGTTACACTGTGTAAGTGATAACAAGATCAGGGCTCAGAAGTGAACTTGGGAGGTATGCCATCTGATAATTTAGATATCCTTTTGAGATTTTTAAGATTTCCTCAAGTATCCAAAGTCAAACTTAAATACAGTTTAATGGTTTGTTTGGATTTTTATTTTTTTTCAGCTTTTCAAAATGGTAAGAAAATACTACCGCATGACTGATTTGGTGAACATGTTACTTTTATAATGGAGAATAGAGCTGACCACTTTTTGGCATTAAACACAGCTGACCTGTAAGTAGCCTTAGATTGTTGCTTTTAATGATATTTTGACAGAGCTTACTTTCCCACTTTCATCAAATGGGAAATTTTGCTATTAATAATGTCAGATTCCACTTTTTTAGATGAGTGTGTTTTTGAAGTAAGTCTATAAACAGAGTGTTTTTACTTCATAAATGTTTCAGTGCTTACTTAATAATTGCAATATCCATACATACACTAAACTTTGAACAGTTTTCTGATAATCAAAGGGTTATTTTTCATATTTCAGAATGTAACAAAGGCCTTATGTTTAAAGCTAATTAATGAAAAAAATCCATTTTACAAGTTTACTAAAAGAAAATATGGAATAAATTAGATTTAATGGCAAGTATGATGCTGGACCTTTTCAGAATGTAAAGATAATGCGTCATTTTAAAATAATATAAATAATTTTCTAGACTTTATTATATGTGATGACAGGAAAGTTTTCCTTTTGAAAATCAACCAAATATTGCTTATTCATTACGTGTACAAAGTGGTACTTAAGAAAGGAAGTTTGGAAGATGGTATATTTGGGGAATATTTCAGCTAAATTTAACATCACATTGTTAATTTCCGTGTAAATAAAACAAATCTAATACTTCCACTTTACCTCAGAGATACAGAGAGCATGATTATGCTCCATACATTATGTGCATAACTTTTTAAGACTCAGCTGGAAATAGTACCAGCTCACATCGCTTTTTCAAATTAAAACTGGAAGACAAAATATTCTTTACATAAATGTGTTACTTTACATGTTAAGTTAATATCAAAATTAATGAGTAAGATGGTATACATAACAAATGAAGCTTAGTTCCATTGTGATTTTTAGGGTAAAATATTCAGCAGGTTTTAGGCATCAGTTATGCAAACAATTACACTTGAGTTAGTCATCCTAGGCCCTCTTATAATCAAAAGAGAGAAGTACTGTTGGAGTACAATTCATCTGGCCAGCTTTAGTTTTCTTTATTAATGTGTGATGAATTACACCAAGGAAGCACCTGTTTCTTTCCACTGATTGACAAAGAAATAACTAACACGCTTCCTACCCTTTGTCACCCAGCCATTCTGTAGAGCTTTGCCTTGTATTTAAATATAATCAGTAGAGTAGATCTTGCCTGCATTGCTAGAGATCTAGATTTATTTTGAAGTGTAACAGCTTCACCATCATTTGAGTTAAATCTATCAGAGCCTGAATTATTATGTTTATCAGAGCATTAATTTTTATCTACAGTACCTTGGATTACTGAATATTAACCTTCATTTTTTTCCTTGGCTCGTATTTCTTTTTTTCCCCCTCCGTGATTTTACTAATTTTTCTGAAATATGTACAGATACTCTAAAGCTGTTTCTATGGCTCTGTCCGTGTGTCTCAAATGGAAATCTTCAACACTGCAAAAGAATGAATGCATGCATGAAAACCCAGATCCATGCAGAAATAGCAGATCAGGAAGATCTGTGTATGTAACTGGAATTGTGCAGTGTGAACTGGCATTTAAGCTTAAGTTGCACTAAATATTGGGTCTGGTTTATAGTGCAACAGGAGATTGTTCCAAAGCTACATTTACCTGGAGTATCGCTGTGCTTGGAAGATGTCATCGCTACCTCAAAATCACATGTATAAAACCAGCACAGCACTCACAGTCTGCAATTTCAGGTATATCTGATCACGGTATAACAGTATAACATATCAGTTTACAGAATTTTACTTCAAAATTTTATCGTGTTGCTGAAGCTAGAAAATTTGAGCAAAGCTATCACAGTTAAGGTGAAGAAGGATTACATATGTTTACAAGAGCTTTTGTGAACAATCAGCATCAACTTGTATATCATTCTGTCAATCTTTGTAGAAAATGAAGCCTGAAAATTAAAAATGTAACAAAATATTTATTTTTTATTCAAATGTGAAGTTGTATCAAAGAATCCACTCTACCAAAATCTAAAAATAAAATAAAATAAAATAAAATAAAATAAATCCCTAGCAAGATGCTCATCAACTTAAAAAAAAAAAAAAAAAAAAAAAAAGAGAGATGGGGAAAAAAAAGAAAAAAGAAAAAAGAAAAAAGCTGTCGTTAATGTTACCTGGCTTTCTGACTCATTTCAAAAAGATCCTACTATAGATCTGTTTCCATGTCTCTATAGCAGTACTGAAGAAAAAGAGCAATCCTCAGTAAAATAAATCTAACTTTACACACATCCATCTTTCCATTGACTAGGGAAACTCGCACTCGCACATTATTCCCTTTTCTACTGTCTCCTCACTGCTGTTCCTGTGTCTTAGATTATGACTCTGTTCTGTTGCCCTTTTGTTTTATCCATTTTACATCAGCAATTTGAACAAAATCTCTATACCAAGCTTCCAGTCACAAAAGTTTCAGATAAGCATTCATCTTACGAATGATTTTTCTGGCCCTTCAGCTTTTTTAGGATGCTCACTAATCATGTTCAGCTCTCTGCTAATCATTACAATAAGTTTGTTTTGTTTTGTTTTGTTTTACTTTCCATTTTACAATACATCTGTTTTGTTAATATTTCCCCTAGTGGAGAAACCTGCAATATTGTGGTTATTGACTGAAATCTACTATAGAGATAGCCATAGCAGACATCAAATATCATGAAATCAACTTCAAGCAATGATTCAATGGTTATTTATATTTTCATTGATAAATAAAATATATCTTCTCGACTGAACTTTTAATTTTCACTCCATACAACTCTAAATTTTTCAATAGCACTGTCATCTTCAAGTGACATCTTTATCAAAATATTACCAATAGAAACTTAAAAAAAAAAAACTATTATTTAACTTACTAGCTATCCTAATTTTAGAAAGTAAAAATATAGAACTGACAAAGTATGTGCAGTGACTGTTACTATGTCTGTTTGGAAAGTAGCTTTGATCTCTCTGTCTTTACGTACATTTACTTAATTTACCCTAACATTTCTGTCTTTCTTAAACAAATAGCTGTCCAGAAACCAAAACCTAGACTGATCAGTTTTACTATCCTTCAGACTGCTTTAAATTTAGAATGGCACTAGTAGTTTTGGCTGAGGAACCAAACATCCTGATATCATATGTATCTGTTAGGGATGTTTGAACTCATTAGAGAAAGTATTCTGTAAATAACACTACAGACAAAACTTTGCCATCCAAACTGAATTCCAGTTGATTTGTTAGCTGTTCCTTTCCAATGAGTGAAAGAGAGATCCCAGATATTATAGACTGACAAAGCTACTAAAGCCTCATATATAAAGTTGAATAAGCTGAAATCCTGCTTTGTGAGTTCAAATCTCTGCCTTCAAACAGCATTGACAATGGCAGCTCATCTGAAACAGATTCTTTAGAAACCTATGATGAGCTAAAACTCTTGATTCTTGTTTCCCAGATAAAAACTGCACTACTGAAAATACAGTGTTGAAAACATAGATCCATTTCCAAACTTGTCTGTTCATCTGTGCATTTCATTGCTTTTTTTTTCCCCCTGAAGTAGAGAATTTGATAAATGCGGTCAAGTGTGAATACTTTAAAATATTGTATTTTGTGACAAACCACACTGACATGTAATAGCTTAGACAAGTAATGTGTTGTGCATCATTAACCAAAGTAATTGATTATTCTGAATAGTTTAAGAATATAGCTATAATGTAATTTAAAATGTGTTTGTTTGTCTTTTCTCAATACCACTAGTTAATAAAACTGATCTTCATATACTTATATATATAAAAAAGTGAAAAAGCAAGGGCTTTCTACATAACTATGTTGCTGTTCTTTCTGAGGGGTTGCTTTTGGTTTTATATTGGTAATACTGACTCTAGTTTTAATGGTTGCCATTTCCCTGCATTTTTTTTTTCTAGAATATCTGTGGAGGAAAGAGAAAAGACGGTTGGAAGGAGCAATAAGATATTGGGGAGCGGGGCTTGTTGATATTTTTCTTTAAGGTCTACTTTTCAGCTCCTAGTATGGAGAAGTTCTATTATACAACATATATGAATGCTGTAATAACTAAAGGTAACTAAGAAACCAGAACTGTTAAAATACTGTCCCCGAATCTTGCCTGGACCCTTCCTGTGTCTGTAGTACTAATAAATAGGATGAGGCCACATGGCACATGCTCAGGTCTTACCAGGACACCATCTCCCATACAGTGTGATTTACTAGCACATAACCTCCTGTGCTTTTAGTCCTTGACGAAGCCCTATGAGACTATGTTTAGGTTCTGTCTAGGAAATACCACCGGACAGAGACTGTTCTCTCCTAGGCAGTAAGGATGAGGCCATCGTGTGTTGGAATGAGAAACGATTTTAGCTTTATAGGTACATTTGCTAGTGCCATCAGAGCCAGCAGACAACACCTTGTCCTTTCTATTTATTCATATAGATGTAGCCTCAAGGTTCACCCGAGTTTATTGGTAGCCAGAGGATAGCCAAATAAAACAGCATTGTTTTACTGGGAGTGCTTGTGACTTCTGTTTGTTACCTGAGATTCCTCTTAATGTCACGGACAGGCCTAAGGGAGAAAACGGGTCTGTCCTAGCAAAGGGGAAGGGTAAACTTCTGAGTGAGAGAATCAAAGTTACAAAAGCCATAAACAAGCAAACAAAAATTGTAAAAGGCAGATTTAGAACATGCTTCAAAATAACTCCTTAAAGTCTGTTCTTTGCTATCCATAAGGATTTCCCTAATGTGTATCTTAGCCATAAAAAATGAGGAAACGATTCAGCTACAGCCCATCCTGAAGTATTGCCTTTTGGAATCGTTTCCAAAGTTCCCTAGCGACTGAAAACACTCCCATTTCTCCCAAGCCTTCACAGTGCTGCAGCCTTGAGCAATTTTACTTCCCTTTGCTACAAATGTATCCTCTCTTTCTTTTTAGTCTGTTATTCAGAGCAAATTCAGCAAGCAGACCTCATCGTACTACTTTCAGGGAAATTGTTTGATTGCTACTGTGCATGTCGCTTCTAGAGTAAATGACCTTCTAGTTAACAAAACTAACAAAACTGTTTTCAAAACTCATATAATGTTTTGTAATTGTATCTAAAGAAGTATTTTACATACATACATATATATATATATATACATATTGCCAAACTGATGTCTTTAACTTTTGTTTAAATCTTCACAGCCCAAACTCTGAAGAAGGTGCGCAAAGCAACATGTCTTCTTGCACAGCTTCTTCCCTTCTTATGCACTCACATTTCCCTTTGAAACGCTGTAACTACTGCCACGTAATTAGGAAGCAGCTGGGTTATGCACCTGTATCCAATACCTGGAAAATGTTCCTGGGTTCCTCAATATAGACAAGTTCATAATGTCAATAATACAAATTATGTTGACAATATGGTTGAAAAACTGGACATTTTAGAATGCTTTGTCTTCTCTAGCATATCTTTGTCAGTTTTTGATCTTCTGCCATTGTGGTAACAGATAGTGAAAAAACGACAGTATAAGCATAAATTTTAATATTAAACTTTGATATCTCTAATGATGTTAAGGTTGTTCACTGAAACCTGGAAGGGAAGTCAATGCACCTTTATTAGACACCATACACCTGAATTGCATCAGATAGTTGAAGCAATCTTTATAAAACAAGTGCTTAAGTTTCCTGGATAGTCAATAATAAGAGTTTGTTTCATCTGAAGACCTCAAGAGGGTGATTCTACCTACTTCAGTTTAACAAACAAAGTTAAGCTAATTGGATTTCCTTACGGTATCTTTAAGAAAACCTAGCCTTCATTGAGTGCACAAGGAACTCAGGTGCCCTCAGAGCAGCTCAGTAGTTTACAGGATGGGATTAATCATACCTAATTCAAACTGTTTAAAAGCTGATTGTTTAATCTAAGTTTATTGCTTAGTTTTCAACTATGATCAACAGCAGAGGTAAGTCTTTCCAGAGGATAA
Source organism: Cygnus olor (assembly GCF_009769625.2). NCBI lineage: Eukaryota > Metazoa > Chordata > Aves > Anseriformes > Anatidae > Cygnus > Cygnus olor. The sequence goes on along the minus strand of NC_049169.1, from coordinate 156,855,923 downwards.
TTCATCTCATCCTCTGGAGATGCCCATTAGCTGCACTGACTGTAGATACCCTACTGTCAAGTAAAAGAGCATCAGGGAATGAGCTCAAACACTGGATACCTACTTATTCACAGTACATAATTGCTTACTGCCTTCCTGGCAGTGCCTTGGATTGTTACAACTTGTTTTCTCCCAGCCAAATCCATTGTTTAAGATGCACATGCAATTAATGATATTGAAGTTGTTCAGTGAACACCAGAATTAATTAAAATCTGAAGCAGAACTCAGTCCATCTCTATCAGCCACCTTACACCTAATTTCATGTGTCTGCAGAAACAGTCCTTCTCAAAAGAGTACCTGTTGCCTGGACGGTTGTTAGTGCTATTAGTCACTGCTATTCAGTGCTGTTCGTGTTCAGAGCTTCATTCAGCACAACAGATATGGCCTATATGTCCACATATAGAGGTAAATAGCTAATGTTTAGTTGACTGGTGATGTTGAGGTAACTCCAATCCCAGTTATGGGTGGAAATAAGATGTCTAAGTCAGGTAAATTGAATTTTCTTACTCATCTTTGGACAGCTTTGTACCTGGCAGTGAATTGGGACCCCTTACCAATTGAGTAAAGTTGTGTTCCTTATTTTTTCTTTAGCAGTGGTACATACATCTCCCATCATATGTCCCTGTACATTCCCTGGCCTTTTTCATGGGCTGAATTAATACTGAAGCCTTTCTTTTAATAAGACTGATGTGGTTTTCCCTTCCCAAGTACTTATTCTTATGAAACTCATGGGAACTTTAGTATTTTTGACTCTTAGAGCTCTACTAGGAGTGACTGAAATTAAGCTGCGTGTTTGAATGTTAGTAGAATACACAACCATGCTCACACAGCGAGTGCGGTCACAGAAGTCTTGTCTCCATAGGAGATCATTGAAAGTTTTTATTAATATTCAATAAAGGCAATAGCAATAAAAAGCCATGCTAGTATTGCAACTGTTATATCACTAGGGTGATATAAACATCCTTGTTCATTTTGGAAACTTTAAAAAATGTTAATGATGTAACTTTTAAGTGACAGTAGTCAAGAAAGTACGTCATTTTCGTGGGAATAATGAATTTCCTTCTAGCATTACCTCCTTATTGACAACAATTTTGAGATATTTGTGAAGAAATAAGTGTTCTTTCAAGATGTGTCTAGGTTCTTATGAGAACATATGTACAGCTGGCCTAATACTTATTACCATGTAATGTACTCACTTATACCAATATTTTTATAAACAATGTTTATAAGGAAAAAATGAAGAAGAAAAATGGTTGGAATAACAAAGTATGTTAAACATACAGAAAGGTATCAAACAAAATATAATATAGTTTTCCAAAAGTTACCATCCGCAATCTCCACCTTCAGAGTCACATGACTGGTCATTTTGAAGGTCTTCTACATATATTCACCTAGGTTAAGTATTTGCAAATTATTTCAAATGAGAGCCCAACATAGTGATAGTAGACCCAAACAGCAGTAAATTGCAAATGAAAGCTCCATAAATACAGTTGTTCAGATATCACAAAATACACAAAACCCTGAAATGAGCTTTTCTCCCAGCTTAACATACTGTGAGGTTACTGTGAGATCTCTTTGAGACCTTTCAACTTCGGCTAGTGTCGTTTTTACCATTTCATAAGACCAAAGACCAATGATGTTGTAACCAGCTGGAAGCAGCAATATCCTAACATAAAAAGAATGTAAAAGATTTTCATTTGTTTCTATTCTCTCCCATAAAAATTCTGTCTAAAATAATTCACTTTAACTTTTCTTACTTTCAGTTTATGGCAGTTTATGGTTTCTTGTATGCTGTCCTTTATGTTTGCAATAAACAAGCATGTATCATTGAAATATTTCCTTAAAACAAACTTTTATGTCTTTCAGCAGGTTTCCATGTTGGAATCAAATTTAAAATAAGATGCATACCAATTTTAAACTTGGTCTTTAAACTGGACAGCTGGGAAATTTTCTGTTTGGACTACATTATCTGTCTAATTGAACTGCTTTCTGAGCTCTGCAGATTGTGGCAAAAGGTGCCCTACAGCAAGATGGCATTTCTAATTGACTCATCTGAACTGCAGCATTACTCCTGTCTTTCATTTGATTGGGTATGGTAAGTACATCATGATGCTTATGGTCTTCAGGGAGGGTGGATCACCTTCCTAAATTTAAGATGTTATGTGAATTATGAGTTCTGAAAGTGTCGTTTACATACAAGCAACCACCAACTGAATTTCTTCCTGACATCGTCTGTTACTATGAAGACATTAGGGATGCTGTTTTAAGTCACATGTGCAAGCTGCCTGGAGACTATAATCAGGTTGAATAATCAGGTGGCATGGCAAATTTGGACTGTTGTATGGTACATTGAGTCCACTGTTTTTGTATTCAACTCTAATATTTTTTACTTTCTAAGAAATAAAGTCACTTTTCTCTTTATTTGCGTTTAAATTCAGTGAACCTAGAAAAGCAGGCATACAGTTGCACTAAACTCATCAGTTATGTGCAAATATCAGATATAAGATTAAAACTTGTTACTGGGGGCTCCTATAAGCATTATTATACTGCATCTGTTTTTATTTCAGAGACTTGAATAGAGATAGAATGAAGTCTATGTTGCTAATGGTTTGTTGGGTTGTGCCTCATTTGCTAGTTTTCCCTTTCCAAAATATTGCTTGCATATTTTGTAGTCCATGATTATGCAGAAACAAAACCACAGATGTTTATATTACTGAGGTTTCTTTCTTCTAACTACATACTCTCTTAAACATGTCCCATGAAAAATCTATGTCTCACCCGTTCATTTCATAATCATGTCAGAGATATTCTGAAGCAGCATTTTATGGTCTTTTTGTGATTCTCCACAATCTCTTTGCCTCCCATTTTTCATTTCTTTCCTTCCTTCATGTCTCCTTCTGTCTCTTTGGTATGTCTGACTGCTGGCAGCACTGTCAAGTCATCCATCCACTTCTGTTGCTGTGTTTCAGATTCACTGGAGTGATCATCCAGTGGCCAAATGCTGGCTTGATGTTCCTCACAACGTCAAACTCGTACCCAGTGGCACAGTTATACCAATGGTAGGTGCTTTGGAACAAAAGCATGTTGCCATTCATTATAGGCACAATAGGAAGACATGGCATTTGTTTTGGTTTCCATCTATTCAAAACATTTCTGGAGAGAAAGGGGGTTAGTAAAGATAAGCAATGGCAGTCTAATTTCTGAGGCTGGAATTAACATGGTCCAGCCGTAACAAGCTAAAGCTGTATCTGGCTGATACTAGTGATCTAGGCTGGTCACTGTGGAGAAACAGGAATGTCTAAGGGTGATGTATGCCAGTTATCCTAAACAGCTATCTTAGAAAACCAGAGCCATCCATTTAAGAGACCATACATCACTAACTATAAAAGGAACTAGCTTGTAATTCCAGTTGCATCCACAACCTTAAAATGATGTTCTGCTTCAAGAACCAGTGGAAGAAAGGCTAATTATTTGAGACATCTTCTTGGGAAAAAAAAAAAAAAAAGGTAACAGGGATTTCAAGTTACATTGACAGCAAAAGGAAGCTGGTTTTATCAAATCATCACAGAACTCATGGATCTCTTACTGAGCTAAGAAAGCATGTTTTATCACTATCCAGAACCTGGGAAGCTGGGTAGAGTGAGAGCAATGATAGAGCTATGCTGACCAGAGACTACTGCATTGTTTAAGGGGCTTGAGATAACAGGGAGTGTATTTAAACACACTTTTCTTGTAATGTATTTTTTGCTAAGGACACAGCCATACACTCTTAAACATTTATATAAATATTGTTGCTTTATATAAATATTGTTGTTCTTTTCATCGGAGCTGTATTGTTCTCTACATTTTCAAAATTGCCTTGGAATACATTTTTCTTTCTCTAGCCTGAACAGCATATCAGAAAGAAAGAAGTGAAAGGAGTAGAAGTTGGGAAAATCACAGCTACCCTCATCTGATGTTAAGATTTCAACATCGCCAAATTTTTCGTAATATTGTGCATGGTAATTATAAAGAAAGCATCTTCTTTTCACGGGGGTGAGATTTCATGCCCCACCATTTTTTTCAATATGGACAGTTTCTACCAAGTTATATCATATCTCATCTTCACCATCATACAAGCTACAGAACTACATATTTCCTTGCATTACCACTTCAAGTGGAATTACCTGCTCACATCAGTATACAGAACATATTCCACAACTGATCATAAACCTATCAATGTCAAGGTACCAGAAGATCAGTATTTCTGTCTCTGCTCCTACCTTGAGCCTCTTTATATTCTTTCTACAGTAACATCCTGTCTGCATAGTTCTAGACTGAAAGAACAGCTGCTAAGGTATACTTTGACACAATTTAATATTCCTCTTTGAACTGTAAAATTTTCTCGCTTCACTTTGAAGCTCTTCAAAATACTTCTACATTCAGACACTAAGTACACTGAAGTAGAGGTAATAATCCTGTTATTTCAAACTCCAGAACTGTAAAACCTGAAGAAAGATCAAGCAAAATGGGAATTTAAACTCTAAAGAAGTTGGATTTTTTATCATATTTAATCAGAGTTCATAACACATTTGTATAGTATATTATATGCCAAGGCATAAAAGAGTGTTGTTCCCCAGGTGTGTGGGAGGAGTTTGAAGACCCAAGGTATACAAGTTATTGTGAATACCTACATACAGTGTAGTGCTTTGGGGAGTAAAATGTGATCAAAGGTACTTGTGGTTTCCAGGGCTGAAAGCTACTTCTGTTAGATTAGATCTTAGTGGTTAATAAGCAGTTATATGAACACATGTTATTTTTAGTGGAAAACAGAACTAAGCATCTTGCCAGTATGTGGTACATCTCAAGGAGCTTTAGGTATCTACAGTATCTAAATGTGAGCCAGTCAGCACAGACTTCCTTTATAATCAAAGGAAAGGAAAAGGCACTTCTAGGAATTTTTTATATTGACTTTGAGATATAAAAAGTCCAAGCTAAAAGAAACTGTTCTTCTGTAGTGTATAAAAATGCAGCCTAGATGACTAGATCAGATGTAGACACCTACAGTTTACACATACATTTAATAAGGTGAATGTCAACAGCAGTTTTGTGACTAAGTTCATCTGTGGCCAACAAAGGTCTTGACTTATACTGGCTGACCACCTGACAGTAACTAAACACTAGAATTGTTTCTCAGTTAGTGACTGATGAAGAAATGGGATGGATTTCATGTTAGCTCTTTGGTTATTTTTTGGTACGGGAAAGTTTTAACATTGTGTGTATAGCGTGAACATTTGTAGATAATGCTTGTGAAAAAAAATATTAAATTTGGCATGCAATATAGCACATTAACTTCACAAGAATATTAGAATGTAAAGATTAGAAGGTAAAACCCTTCAGATTTTAGAGGAAATTTAAGATGAATTCTGCATGGGGTAGAACAACACCAGGACAAAAAAAAAGTATGTATTGGAGTTTAGTAATGGCCACACACACACAAATTTCTAGAAACCACAAAAAACAGCAGTTCTCCATGTGAGCAGTAGGATAAAAAATTAGCAGGATCGAATTCACTGAGATCCACATCAAAAAAGTAACTTTGTATGGTAAAATCTAACATATTCACATCTAACTTTTAGATGTGTGAAATGGAATTGAACGTACCAAGTAAGGCTCCCTTGGCATCAGTCAGAAAGTATCACAGAATCGTAGAATCAATCATAGAATCATTAAGGTTGGAAAATACCTCCAAGATCATCTGGTCCAACCACCACCCTATCACCAGTATTGCCCTCTAAACCATGTCCCTAAGCACTGCAAGATGCATTTTTGGATCTCTGACTGTGCTTGCGAGAGCTCTGTTTTATTATGTCTTGTTACAAGCCAGCAAAGATAGGAGCTTCGTATCCAGGATCCCTTCTGTGAATCTCGCCCTCCAAGGCACAAGTGGCACAAGGTCTTTTGTACCAAGCAAAAATGTAACACGCCAAAAGCCAACATTAACCTCATAAAAATACTTATAACCAACTCAACACTGGGAAAGCAGTCACAATTGTTATTGAGAGCCCTCCAGAATTCCAGCCTCACTGTATCCTGGAGGTGCTAAGTCCCACGTACTCTGAAGTTTATGGTTTAATTTGTTTTATTTGTCCACTCACTTATCTGCAAAGAGAGGTGATGCTGTCTCTTTTCTTCTCAGCTTCTGTGAACAAATGTCAAGAGAAGACAATACATGTTCTGTAAGTGCCATTCCACAATTTAAATGCTAAATATGGAGTAGAATCTGTTTTGCCATCGGTTTATATCAAGTACATTAATAATGGTATAATTTTAGATAAGTTAAATGTGGGCTCATGCTTGCATAACTAAACTTATTTTTCATATAAAAGAAATAAAATTCATGACAATTAAGTCACAGTCAAATACTGCATCTGTAAAACGGATCAGACACGTACAATCTCCTATTTAGTTTCTAGTAGAGCTACTGCTTGGAAGAAGGAAAAAGTCTAGAACACATAAGGGTTTTTTATTATTATTTTTATTTTAGAATAAGTAACAAGTTTTTGTTGTAATTAAAAAAAAAAAAGTAAATATATATGTTCTTAGAGTATTTTTCCTCTCTCACCCATGTGGATTCATTCAACTCATTTCACTTGTATATGTAGATTTTACACTGCATATTTATAACTATGAATCTCTATATTCTCAGGGTGCAGCAAAGTATTTGCTAGATCTTTGGCAACATCTTTAATTGTTTTATGATTAATGTCAGCTAATAGCCCCTCCATAAACAAAGAAATAGGTTTCACACGTATGAAAGAAAAACAAAAAAACAAAACCAAACAAACTAAAAAATCTTATCTGAGCTTGCTGATTGTCAGGTATTGTTGATATTGATGCCTAAGCCATTTGTACTCCTATTTTATCCATACAAAAGGGGACAGTTTTAAATGTTCCTGGAGTCATCCAGGAGCAACTTAGAGAACTGCACACATTTTGATATTATATCAGCATTTGAGCATATAAATTTTGCCTTCAGTTTCTCCAATAGTTCTTCATAACTGAAGATGTGAATCTCACTGTTTGCCTTTCATTTTAATTGGATAACTTTGCACAGGAGCAAGATCTGAGTGCTAGTTGGGATGCCTATGTTAATATAACTAATTTTGCTGCATAGGTCAGCATTGTAAGGATTTATATATAGCATCCAGTGTCTGATGGCATACAATGCTTGAAGTGCTTGAGGGTAATTTTTTAATTATTCCTCATCCATTTCCAACTAGGTATAAGGACAGACTACTCAAGCAGCCTGTCCAGCATGTCTGGAAAGCTCAGTCCTTTATAGCACTAATGCCCAGTATCATAATCAGCAGTCTTCTCCTGTTTTTTTCATTTTCAGGATTTTGAGCTATTATCAACTTAGAAATGCATATCTATCTTTGCTATCCCTTAAATCATCATCTATAAGAGTCGAGGCATCAGTACTAAATGAAAAATACAAACTTGCAGAATTGAAAAGACAAACATCAGTTAAAATCTGAAATCATGCTAAAATCCCAAACTGTTAAAAAAAATAAATTGCATTCCTCCCCTCCCAAAAAAAGAAATGTAATAAAATAAAAAATATAATTACAATATCATATTACAATGTAATATAATTTTGTTATTTGCATTACAGCATATATGGCTTCAAGTTGTATTCTGCATCCAGGAAAGCTAAAACTTTTTTAAATGAATGTCAAACTTACATATGATTGAAGAGGCACCTAAAAACCTCCCCTTCTTCCTCCCCCCCCCCAAAAAAAAAAAACAGTATTTTATAAGACATGGAATCAAATAATGAGATAGCACACTATATAAATTTCAAATTCAGCTCCACTTAGCAGCAATTTATAATTGGAGAACAGTTAATTCTCAAAAACACAATCTGAGAACCCTGTTAATTTAGAGAAATGCCATAAGTCAGCTCATACAGCAACTTCCATGCATTTCAACAAGAAGGTAAAACAGAGTTTGTGTAAACAAAAATGCAGTAACAAAGTAATTAAATCTTACATGTGGGAAATTAAAATATATATTTGAAAATGTTGAAAACCTTGAAAAGTACAGGGTTGTTCATACTGAAAAATGAGGATTTCAAAATAAACAAGATGAAGATACCAGGAAAAGTTAGCAGCATCAACAAAAAGGGCTAAAGATGATAAGGCAGTAGATGCTTTTTTTTTTTTTTAATGTGAGGAAAAATGGTAAAAATAACAGGACTCTAATAGATAATTTTGTTTACTGACTTTTAAGGTCAGGAACTTGATTTTAACCTCCATGCTTGCAATGAGTGTAGCAATTATTTGTTCTGCAGAAGATTTGTTATAAAACAATGGGGAAGCAGATGCTGTTTTTGAGCTCAAGTAGGGTATCGAGCTAAAATGTCAGGTAAATAGGCTAATGGTAAAGGTCAAATCATTTGAATTAACGAGAAAATATATCTGCTTATCAATATGTATATTAGCTTATATACACATATGTACAGAAGTTTATATGTAAGTGAAAGGAAAAAAAAAACATTATTAGAACTTTCTAGGGTATAAGGATCTTCAAGCCAACACTGTCATAATATAATGCATAGTATCTTTAAATCTAAACATATCTAAACATGTATATGCACATACATAATTTCCTGAATAGATTATACTTTGGGATTCGTTTTCCAAAAAGCTACAGTATGGCCATTAGAAAAATTTCCATCCAAGTATCATGTTTTCTCAGAGAACAGTAGAGGCTAATGTCCTAGTGTATGTGAAACTCTATGTTTGCTGTTAATTTCAATTGTACGTATTTGTGTTAGAGACCCATAAATGCTGTCATTCTGGATCATCTAGCACATCTAGCTGCGTCTATTTTCCTTCAATAGCTGACAACAGATGTTGTTACATCTTGTAACAGATGTTGTATTTCCTGTGCATTAAAGGACAAGTGGTGCTGAAGAAATAATCAAAACAGAAAGAGAAGGTAGAATCTGTCATTCCCAAAGATCTTTTCTTGAAGATCCACAGGTCTGGATAACAGCACATGACAAGAAAACTATTTAGCTTTCTGTTGTGAGTCTCTTTACAGCAGACTGTGTAGTTCAGTTTGGCCTGACACTTCTATCTTAGTTTCCTATCTGGTGGCCACTACTATTTATGTTGTTCCATCGTGTGGGATTTTTGATAGGATCATCCTAACTTTTTGTTTTACCACATTCTAATCAGAATTAAGGCTTTACAAATGTAATGAAACACACTGGAAAATCTAGTTTAATTAATTTATTGACCTTCTGCTGAAGTTGCAGGGTTTCTTCTTTTTTTTTTTCTTCTTTTATATGTATAAAGGCAAATAATTAAAGACTTTTTTTTTTTTTTTTAATACTGTAATTAAGTGGGAGATTTCTAGAAGACAGATTTCAACAGAGTTTTCCAAAGAGCTGTCTCCTCATTCCTACTCTCCCCCCAGATCAGCATATTGGAAGTATGCATTTGTTCTGTAGTAATGAGAAGTTAATTTACAGTTTCTTCACTCCTTATTTGGATAAATCCCTATGAAGAGAGGAAACTATTTTTGGTCTAGGAACATATGGAAAGGAATGGGAGAACTCACATCTCACGTTAACCACAATCTTCTAAATCAGAATAAAGACAAAGATATTAAAGTTGAACTAACTGAACATCCTTGTATTTTTTGAAAATATATTTAAATATCGATATGCTTTGCTATTGTTCTCTTTAGTTCTCCTTACATTGTGATTACATCTATAACATTTTTATTCTCTTCTGTTGTCTATGGATTTGATTCCTCAGTTTGTTAGAGCATAAGGACTTGGGTTATAATGCATTTTATATTGTCAATATCAGTTTGCATGCTTTTCTACATTCTGCAGGGGATTTGTTTTTATCTTCAGTCTTGCATTTGTTGGATCAAGTTGTTAGCTACCATAAGGTGTCAAAAGTCTACTAAATTTATGCTATTGATAAATCTGTCCCACGGTTACCGGCCAGAAAAAACTATTGAGAAAAATCAGTGTTATATCAAATATTTTGCTTAGATACTGGCCTGGGGGTGGGGGTGGGGTGGGGAAGTGGAGTAGTGAAACGTTTTTTTTAGTAAAGCAGTACCTTAAAATCCTTTAGATTATGGATTAAAAAAAAAAAGAAAAGTTTGTACATATTGTACCAAGTCATTATTTCATACTGCTTATGCCTCTTATACACAGGAGTTTGAGCCTGAAGTTCAGAGGTCCTGAAAAACTTCTTTCTCGTTGTGAGAAAAATTAAACCTATTTCCACCTGCCACAACGGTATAGGTAAAGTTCAAAAATCAAATATTTCCAGCTCATTCTATACAAAATACAAGAGCTTAAATTCAGCTTACTTGCAAGCTGCTAACATAGGTTTTCTGCTCACCAGATAAACTTACAGTTGAATGGTATAGATGACCAAAGCAGCAATAATTTTGTAAAAGTAAAAAACCTGGATACTTTAAGTGCTGCATTCATCAGAGAAAAATGAGACAATCTCGCAAAAAAAAAAACAAAAAAATTAACTACAATTATCACTGCAGATTTATTGTCATCAATATCACTTTATCAATAGCATATGGATATGCATGCTGTAAAAATAAATTTAAATATTTTTCATTTTGGCATTACATCAAAACATCAGTTTCACTCTTCAAGACTGAAGGACACAATTTGGGTATACAGGGAGGCAATAAGTACATTTACACCCCAGTGCGAGCAATCAGGAGCGGGGCACTTAGTGTTTCACGAGTTACTGCTGCTCAGCACTTCTGAAAAAAATGTGCCTTGCAAGTGTGTCCACAGGCTACTACAATGCAGTGTGATGCTGTGATACATAAAGTAGCTGCTAGTGTGCTTGGTTTGTGCACTAGAAACAGTATTATGCTTGTGCTAATTATGGGGCAGAAGAATCTTTTTGAGAAAAAAAAACAGTGTGTGATGCAGATGAAATGAGAGGAGATGATAGAATAAAATAAAATGAGAGAATATTTTGAGGATAAGTAGAGAAAGTATTTGAAACTTTTATTGATGTATTCGCTGGAACACTTTATCTTACTTGCTCATTTTGACACATGCTCATGTTTAAAAATGTAAAAAAAAAAAAAAAAAGGCCAGGATATTTTTGGACAATTAGTCTTCCATCAAAGCTGAAAATATAGAATATAAGATTGTTTTACTCATGTTGGGAAATAGTGCAGCTGAGATCAGAAATAGCTTTCCCGTTGCTCCAAAAGGAACATGACTATGCTTAATTAATATAGAACTCTTCAAACCATTTTTATTAAAAATATAGCTAACAGTCATAATCGGTATGTGTCTTAATGACTACAACAATTTCTTAGAGAAAGATGAGCTATTTTTATTTCTTTCTCCTCATAAAAATTCTACTTTTGCCTCTGTATTTGTCTTGTATTTGTTCCAATTAAATCATAATGCTATGTTAAAGTATTTCAAATTATTTGGCACATTAGCCAAATTATTTAGCACGTTCTTAACTTTTGGTATATCATTCCATGACAAAAAGAAAGATGCCAGATTTGTTCACTAATGCCTAGAACTTTTTTTTTTTTTATACTCCTGAGTGATCATATTCTACTAATTGAACTTTACAATATTGTCAAATATTTTTCATTATAAAAATGACTGGAAAAAATAACTTAAATTATTCACATATTTTCAAAGCCACTTGATCTTTCTTTTTACTTGCACACATGTCTAGTGCTGACGATTCATCATTACCAGCTTTAATTTTTAACTTGCCAGTTAAGATTAACAGTTACAACACATTGTTGTGCAAGTCTCTAACTTTATTCATGTGCTTTCTTTCATTAAAGGCAATTCAACACTTGAAATATGTGTAGCTGATTTTCACTAAATGAAAAAAAAATGAGACAGCAAATGCAACTGGTTACATATAAGTTTTTTTGGTTTTTGCTTTTTTATCTTCAGGCAGTTGCTTATCACTGTTCAAATATATGAAACTATATTGTTGGGTTATGCCTCAAGCATTCTTTACAAATGAAATGTTTAACAGCTCTGTTGATTATGAAAATAAAATGGGGAAAATATACAACAATCTCTCATGGACACTGTTTTTTAAGGTGTAATGAATAAGGATTAAACCAAACAGATCTTGTTAATCAAGTGAGTAAATATGACTCAGATTATATGCAAGGAGCAGATCCACTAAATAAGCAGATTCTATTTTTACAGTCATACTTCACACTATAAAATAGATTTAATAGAAAATTCAATCTTATTGTAACAAGAAAAACTACCTAAATGGCAATGGAGTTCTGCTTTCCTCTTCTAAACCAAACTATGGATTCCCTCACTGTCTTTAAAGCCAAACATAACACATTAAAAAGAAAAATTTTAAGCCTATATTAAAAAGATACATTGTGATAGAATTTGAAGGAGTATCTAAAAGCAAAATGGTTAACTATGTTTGAATAAATGAAATAAGTTTAAAAATTAATTACATTCTATTATAGCATTTAATAAAAGTATCTCTCTCCTCTAAATACAGAAGTTGTGATTTTTGATTTTTTAATTTTCAAATAGTATTTGTTGGATCCCTCAAAAGAGAATTTGTCTGTGACACTATTGTATCTGTATTTTCATTCACGCATTAAATTCATAATTGTTTCTGTACTGTGCTATTTTCAGGCTAATTTATGAGATTAAAAAGTTGTGGGTTTATATTGTTCTAAAAAACCGATAAGATACAGATTCAATATATATCTTTTTTCAAATTCACTCTGATAATAAACACCATATGTAAAGGGCATGGAAGCGACTTGTAGTATCTGAAAGCTTGCAGAGTGTGATATTTGTTTTGCTATAGTTTAATATTTTAAGTTCCATGCTACAATTTAGCCCAGCTCTTGAACACAAACACTGTATTCAGTTGAGATGAATCCCTGTTTGAGAAAGAATCTGGACTAGCTTCAGAGGAGCTCACTGCAGACTGTACTGCAAAACTACAACTGATATTCAACAGTGAGGTGCACAACTGGAGAACAGTTTGCTGACTGTCGGCAAAGGTGATGTAATTTGTCTAAATGTAGTTGAAAACACATCTTTATTTGCTTCTGTTACTTATGTATCCATCTGCACAAATAGCCTTGGATTTAACTGCATGTCCAAAATATATGTCACAAATGGTAGTCAAACTCATTAATCAAAACAAAGAACCTTTTTTTTTTTTTTCCCTTCTGTTTTCCCAGCTCTGTTACTGCAATGTTAGCTGACCAGACAGCTCTTGTCCAAGCCTTGGTCTCCAGCAGATGCTGTATTATCTTTTCTACTGAAGCAATGCGAATCATAGCACAGGAGACATGTAAAATGGAGAGTTGTGTGTTGTCAGCACAGTGACAGCATCTAGTCCAGCACCTCGCTTCTGAACTTCTCAATAGTTTCCATAACAATTTGAGTAGGAGGAAGGAAGAAGAGGCAAGGACTAGTCACAGAATTAGGCCAATAGTTGTCTACTATTTCCTATTTCCCTGCTACACATCTTCCTACAAATGCACACTCAGCCTCTCCCTTACCACTCTATCCTTGCTGAGGCTGTGGGCTAGTCAAGAATACCTTGTAAGCAGCAGAGCACTCATCAGCTGAAGTCAGCTGAACAATACACAACACTGATACAGACAACTTGTTGTTAGTAACAGCTAGGGAAGATCGCAATTAGAATCATGAAAATATATTTAGTTCAATGCCTGAAGCCATCTAAAATGGTGGTTAAGCAATTCAGAAGAATGTCTTCGTATGAAAGGACCTATCATCCTTCTCTTCTAGAACCAGTGTATTCAACCCAGCTTGCAATAGTCATAAATTCTCACAAGTTGCTGACCCAGCACAGGGCATTCATCTATGGGCACACTGATGTCACCAAGAGCCATTAGTCTCACTGACAAAAATCTACGGAGAAATCTGAAAACTTAGCCAAATATTTTGCAGTAGACTAGGGCAAGCTGAGTGTTTATGGCATCAATAACATCCTTATTGGTGCATGAATGCACTTATATATACTTTTCAGGTTTTTCTGTTTGTTTGTTTTGTTTTGTTTCATTTTTAGTATAGTATTTTAAAAACAGTCCCACAGTGAAGGGCAGAGTCACTGTGGTCTTCAATACATAGATATGAATAGCCATCCACTTTAATTTACTGAACAACTTTGCTCACTAACAACAGAGAGTGCCTTTTAAAAGTCTGTACACAGATCACGCAGCTGTCCAGGTAAATTGAAGAGTATTACTAATTACTATATTTTTAAAATTACTATATATTTTTATATATATATTTATATATATATATTTAAATTACTATATTTTGTTACGATAGGTAGAGTAACAAGGTTTGGAAAGAGGAGCAAACCAATTCATGAAGTTTCATCGTATTTTGACTAATGTTAGTAGTTTCCAAATGATTTTAAATGAGAATACATTTTTTGTGAATATCCTTTTCATCTATATCCTTCTCATAGTGTCCCATCTCAGAAAGAAGGGACTTTTGCAGCAGAAGGTTTTGCAGGAGCTCAGGATGTCACTGGAGAGGACAAGGAGGAGTGAGCATTTCCAGAAGTGCAAAATAAGGGCACGGTCTGCCATGATGGAGAGCACACAGCTTGCAGAGGCTGAATGGCTTCATTCTCCCCTGGAATGAGGGCACCCTGGGGTGTCCTCTATGATCCCCAGCTGCATGGGCACCACTCAGGAGGTGTTACCAAAGGATGTCTTAGATTTATGTTTCAAGAAGCAGGCAACAAGGGCAAGGTAACATTTGTTATTGCATATCCTCCATAAACAGATGTTTCTCAAGTCATCTGAGTCCATTCTGCAGCCCAGTTATTCAGGCCTCTGGTTGGACAGCATGGTTATGTTTGGCCAACAAGGCTGGAAAATGCTTCAAAAAAACATTATCATTGGCTACTAGACATTATGTTGGTCCTGGTGCCACGCTGGTGGTGCTCAGTGGCTAACTTCAGGGTCAAAGTGCCCCAACAGAGCAGGGATCTCAGAAGAAGACCTGAAGAACAATTTTACAGTAGTCCTAGAGATTCAGTGTACAGCCAGAGGTGTAAAGTCCTTAAATACAAATATCAAAAATATTATGAACAATATCTAAAATGATATCTACAGGTGTTAGTGTATAATTTGCAAGGTCCCACTGAACGTTGGCTTTCAGCTTTTGCTCTGACATGAACACATAAAATCTCTCCAGTTCCCACAGTTTTTTCACCACTTGCAATTTTCTCTACATTACACAACAACTCCCTCTTATACACTAATTTTCTTTCTCCCTTAGTCTATTAACCGTCAGGTTCCCAAACCCATGCAGTACATGTGGTGTCCCTGTCCTTCCGTGTTCTCTTTTCCTCCTTTCCCACTCCTTCATTGCTCATCTTCATTCTCCAATTAATCCAGGAGACAGGTAGATCTATGCAGCATTTGAGATAGCTACAGGAATCTCTAAAAGATAACCAAGTTTCTATAACTGCATCTATTTTAATAATTGTTCTTACACGTCTGTGAAGGTATATTACATAATTTTATGTGTTAATGCACCAGGATTCATTCCTATAAAACAGTGGAAGAAGTCTATCCCACAGAGTGTAGAGAGGTGATTTTGAGGAAGGCATTGCAACATTACCAGTACACCAGCTATTATGCTTTATTTCTCCTGGCATCTTCTTTGATCTAGCTTCGAACAAGCACCGCTAGGCTTTAAACCATGCTCTCATTCATGCAGATATTCACAAAGCAGAAAAAAGTACATACTTTTTGCATGAATGCAAAGGGAACGGAAGGCAAGAACTACACCGAAAAGTACCTGAAAAGTGTGGACAGATTTTGTTGGATGTTTGTATAAAATGTCAGAGCACGGATTAATTCTGGAGAAATCCGGTCCCTATTGCTCTCCAGTTTTAATTCCCCCTTTTATTTCAGAGCTGCTTCTTCAGCATCTTTTTCTTGCTTTTGAAATCCCTTCTTTTTAAAGACCACATTTGCACCCATGCTCTTTTATTCCCCATGCTTTTAAATCTACATGCTCAGAAGTAAATTCTGTGGCATCTCCTGTTTTCCAGCTGTTCAGTGCTTTTCATGCTACATCCCCCTAGACTGCTTATTTAAGAGAGCACAGGGAGGATCCTTAGGAACTGAGAGAAGGAAAGGCAGTGAACAGCTTAAAACAGTAAGGAGTGAGAATTTCAACAGCCAAGAAAGAAAAATTGTGAGACAGAGGACAGAACAGTTGACGATGAGACAGCTTATCTTTAGTTCTTCTTTTCCCAGCAACTTGTTTGCTTCTTCCGAGTGTAGATCACAGTAACATCCCTCTGAAGTATTTCAGAATAGCCCAACATCCTAACTAGAAGAAGCATTTCCAGTTTCTTGTTGGCATTCTGAAGAAGCCTAGGCACCTTGCAGCGAAACTTGGCTCCATAAAAATCACAGAAGCAGACAACTTTGACCGGCATGATCATCGTCCTGACTGTACCCAGCCACCCCAGCCTCAGAGTAAGCAAATCCTGAGCCTTAGAGCAGGATAGAGATAGGGGAAGCGATGCTGCAAAGCTGACACTCTCCATTTGTAAGTGTTCCCTCTTCCCATACTGTGAAAGCTGTGAAATTTTCATCTCTCTGCAGATGCTGAAATGTATCCACAAATTAAAGACTTCCATACTTCAAATGAAGCTAATATTTAAAGGGGAATGCTTTACAAGTGAAATGAATAGGTAGAGTCTGTGCAAACACTGATTTCCAGTCAGGATAACATCATAAACACTGGGAAATTAAATTAATGGCTGAACAGCACTAAACTCCCAAGAATAATAATCAGATATAGGTGTTTAACTGTCTGTGACTGAGGACTCCTATATCTTGTTATAACTCACCCCCCTACAGAGTGCATGCCTCCTTCAAAATACAAATATTTGAAATTATGATTTATGTGTGCTGGAGTATGATAAAATATGTAGGAATTAAAGGCTTGATTCTAAAAAAAACCAGCATGACGGGAAGGTGTATTTTAATCCTAAAAACAGAGAAGCCATTTTTGCACCGCTTTTGTTTGTTTGCTGTTTAGTCAATTTAATATAATGTACTTGAAACTATGAACAGAGTAAGTATTAGCTCTGACAAATCAGTAACACCAAAAGTTTTTACTTTTTCAATTCCTTTTTTATTTGACTTATGCATTAGCTGAGAGAGGGAAATATAAAAAGATATTTGGGGATATTATTTTTTGTCCTGTTTTCATTTTTTTCTGACTGAAATCTACTAAATCTGTCATCTCTGCTACAGATAAACAGTTTGTGAAGTTTCAAAATAATCATATGGATCCAAGGAAAGGCAAATTTAAAACATTGGAAGTAAAATACCAAATAGAGCAACTTCTGTCAGTCTGTCAGTACTCACTCAGTTAATTTATTTTTAAGAACAAATAACCCTAAAGTCACCAAAAAGAATGTTACAAATGCCTTTTTGAATATCCCTCACTGTCTTTAGCTCAGGAATTGCAATTTGACAAGGAGCTGGCATCACCACTGGACATGCATTTTGGTAATTATGGTTGTTTAACCAAGTTATAAAAGTTTTTGATCTTTAACTTATTTTTTTTTTTTAAGGGGTTACAAGTGTTTGGTAAATTAGTTTTTTCCAAAGATTTCTCATCAGCGTGTACTGCATAACATAAATATTGCCCATGATTTTGACTGACGTATAATGATTTATTCCATATTCTTTGTATTGATTAAAACAGAGAAAACCAGCTGCACTTACGGTGTCAGCCTTGGTTGTGAAAGAGCCGAGGTCTGTTCCTTACTGTGTCAGATTCTTCATCTGCAATGTGGGAATGGCAATTGCTATGCCACACTGTGTTGTGAGGGTAAATATTGTAATAAATGTGATGTGCTCAGCTGCTTTAGTAAAGAAAAGTAAGATGGGTAGCACTCCATAAAGGACAAAAAGATGAGTTAGCGCATGTTAAAGAAGACTGACCTTAGGACCTTTGTATATGAGTTTTATCTGCAAGATGCAGAACAGTATTTACTGTTTAACACATATTTCAACTTTAAGGGAAACTTGACTTTGACTTCTTCCTTTTAGGAGACCCATTTTAATGTAGTGGATTGTATTTCAAAGATACTTTCAAAGAAAGTTTTCAGTAGAATCCCCCAGAGCTCAGAAACACAAAATACTAGGACACGTGTGTTTTGCAGATAATCTATGTGCCCAGGAATTTTACGAACATCATTCCGCTGATTTCAGTGGGATCCAGATTTTGTTCCCTGTGAACAACTACTTGGGCACATTTCTTTCTCTTCATCAATGGCACGGTATGGTGGCAGTGACACAAAAACCTGGTTCCTGAATTCAGTACATTCCCTCTGTTGCCAATGATCAAAGTCATTGGGGGAAAAACAAAACAAAACATAACAAAACCCTACACTTTTATTTGTTCTTGCGCACACTTTTCACTAGTAAGGTATCATGTGTTTAGATGTAGAGCTTAGCGATACGGTTTAGTGGAAGACTTGTTAGTGTTAGGTCGGAGGTTGGACTAGGTGATCTTGAAGGTCTCTTCCAACCTAGATGATTCTGTGATTGTGACTTTACTTTCCTTACCACTTCATTTATTTTATATTCTGAGATGATGCTTGCCCATCTTTGCAAAAGCTCTGTGGGATCTCTGGATGGAAGATAAGGACTGAAATGTTACCTGTTTCCACCAGCAAGAATATTGCCACCAACTCTAGTAAGGCCTGGATTTCATCCAAAGCAGCAAGAACAAAAATATGTCTATATGTGAATCTTATTACCTCTTGGTGGCCTTTTTGCCAAAAGTGAAACAGAAAATAAAAAGCAAGAAAAAAAAAGGCAAAAGAAGGAAACTGCAGTGTGGAGGAATAGGGTTAAGGAGTGGGAAGAGCGTCTACATCTCGGTTGTGAGGGAGAGCCACATCAATACTACTAAAATACGATACAAAAACGACTATGTTTTATACTGTCGTGGTGTAAATGAGCAGCTATGGCTTTCAACTGAAATGGTCCTTTATCAACTACAGCTTTGTAAAATAAATTTGTGTGTAGCAACAAGTATACAAGTGTTTCTTTTAAGTTAAAAGAAAAAAAGCCAAACTACGGAGTGTGGGTGAAGAAACCTCAAGGTCTGTGCCCATGAGACTCAACACCACGTATAAATGCTAAAAAATACTACTGAATGTGCATCACTTTCTGAGGGCTCAAACACAGCAAAGCCATCTGAAAGATAACGCTGTAGCTCTAATGAAATGCACCGAGCAGTTTGGGAACCACGTGTGTTCTGCTCCGAACAGCCACCAAACAACACAGAGAACAAGCACACTTCTTTTTTTCCTGATACATACTTCAGGTAACCAGCATAACAGGTAAAAATAAATATATCCTAGTGTCTGCAGAAATCACTGTGGTGGGACAGCAGCAAACACAAACTCCAGGCACTTTGGGAAGGGCAAATTCAGGCTATCATTTTTGACATTTTTTATTTGAAAGATAAAGTGATATCCCCGGTTATATGAAGAGAAGGGACTGTGGAGATGTTGCTGGCCTTGTACAGCGTAAAACACTCCAAATTTGAGGTACTTTCACCCTTCAGAGCCGTGAGTTCAGTGCATTCTTGTGAAGCAGGCTCCTGCGTCACCCCGAGGCTCGGAGCTCACCCAGCTGCCGCCGGAGCAGCGGGGTCAGTGGGGGAAGGGGCCGGCCGTGCCCCCCGCACCCACTTGTCACTTTTTTTGTCACTTTCCCACCCGGGGCGCGCTGCCTGCGCCCCGTCCCCGCTCCTCAGGGCCTCGGCTCTGCGCGGGGGGAACCCGCAGCAAATGGTGGCCGCGCTCCCCCATATCCCCCCCCACCCCCGGCGGCGGCGAGGACACCCCCAAGCCCCCTCCCCACCGCGTGCACCCCCCGCACCGCACCCTTCCCCTCCCTCCTTTCCTCCCGCTCCCCTCCCCTTCCCCTTCCCCACCGCCTGCGCAGGCAGGATGCGCGCAGCGCCGCCATCCCGCAGCAGGAGCCGCGCATGGCGGGGCGCCGGGCACCGCGCTCCCCGCGGCGGCGGGCGACAAAGTTTGTGCCGAGCCGTGCTGAGCCGGGCCGGGCCGGGCCGGGCCGTACTATGCCGGGCCGAGCCGAGCCGGGCCAGGCCGTGGTGCCGCCCGCCCGCCGTGCGGCTGCAGCGCGGCGGGGCGGGGGCGCGCTGGCGCTGGGGGTGGGGGGTGCTGCGGCCGGCGATTGGGCGGCGCGGCGCTCGGAAGCACTTTGTTTTCTATTCTAATGAGGGCGGAGCGGGGCTTGTGGATATTTACGTTGAGGCGGGAGCCGCCGCCCTTCATTCACCCACATGGTCCCCGATCTCCACAGCCGATGTTGGGACCGGGACCGGGACCGGGACCAGCACCGAGACCGGCCTTGGCGCCGCTTCCCCCCCGCCCCCCATCCGCCCCGCCGGGTAGCGGCGGCGCTGCCTCGCCTCGCCCCGCAGGGGGGAGGAGGAGGAGGAGGGAAGATGGTGGCGGCCGCCGCTCGCTCGCTGGTGAGTGTCGCTGCCGGGAGACCTGTTGTGAGCCGCCCGGCGGTGCGGGGGGCGGGCGGCGGCGCGGGGGGTGCCTCGGGCGGCTCGGGGCGGCCGGGGGGCGGTGGCAGCGGCGGCGGCAGGGGGGTGTGGGTGGGTGGGCGGCGAGGGGGGAGCGGGAGCAGGGCGCATGGCAGCGGCCGCCGCGGCGGCGGCGCCTCCCGAGCTCGCAGACGGGGCGGGAGGGGCCGGAATGAGGGAGATTTGAAAAGCGTGCGCGCCGCTCGCTGCCGCCGTGAGTCCCGGCGCCCCCCTCCCTCGCCCCCGCAGCCCTTCCCCATCTTTCTCCCCTTTCTCCTCGCCGCCGCGATCCGGGCCCGGGGCGAGCCGCCGGGCGGGCTCCGGGAGCGGCCGAGTCTCCCGGGGCGGGTGGCGCGGAGCGGAGCGCAGCACAATGGCAGCTGCTGGGGGCCGGGGGTGGGAGCTGGGCGGGGGGGGTGGGGGTGCCGGGGAGGGGGCTGCTGCCCCCCGGGGGGGGTGTTTTTTTTGGGGGGGGTTGTGGGGCGGGAGGGAGCGGGAAGGAAGGCCCCGTCCGGGAAAGTTTGTGGCGTGCCCGGCTCGGCGCGGGGGGGAGCTGGCGGCAGCAGAACAAAGCAGCACATGGGGCAGAGGCCGCGGCGGCTCGGGGGCTCGGCTCGCCGCCCACGCCCAGCTCGGGGAACGGCGGCGGCGGTAAAAGAGGAGGAGGAGGAGGCGATGGAGGAGGAGAAGAGGGAGGGGTGTGCGCGGCCGTGGTGCCGCGGGGGGGGGGGGGGGGGGGGGGCCTCTCGGGGAGTTCCCGGCTTTGTGCTCCGCCGCCCCCCGGGGGAGGGGGCGCGGGGCCCCGGGGAGGGGGCAGCGCCGCGGGCTGCGATCGCGTCCCGGGCCCCTCCGCGTGGGCTTTTGTTCGTGGAGGGGCGGGGGCGGCGGGCCCTCCTCTTCCTCCCCCTCTCCCTCTCCGGGCCGCGCTGGGCGGTGGTGGCGGCCTTTGGGGGGGGGGGGGGGGGTTCGCGGGCGTGGGAGGGCGGCGGGGGGCTGTGGGCCGGGGCCCGGGCGAGGGCCGGCGGCTCCGTTACGAAATCGGCGCCGCGGCAGGCGCGGGGCCTCGGCGGCGCCATGTTGCTGGGGAGGGGGAGGAGGGAGGCGGGGGACATGGCGGCGGCTGCGTGCTGGGGCCGATTGTTCCCTCCTAGGCCCCGAGCCGCGTGTGGGCAGCGGCGGCCCGCGGGGACGGCTCCCCCCCGGTGCTCCGCGACCCCTTCCCGGCCCGGGCGGCGCTGGGGGGGGGGCACCGGGCGGGCCCGGCCCCATTCCCGTCCCCTCCGCCGGGGCTACGGGGCTCGGCGGGCCCGGGGGGGCGTCACGCTGTAGCCGGGCTGTGACCTCCGCGCTGCCGCCGCCGCTGCCGGCGCCCCCTGGCGGACTTGGTCCGCGCCGCCGGCCCTGTGTTCTCGGCACGAACACGTGCTGCGGCGGGAGGGCGGCGGGCCCGGCCGGGAAGGGGCCCGCCGAGCACGGCCACGCCGTCCCGCGCCCTGCCCGCGCTCCTCAGCGGCCCCCGCGGGCCTCCAGCAGCGGTCTGAGTCCGGGGGAGTCCCCAATGGGAGGGGGATGTGGGGGTGCTCGGGGAGGGGTTTTTGGGCGGTCTGGGGGTGTGGGGAGGGGCGGGGGGGGGGTGTTCTGAGGTGCTCCGGGGGCAGCCGAGCGTTTGGCGCCCTCGTGGCGGGCGGAGCGCGGGTGGGAGGCGACGGTGTTGGGGAACTCGGTGTGTGACTTTGTTCTCTGCTCAGCAGGCAGAAAGCAAGGAGCTCGGCGGTGGTTTCGCAGCGTGGACACATGCGGCGGGAGGTAACAAGGCTTGCTGGGGACGTTGAGGTAGAGGATTCGTGGAGAAAGTTGCTTTTTTGCAGAAAATGGTAAGTATTTAGTTTTTACTATTTTTTTAACGTAGAGGGAGAGCCTGTGCATCAGAGTCAAAGCCTGAGACTTTGGTGAAGAGCACTAAATTGCAAACACTTTCTTGGGTTTGGAGGCAGGTTCAGCAGCCCACAATTCCTCTCATTTAGAGGAGAATAATCCAAGTCTTTCGAGCACACATTTTGAAGCAGCTGGATGGTGAGGAAGTCTTCAAAATGTTTGAATTCCATATCTGGGATTTTATTTTTTTGGGGAAAAGCTCATTCTGAAGTTGAACAAAAGTTAAAGTTCTATTGTAGGTTAAAACTATGATAGTAAGTTTGCTGCATGTATCAGGTAAGACAGACTTTACAGTGATGTAATACGCCATATTGAAGAAATAATGTGCTTTCAAATTTTGCATATAGCACTCTCCTGCTTTATAGTATCTCAAGTCAGTAGTAAGCAGCCATAACTTGGTTGTGGCTATTACATATTTGCATATAGAGCCATCATTAGAAACTTTTTCAGTTCAGGGTAGGCCAATCTAAATGCAGTGGGAGGAATTCTAGTTTGAGGCAAGGCAACTGTAGCAGTAAATGCTGTATTCTGCCAGCAAGGTGAATAAGTAGAAAACATAACAGAGCACCTGGCATGTGGTAGACAGGATGCTTTCTGAACTTAAGAAGTCTGAGCTTAAGAGGTATGAGTTGTTGAGTATAACATCTAAATGTCTAATCACCTAAATTGGGCATTAACTTTGTTTATATTTGTTTAATATTTGCTGGCCTTCTCCTTTTCTGTTAAGGAGAATGCCCTTCCTACTTCAGATTGGTCTCTGAAAACTAATAGTTATTTTTACCTCCGCAATTTGGTGTTCTGAGAATGAGAATCATATGGGAGAAGTAGTTGATTCATTTTCACAACTGGGCTCTTCTGCTGTCATAGGCATTGATTTTGGCTCTCCTGGTAATTCCGTGTGAGAGTCCTGGATGGGGTAATGCAGTGGTTCAGCTTTTCCTGAGGGAGGTCTTCAGCGCAGACAAAAACAAAAGTCCTGAATGTTTGTTTCAAAGCTTTGTTGTCAAAACTGTCATTCAAAATTTGATCAAATACTCACTTTGTTCTTTCTTTCAGCAGGTACTAAGTAGACGACGTATCTTGAATTACTAAAAGCGCTGGTTGCGTCAGAGTAATGTCAAAGTGCTTACAGTGCAGGTAGTGATATGTAGAACCTACTGCAGTGAAGGCACTTGTAGCATTATGTTGACAACTGCCTCGGGAGATCTTGCAGGACTTCAGAGATTGGAAAGGTACAGTGTGGTGGTGTCAAGTGCTTTTTGTACTAAGGTGCATCTAGTGCAGATAGTGAAGTAGATTAGCATCTACTGCCCTAAGTGCTCCTTCTGGCATAAGAAGTTATGTTTTCATCCAGTCACTCAGGTTAAGACTGTAGATGTTCCAGTAGTTTTCTGCTTTGCAGTCTTCTGTTAGTTTTGCATAGTTGCACTACAAGAAGAATGTAGTTGTGCAAATCTATGCAAAACTGATGGTGGCCTGTTATAATCTACATCAAGGAGTCTGAATGATTTCTGCTGATCATGGGATATTTGGTGGCCTTTCTTACTTTTAACAGCAATCTAGTGAATAACAGCTTGTGTAGCACTAAAGTGCTTATAGTGCAGGTAGTGTTCACTAATCTACTGCATTATAAGCACTTAAAGTACTGCTAGCTGTAGAACTACACATTCAGCATGTCTCGGAGTTTATTTGTTGTTTAATTGAACACTGTTCTCTGGTTAGTTTTGCAGGTTTGCATCCAGCTGTATGATACTCTGCTGTGCAAATCCATGCAAAACTGACTGTGGCAGTGACAAGTCAGTCAGTAAATGCGGACAAATTGTACCCCTTTCTACACAGGTTGGGATCAGTTGCAATGCTGTGTGTTTCTGTGGTATTGCACTTGTCCCGGCCTGTTGAGGTTGGTGGGGATAGAGGCTGAAACACTTCATAGCTTTAAGGAATTTCTCCCTCCTTCACTGATCCGGGAAACCTTAAAACCTTAAGTTTCTTCTTGAAAAAAGTGTCATGTAACTTTCTGTGTAACTAGACTTTCATTTTCTGTACCTGGCTTGTTTGTATGCATTGGATTTGTTGCTGATAATAAGTACTTGCTGAAGTCCTTGAGTGTGAGTTTTGTTTTTTTATTTAAAAAAGGCTGTTATGAGTTTTCTATTAAACTGAGGTGGATACTATTTTACAATTTCTTCTCCATTAATTTGTTGGGAAGAAATGGGTTGTAAGCATCAAAAAATCCTGATGAAAATTTTTACTTGTTTGCTGTAAGCTTGTTTCTCAAAATCAAATTACATGAAGGATTCTTCAGCTTTCTTCTGTACTGCTTTTTATTATATCGAAACTGGATGTTCTAATGGGCATTTAATCTTTGTTCTTCGTCTGGAATTTGCCAAGTTCAAGCATAGTAAAGGAGGCTACAGGCAGGGCCTTAATCAAGCCTCACCTATGGAGGTTTAATACTAGTTAGGTGTCCACTTCTTGTGAAGTATCCACGTTGGTGGTGAGTCTAAGACTAGTCAGCTTGCAGGCTTTGGAGTAATTCGCTTATGATAGGATGCATAGCAATGAAAGTAGAACATCTCTAGAGCTATCTGAAGAGCTCACCCATACCACTGCTTCAAAAAGACATCATAAGGCTGGTTGGGGAAGATTGGGTACCTGGCTTATTTACGAAGCATAAGTATAAAATCTGTAAGTGGAGCATTTGGCACATGTTAGTTTTTTTTGAATTGGCCACATGTTAGTAAACTGCATTTCTTGCTCAAACGTCAATGGTTTTCTTCTCTAAGACAGGCTTCCTGAGAAATAATGCTGTAAATTCAGACAAGTATCAAATTTGTTGCTTAAAGCTGCCAAACTATGCAAACTATATAGTCCTTTTAAAATACCTGTGTGTTAGAAAAAGTAAGGATATGTGGGTCAATGCTGCCCTTGCTTGTTGTTCTTACCTCAAATTAAAACAACATTAAACTAAATGTGTTATTGTTTCCAAGGCAGTGCTTTCCAGAGTCAGTCAATGTATATTGTGGTGCTGCATGGAATATTACTTCATTGTCTAGCAAAATGTAGAAGATAGAGGTGGATTTCGCATCTCTAAGTTTATTTCTGAAGTAGCCAAGCCAACTTAGTCTTTAACTATGTGCTACTCCATTTCTGCCCCTCTTCCTCCTACTCCAAATTCCTTGGATAGGTTTCTTACACGAAACATTTTTTTCCCAAGCTTAAAATTTTTGTTAGGTTTACAGAAAAGAGGAGGCTTGTCTCAGTGAAGTCACCAGGTGAAGAAGGCAAGTGTCTCATGTCCTGCTTGCTGTTCAATAAGTTTTTGCAGTAATTTGTTAGTACTAACAGGTTTATCTCCTTTTTTTGAATTTGAAAGCAGCATTCTTAGAAGTTGAAATGCAGGAACCGTTTTAATACGTGGTGATGGTTATACTGCCATTTAAGCATCCCATTTTTTAACTTCATGAAGATGCATCTTAGACAGCAAACCTTGTTAAACCGGAGCACTTACGGAAGCAGTTTTTATACCCATGGAGTCTGAAATCGTCCATTAGATTTGTTGGAGAGTACCTACCTAGTTTTAATACCTTTGTATAAAAAAACCAACTGTGTCACAATTATTACTTTTCCCTTCATTTAATCCTTTAATTGCCCAGCCTTAAAAAAAAAAAAAGCGTGCACAAAAAATGTTGCAAGTCTGTGAGGAATAATTTTATAACTTATGTAGTGTTTTAAAGACTTAGTTAGCTATGCTATGTCAAGGGGTAATTATAACAATGCGTTTGTAACTGTAATAACAATCTTAGGTGCATGCTTTCAATGCAGCTTTGTGTTACTAATTGTGAAATGTTACCAGAAGCTTATCCCGTGATTTTTATTTTTTTTGAGGGAGAACTTAAATCTACTCTGGGTTTCAACTCATTCCAACAGATTGGTAGTTTTCTGATGGCTATATATATAGTAAGTCACATCAAGTTCTGTAAATCATTTCTCACTTTTTTTATTGCTTAACTCCACAGAAATAACTGTTATTCAATATATGTTAGTTTCAGTGAAGACATTAAACTAGTTGAATAACAGTGGTAGTGTAAGAAATCATGCTGCTATGAAGTTCAGCTGGCTTTAATAAATTAAGTTGAGAGCCCTGTCACTCTTCTTTCTGTAAAGTTTGACTGGAATGGAGTGGTTAGATAATTGAAACAAGTGCCAGTTTAAAAAACCTGCAGAAATAAAATAACATTTGAAATACCAAAGTAGGTATTTTCTGCAGATGTGTTCAGCTGTGTCTTAAAATGCTCATGTGGATGGGAAGCTCCTATTTCTGCTGGTACAGGTAATCATTTTTTCAAGTAATCTACTGCTACGAATTAGTTTGAGCCCTATACACTGATGTAAGCTTGGCACTAATGAAGATAAGCCTGCAGAAATTTTTAGGAATTTCATAAAATGATTGAGTTTGTATTACGCAGGAAGACTGTAACTTAGTCTGTCTTGGTGAGCAGAAAAGTAAGAAATTCCAAGCAGTGTTAATTGCCTGGAGTTTCTAGCACGATTGCAGTTAGCCTTATAAGGAAAACCTTGTCTGTTAATCATAGAAAACTTTTTTCTCTATACACTCCTAGTATCTGAAAGCATGATGGGAAATTATGCGGCTTTTTCACTGATTTGTCACTGGATGATACCGAAAAAACAGTTCTTTAGAACTGACTTTCTTGTGTTGACTTGCAAATATCAAAGCAACTAGTGAGATGACTGTCAGGAGCAGACATTTTGAGTAATAGCTAGTTCATAGTCATTAAATGAACATAAAACTAGAGGGGGACATCCCCTGCTGTGGCAGCATGGAGTTGTCTCTTCTGCATAGCTGACGTTATCATGAGAAACCTAACACGGCACTTGATGTTCTGTTTTTCACTAATTCTTGTCTTTGAAGTACATCACATCTCTTCCTGTAGTTTGTAAATGATGTCTTCAAGTCTCGCTCCAGGACCCGAAGATTTCTTCAAATCAGGGTTTGTTTCTGCGCCACCCCCTGTTACTAGAATTCATTCCTGTAGCTTTCCCCTTCATAAATATATGTTTGGGTTTAGTAACTTCAGAATAATTGATGCAAATATTATTCACCATGTAAAATACATAAATGTTATTTGATAGAGGAGATAAAGCAGCTGATCATAAAGCAGTGGGCTTACATCGTGTATTGGTTCTTTATCACAGCTTTGCTATGAAGTCTGCACTTGTGTTCTTAAGTTTTCATTTCTGGTCAGTGGCTTGCTTCATCAATTTATTTAGGATGAGGTTTAGGTAAGAAGGTACTGAAAAATACTAAATGTGTCTGAGGTTCTCTCTAGTCCACTTAGTACATACTTCTCTTACCTTGCTGATGAATTATCTGTTGAGTTTGTCTTCTACTTCTGTGTAGCAATTTTAACAAGTATGTCTTGATTCAGTTGGTGTTGTGAACAGAAGAGTAGAGAATGATACCTGCTTACATGCATGAGAATTGTTGGTCTGGCATCACCGAGGCTGTAAATGAGTTCCCACCCTAGCGTCATTTTATGTTGCCAGTTCTGAAGCTTCTGGTTCTAGAAGGTACTTTGGGACACAGAGGACAAACAGAAAATGGTGGCCAAGAAGGCCAACAGCATCCTGGCTTGTATAAGAAGCAGCGCGGCCAGCAGGTCTAGGGAAGTGATTGTCCCCTTGTACTCGGCTCTGGTGAGGCCACACCTTGAGTACTGTGTTCAGTTTTGGGCCTCTCAAAAAAGTGTTTAACTTACTGTTAAACAAAACTCATTTTCTGTAGCGTCCCAAAACGATTTAATGGGTGAACAGTTCTGTAAATTCAGTCTCCTTTCAGGCTCACCTGCTTCTCAGGGTGGGGTGTTTTTTCATTATCCTTAAATTGCTAGGGTGACATGACACATGGGTAATTTAAGTGTAAGTATCCAAATACAGAATGCTTGGTTACAGCCACATGCCGACTTCTTCAGGCTCTTTAGGAACTGAATCAGGTTCTATAAATATGTAGCAAACTGTGTAGACAGAGCCATAAAAGCAAATAGCTGTGATCTGGGTAGCCTTAAATATTTCCTTTCACTTGAGGAGGTTAGCATTTCTGTTCACTACTAGAAAAAAGTACCACTGATTTATTTCAACCATTGTAAATTAGACCAGGTTTAGGGAGGATCCACTGAGGCTGAGGGAAGGCATCTCCATAGTTTATGTTCTTAATGGCTCTTACCGAAAGCCATCTTAATGCACAGATTCTTGCACAAGATTGGTGAACAGAGATAGCTGAGACTATTTTAACTGAAGAAACCACCGGTTGAGATGCGTGTTTGGTGCATATCTGGGGTTCAGACTGGCTTTGACTGCTGCCAGCTCATTTAGCTGATCAGTGCTAGCTAGTGCATACTCTGAGCCATTAATGGTGTAATGTTGGAGAGTAAAGTTACTAAAGTATGTCTTTGCTCTCCTGGGTTTGGTTGAAGAGAGGTGTGTTACATGGAGTCTGACCTGCAGATAAGTGATGGCTGGTCATGTCCTACTTACAGTAGAAATACACAGGCCTGCTGGAAAATGTGTGATACTGCCTTGCCTGGGAGATGGGAGGAGATCAAGGATGCCATTGAAGGGAGGGAAGATGAATACAAGAATGGACAGGGAAAAGAAAAAGGGACTATAAAGCTCAGTTAAAGCAGGAGGCTACTATAACTTGTGTTATTTAATAATTGGTATTTTCTATGCCTTCTGTGCTGCTGTGACTGACAAGAATGTTAGAACAACTGTCCTGCTGTGGGGCATGTCAGCAGTTTGGATAGGAATGGTCTGGATTTTAACAATGGATAAGACACCATGCAACAATAAGAAATCCTTTGGGTGGCATGTTAGAGAATCTTTAAAAGGTTCCAGATACCCACATCTTTTAAGTGTGTTTATTACAGTTCCCTTCCCTGCTATAGAAGAAATCTAGCTAGTTCCTGTTTAGTGTACTTTTCTAGGCACTTCTCTAGTTTTTTTTACTGTCCTCTCTGCAGAGCTGTAAAATATGAGCACTTCGGAAGTACTGAGTCACTGATTACTTGTGTTTTGGTATGTGCATCTCTTCTATTCCCCTCTCCTTCCCATTCCCGCATATACACAGTATATTGGCAAAGGCCCATACTTTTTGTGGGAAATCAACCTTTACTCCAGTTTTCCAAGTATCCTTTTAATATTTTAAAGGCTATAAATACTTTGAAGTAGAGTTGACTGTGTAGATATTTTCTAAAGTTCTACAGGCCTTCCTATTTTTTTTCCTAATGACTAAAAATGCCGCATCCCAAAAAGAGTTTTTTTCCAAATATCTCATTGTCTACAGTTAATTCTAGAAATCAGTGCTACTAGGTGGCTCATCAGATTTCTTCTATTAGTGCAGTAAAAATACTGAAACAAAACACTTAAAAGCTTTCCATAAGCTAGTGTTTCACTATTAAAATATGAAGTGTGAACTAAAGTATAAAATAAAAGATAAAAGCATAGTTAAAGAGGTAAGTGCCAGTGTCTATGATAAGCTCTGCTAATTGGTGGATAACCAACCTCTAGGTAAAAACTCCCAAATTCTTATCTTGCAAAAGCTTTTCAGTGAGAACATGCTCATTGAAACAGTAATTGGTGCCTAAATTGTTTTCAGTGAAATTTGGTATATATGAGATGCAGCTGCATATTTCTTTTACATTAAATAGTTACTGATACAACATAGGATAGTAAGCAAGGTACTACTCTGATTCTGAAATGTTTCATGTGAATCGGTATTATTAGATAATGCATGAAAGCAACCTGTGAAGTATGTATCTGTGTGTCTTGTCAAAATGCTGTTTCAATGCGAGTCATGGAAACTCCTCAGAATTGCGTGATGGTTACGTTCCTAAGGTCTGTGGCAGGAAGTGGTCCCTTTTAGCACTTTGTGTTACGAAGTGCCCCCCTTTAAAACATCGCATAAAAATTCTGCGAGTTCTTACTGCAGTATAATACTGCTCAGGGTGCTTAACTTCCAAGAGCAAGTTTTGCCTCTCTGAACTGTTGAGTTCCTAAGTTGGCTCCAGTCTGAAGGTTTTTAGCATACCTTCTGTGTATCACTATCTATGTGTTCCTTGTATTTTTCAGTTTCTTCTAGTAGGAATACAGCCCTGGTCCTGTAGAAACAGCTTGCTAGTGTTTCTGAAAGTGCTGGACTGGATTGCTGTGCAGGTGACTGTGCTCTAGGAACTAGCTAGGTGTTAGAAAGCTCAAATGTGCTTACTGACGTACTTGCAAGAATACATGTAGAGAGAATTTTAGAGTTGTCCTGAGCAACAAACATACCAGAGGCGTTTGGAGTACTATCAACAGTCAGCCTGTGAGCTTGCAAACACTCCTGACTCTGTGGCAAACTGGGTCTGGAGGTAGTAAAAACAAACAAACAAGCCCAACCCTCTAATTCTGTTGATGTGCTTTAATATCTGTGTCTGGAGGAGTAGAGAAGTAGTTCTTTCCTGTTCTCCCAACTCTCATATGCCCATCTGCAGAAAACCCGGTGATCCGAGGTGAGATCAAGTGGTCAAACTATGAATACATCCTAATGGTCAGTGTTTGAGAGGGTGCTTCAGCAGGATAGTGAAAGCAGGTTCTGCTCAGTGAGACTGCATGAGCAATCTGTAACGGGTTATCCACGCAGATGGGTGCAAACAAAAGTGAGCGTGTTCTTTGTCTGACCAGGCCTGAGTCAGCTTCTCTTTGAAGCTGAATTTTGAGTTAGGATGTTTCTTTTTACCTCTATTTCCTAGCAACTCGCGTCTAAGGATTGTACTGATGGCTTTGACAACAGATGTTCATTTGTTAATGTCTACTGTTAAAGTTATTTTTGTCCTTTTTTTAAGGTCT
Source organism: Cygnus olor (assembly GCF_009769625.2). Taxonomy (NCBI): domain Eukaryota; kingdom Metazoa; phylum Chordata; class Aves; order Anseriformes; family Anatidae; genus Cygnus; species Cygnus olor. Next base: position 156,824,371 of record NC_049169.1, on the reverse strand, counting down.
ATATTAAAATTTAACCAATAAAGCACCCAGTCAGTTGAAAGATGCTTATACATGGACTCCCTTGTGATTTGGAGGAGAAACACACTTTTTCATAGCACATTTGTGTGAATAAAACACTTCTAAACGTGAGAGAAAGTTGAGATGGATGGAGGTTAAAAGTCTCCCCTAGAGTAGGGAAGGGGAGAAAAATCATTAGTGGAATACAAGTCTACGTGCTGGGGAGGTTTAAACTTCTTTCAAGAAAGCGCTGAGAGTGCTTTGTGAGAAACAGTTTTGGAACTCTGGATCTCCACAATGCTGTAGAGGTGTATGTTGAAAGCCTAGTTTCATTAAAAGTGAACTCTAACTCTATTTTTCTTTGTTACTTTTTGGTTTTGGTGCAGGGAGGTGGGAGGGGTGACAAAAGCCTTCAGAGCTTTGTATGCCGGATCAGTGGACTATTCTTAATTCTTCCTTAATGTCACATCTTAACATAGGTATTGAATGTGTCTAAAGTATTTAGACTTTTCAAAAGTATCCAGTCGTGCTCTGGTGATGTATTACATATGGAGGCTTTGTGTTTTTATTTCTTTTAAGAGGGTAAAAATTTAGAGTACTAAATTTTTGAACTGGGCTAATGAATAAGTGAAGATTTTTTTTCTTTTGACATGAATCAGTTGTACTTTCTTGGATACTGAGAGTCTTGCAGGTCACTACTTCAAATTGGCTTTTGTGAATTAAAAAAAATAAAAATAGTTTTTTTCCTTATGAGAGTGGAAAATAATGGTTAGAAAGGATTCATAGCCCTAGAGAATTGATACTGTCCTGGATTCCAACTGAAGATGACTGTGATTCTATCTTCTATTAAGACTACCTCTTTCTATCTAGTCTTAAGGTTGTTTCCAGGCAGTGTAGCTAGCTCAGTATACCAAGAGGTAACCCTTACACTGACTGGATGTTTCTCTGGGTTGCTTTCATGTAGTGGTTGTCAGAAAAGCACGTCTGGGCACAACCTGGAATCTGGGCTAGACCCTTCACCTCCCAGTATAATTCTCACCCAAACTGGAGCAGCACTGCTGGCCTTGACAGACAAACCTCAAGCCTCTGACATGTGAGTGGTCCCCTGGGGAAACAGCGTGTGGGAACTGCAAACAGAAGTGTATGCAGAGGTGTTCAGTACTGATGGTTGGGTGACATGGTGTGTAATGGAGCCACATGGAGTTAATCAGTTAATCTGAAAATCGTGAAAATAATCTGCTCCATCAGTGTATATATGTAGTTTCACTTCATGTGCATCTCCAGTACTGAATTAAAGAGTTCAAAGTCTGGAATATATAGTGATTTGTAGGCCTGTTCCCCTTTGGGGGATAAGGAAGCTATAGCAAATTTCACCTACTTTTAGAAGTTTGCAGATTAATAGGACATTTAAATTAGGTTACATTTTGCCTTATGTTGTAAAAGAAGCATGGGGAGCCAACAGGATGTTAGCGTAGTCTTGCAGGCATTGCAGAAACAAAACTTTCTAGCATTTGAGAAATTTAAGGGATATGCTTTATTCATAAAACATGGGGACTACTCATCTTAAGTTCTGTTGGTGATAAAGTCTTCTATAGCCTGTAAAGGGCTTGGAAAATCTGCCTCGCCTTTACAAAAGGTACATGCAAAGGAGTCTTAGCAAAACAGTCTAAACAATAAATGGGTAAAAAGCTATTTGCCTAGTAATCTAGAGGGTTTTAATGAAGCACAGCAGAACAAACAATCAAAGGTGCATAAAAATATACATCTCTACTCCTTTCCTGTGCTGAAAGAGGGATAGAAGGAAATGCTGAGAGCTTGGTGCTGTAGCAGAGCTACCAAAGTAGTGTTAAGGCTGCGTAGTCTGCCAGCCAGAGACTCCGTGCACTCTCCTTTTGGGGAGAGGGATGTTAAAGGACTGTTACTGGTGAAGATTTTGTTTCCTTACAGCAAAGGACACTACCATGCTGAAAGGAGAAAACTATAAAAGCTGAATGGGAATTAAAATACCTGTCCCTTCTCAGTGTTTTCTTAATATTTATTGGCTTCCAACAGTGAGAAGGAAACCTGTTAAGATTTGCTTTGTGCCCAGAACAGAAAACCAGATCAATCAATCATCCTTAGAACTGTTGTTGTAACAATTAGTCTTTGTTACCGCTTCCATCAGACAGCGGTGCTGGTTCACAGTCCCAAACTGAGAAGGCGCTGCTTTGAAAGAAACATTCCTTGAGATTAAATGGTCCTTACCATTGCAATAAGACCAGGCATGGAAGCATGACTTTCTGAAGTCTTCTGCTCACCTGGGTTGCCAAGAATTTCCTGTTTGTGGATGCCCTTTTTGGCCTGATGTCCAAGTCCACTGGTATTTGGAGAAATAACGACAGCTCCTCACTATGCCAGAGTTCATGAAAGGTGTGCAGCTGGTGTGCAGTGCCAGCTTCATAGGGCAGCAATACTGCCTTGTATTGGTGATACCAAGCATGTGCAGTGTGAGCTCACACATTGCTTGGTGAGGAAAAGCATGTGCAGTATGGCTGTAACCTGTAGAACTGGTGCATTTATCACTGCATGAGTCTCCCAGACAATTTGAACACCGTCAGGACAGTGGTTAGCTGCTTTACTCTCATTCACTGAGGAGAGATCTATCTTGATGTTACTGAGACTGAGATTAACATCTGTTGGCTTTGTGCTCCTGGTTTTCAGTCTGGAAGTTAATGCATTACCTTATTCTGAGAGTTTCAGAAATACTAACCATGCAGATGTTCATCCTTGATCGACCAGGTCCGTCTGTTCTAGTATCAGGATTATGCTTGCCTTTTTTGCAAAGTTCTCATACTCCTTTTCTTAAGTCTGCCAATAGATCTGAAAGTGCAGCAGTTGCAACAAAGTCTAGGAACGTTGGTACACCTGGAAGTTTAGTCCACTGTGATGCTAGTGTAAAATGAGGCTTTCTGCCTAAAATAACAGCGTATGAAGCATGCTTCTTGGTCAAATAAGGGAGTTTAGACTAAGGACCAGTATTAGTATGCAGTGGAATGATGTAGTACTGTACTAACAATGAAAGTGACTTAAATGTACAAACACAAATCTGCAAGAATGTGGCAGATAATCCAGAAATACGTCGATCTGGAAGCTCACAGATCTCAGCGATGTGGAACTAGGAGGGAATGTGTTAAGCAATGGGAGTGCTGGCAAAGATGAGTAAACGGGTGAGTCCCATGTTTTATGAACATCTAGCAAAGTCTTAAGACCTGGAGACTTACTTCATTAGGCTGCCCAAAAAGTAAGTAAAATCACAACAAACTGGTGTCTTATGTGCTGCTTCCAACCCCTGTGCCCTTGGAGCTTCCAGTCTTCCCACCTAATTTGTCTAGGCATAGCAGAAACAAACTCAGAGGTACTGAGCTGTAAATTGATGGATTAAGCTCTCAAGACTTGAAGGAAAAAAAAACACATTTCCTCAGTGTGAGGTAAGTATTCCAAAACTTTTCTGGATGTATCATGAAGACAAAACTAAGGTGAGAACAGCGTTCATTCTAATAGATTTAACTTTATGTAGTTGAACTCAGTTACTTCTAACCTGTAGACATCCTTTTGATGGAATATTTGATACCTTTTACCTCACATGTCAAACTGCCACATTGCAATCTGATTGTCCAGTACTTTGTGTGGGGAGGTTTTGTGTTCATCTGTAGAACCTGCACAACACTATGATGAATGTGTGTTCAAGATGGGAAAGCCCCCTTTTTTTAGCGTAAGGAGGTGTGGACTGCTGTAATATTTTAGCAAAGATATTTGTTTCCCCATGGGTTGTGACTCGGATTCCAAGCCTCAGGTTGGAGAGACTATGGAGAGGATCTTCCTTTGGACTTGATGGTGTTTTTTTATGTAGGTATCAGGAATCCTGTTTCTAAACTTGAGTATACCTTTGGAAGGTCACTTACAGTTATCTCCAAATCAAGGAAATTACTGGATGTTGGCACAGCCAACGTTTCATGTTCTTGTTCTACCATAACCATGCTTTTCCAGATTTAGAATTTGTCATTGCAAGATGTACTAATATTGTACACTTACCTGTAGTTCCCCATCCCACCATTTAGGTATAAATAATTAAAAATATTTTATAGCATTATTTAGAATACAGATTCTTTAATATTAAAATCTAGTTTTGACTTGCTGTATGCAATTCAGTTTTCCAATAAATTTTTCATGGATTCCACCAAACATAGGAGACATTTAATGAAGCTGCAGATGTTTACAATTTCTCTGATAGTTCAGACTTTTTATTTTGTTACAGCTGGCCTTTTCCTGAGCATGCAAGGCCAAAAAGTAACTATACTTACTAATGACTTTATATCTTTATCCTTGAGGGGGCTGCGAAATGTTACAAACAAATCAGGAGCCTTCTTAATTTCTTCAAACTTAAGGAAATGGTATTTCTTCACAGCTGCTTCTGATTTCCCTAGTCTATGCTTTTTCTTACTGTGTGTATGTGTATAGGTACATATGCCTATATTTACACATCCAAAAGATAAAGGGGAATGTTACTAATACACAAAAGCTGACATATTTTCACAATTGCAAAGAACAGGTTGGCTAGTAAAATGCCTTCCTGCATAGTATCTGCTACAAAAGATCAGGAAATGGAGGAAAAAAACTCACTGTTGCTTGACAGAATTTCTGTGTTCCGTGCATATGTTATACTTACATTGTTGGTGGTGCATGTGAAGCTAAAATCTTCCAGGAAAACCTGTCAGTTGAGAGGGGAAGAAACTTTTTTTGGCTTGAATGCATTTTCTGATGACTGAAATCAGCTGAGGACAGTGCAGGTGCTGAACCTGGAGGTACACAAAATACACAAGTTTTTTTCCTTTTTCTTGAATTCCCTGAACTATTGGAAAGTTGAGCTTTTTCATTAGCTGGAGAGCAATCGTAGAAAGATGCTCAAGTGTGTCCTGAGTGGTGTGGGGTGCCACTGGAAGAAATGAATGGGAGGAGAATATCAATTAAGGGATGTTTTCTTTAATATATATATATATGTATATATATATGTAATTGGTAATTTGAGTATTTCTAAAGTCACAGATGATTGGTTGGAAGGACGTTGAGGGAAATGTTAGATTCTTCCCTAGGGAGCTGCTATTAGAGTTAGGATACTGAGTGAACAGAGCTGTGGTATGACCTTGCCACAGCCCTCCTTATATTCTTAAGGGGGAGTGTTATGTATTCCTTGATGGAGACATTATGGAATTGGTGGTATAACACTAAGAAAGCTAAGACAACTTAAATACTTGAAGTTGATCTAATGAGATTCTTTCTCACTAGGGTCTGCTGCAGTTGTCTATAATTATTTTCTTATCAGTTGTTATTTCAAAGCACTGAGTGCAATGTCATGCAAAGTGATAGTAAAAATGTGATAATCTTGATTCCTCTCTTTGTGATTTCCCCCTCCAATTTTATAAGAACTTGGTGGTTGTTCCTATGACCTGAGCCTTTGCCTCGTTCAGCATCTGCTAAAGGTTTGTAAGTTCCAGACTTAAGTTGTGTTGTGTGGTTGACTTACCTCTAAGAGCTTTCCTCTGTAGTTGACAACAAATGTTGAGGACTGTTCCAGTACCTCAGTACTGGAATGCTGTAACATAAACTGAGCTTACTCCGGGATGTTTTGCAGACTGAAATTAGCAGTACATCTGGTTGTATGCTGGTTAAATATCCTAATAAAGTTGCCAGTTCATGTTGTCCAGGTTTCATCATCTGTGCTGACTTGAATTCAGCAGGTGACAATGGCAGGGCTCACAACAGCTGACAAATTTGGCTGCCTCAGCTGAATTGGTACAGCTTAATAATGGAAAATAATGGGTAAAGTAGGATCTGTGAGGAAATAGAGGGAAATTAATGCAGATCTAGATTTCAAGATAAAAGTTCAAGATAAATTTTAAAATTTGGGCAATATTATTAGATCCAATATCAAGGTATACATTGTGCAGAACACTTTTTTAACCAGTATGCTCCGAAAGGACTACTTTTTCTGCTGATTAATCTGTTGTTAAGTTTCCATTAAGTATTTGAAAATAATTGATATATTTGCTTGTAGTGATAAATGTGCAAAATTATTGAAGTCTTGTGTAAACTTGTTTGAATGAACTAGTACACAGGAACTATATCTGCTATATACCTCTACCAGGCACTCTGTCTCTAATTTAGGTGCCTAATAGAACTGAGAACTGGAAGAGCTTCTAGGTTGTTAAGTTCGTGCTATGTCATTAGAGGTAGAAATATTTTAAATACCCAACTTTGTTTGGTCAAATGCAAAGTCTTCAGAATTTTAATAGGATAAGTATTATAATATTGCCTCTTAAGAAATGAGGGAAACTCAGTGGTGACAGAACTTACTTTGCATGTTGTGTTTTGTATAAACTGCTCTGGAATAGAAGTTAGCTAGCTGTTGCCATGTTCGAACAGTTGGTGGCTCCAATGCTTTGCAGCTGTCAGTATGCATAATGCCAAAATAAGCTAATTCAGTTCTAGCTGTATATATTGAACTGGTTAGAAGCTTAGAATGACAGACTTCGTAAATAGCCAAACACTCCCAGCTTGCACTTTAAGCCATTATGGAAGAACCCTTCTTAATATTTAAATAAGCACTAACTCCAATATTCCTGTCAAACTTAGGATAAAATGTAAGAGTCTACCTTGCAAAATGCCAATTCAGAATTGGTAGCAATGTTTCTGAAACCAGCACAGCTGACAGACCACTCCTACTCCATATTGCAGGATTGCACAGGCAAGACAGATGACAGCTATCCTGACCAAAAGGGGGGCAGGGGAAAATAGTCAAACAGCTTCTGGGAAAAGGCAGAGAGGAGCATGTCTACTATGTAGTCAATCTTTAAATTGAGAGACAGGCAACTGCTTATATGCCTAAAAAGGGAAATGTTTTTGGCTTGAAACAAAGGGTTTAGAGGGCAGTGAAGTTTGATAGAGTAAGATCATAACTTAAGAGAAGAGCCCATGCTGGTGAGCTGTCACTTTTGTTCATGTGACTGCATGAACATTTAATAAACAGAGAACTTGAATGGAATTGAGAACTTTGTAGAAGGTGTTAGTTCTAGAAATCTGGAAAAAGCCTTGGATTAAAAAAAGTGGAAATTAGACTAGAAATTTCCAGGGATGTGTGTTGCATTTTTTGGGTCATTTTTTAACTTTTTGGTCCCTGAAAATGTAATTGAAGAGGATGGAAAACTCTTCCTGAGTTTACATGTTTTGCAGGAAAATGAAAACGTAGAATTAATTTCTCCTTTCTTTAAAAAAAAAAATAATTTAACTGAAATATTTGTATTACGCCATCCTGAACTACTGTAGGTACCTTATGTTCCTGTTTTCATTTCTGCCTTGTTTCTCACCTGTTTTTGTATTACCATGTTTCCTTCTTTAAGCTTCTGTAGCTTATCATGGAACAGCCCTGCTGGACAAAAGCATGAGGAGACCAACCTTCAGATACGGTTTAGCCCTTAGAACTAGAGTGAGGTAGAGAGCAGCCTGAGAAGTCGTAGGTCACTATGAGTCAAGGTGAGAGTGCAGTCTGTAGCTTTTCTATTTCTGTAGGGTTGAGTGTTACACACTGATGAAGTTCACTTGGGGCAGTGGCGGGGGGGGGGGGGGGGGGGGGGCAGCATTGGCCATATGCAAACAAAATTCCTTGCGAAGACACTTTTTTCTGTCTCCTGGAGGAGAGAAAAGAACAAAAATAGCCCTGCTGAGCAGAATTTGCATAACAGTTCAGATTGCTCTATAACATCATGCTATCTTTGCAATATTTCATCAAATGGTATATTCTAGCTAAATGATGCAAAAATAAGTATCATTCAACATGTACCTTCATTGTTTTGGCTTATAAAATTAAGATTTCTGAACTCTTCTGACTCTTCTTGATGTATATAAAGTCATCCAGGACTTGCACTTAAAGACAACGCTGGAGTCATGAAGGAGAGCTGCTTTAGCTTTTCCTTTGAGCCTATAGAAACAGTTCACAGATATGTTCTTTTTCCATTTTTGTCTTATTTTAATATTTCTAGTATTTTAAGCTACCAAGTGTTCATGAATTCTGATGAAACCTAAGATTAAACTTAGATACTCTGTATTGTCTTTACAGTGCTTTGGAATGCTAGGTGGATAACAGTAGGCTAACTTTTCTAAATATTTACATGCTGTAATGTCCAATTCTTGTTCATAGAGTGGATTTGTAAGACCCAAGTAGGTATTCCTCACTCACATGCAATATTTAGTTTCCATGAAATGTATGTTAATGCTATTGGCAAGCTAGGAAATGCATGCAGTTCAGAGATCCTTTTCAAGGGTATGCCTTGAGCTAGTCAGCTCACTAACTGGGAGGGGTTCCAGCTTATAAAAGATTTTTTTCATATGCAAGAGGAAACTCAGTTTCTTTGGGTAGTGATAAGGGGTGGTATCTCTGTATCTACATAACCATGCTGTTTTTCATTTTTTTTATAATGAGGACCTAGGCCTAACTATTTCCACACATTAGGTTATTTGTTCACAAAGTGGAGAACTAAACGAGAAGTACAACTTAATAGGTAGTTCAGGAACAGCAGAAAACATTCTAGTTTTGTGGCTGGTTTTGTTGTCTGAAGTAATCAAACTTCCACTTGAAGCTTTTTCTGTAAGAGGCATTTCTGATCTCATACCTGTAACTCCCCAGAAGTACCCATTAACTAGTAATTAGGGGCAGGTGGACATTCACATCATTATATACAGTGTGGTTTTCATGAAATGTAAGGTTGGAAATTGACTTAAGTTTTGAAATTCCTTACCAAGGTCATAAATGCTTTATGTAGTGGTGTAAATTGCATCTTGTTAAATATACAGTGATTTATGAAGAGAGCACGAGGTGCAGTTAGGAAGGCTCAACAGCCCTTCAATAGAAAGTTACAGCTCTATTTTTGTTTATTTATAGTGCAGAAAGAGATCTGCACTAGAACTTCAAGATGAAATACTTGATCATAAGTCAAAGGAGTCCAGTACTGACTTCCAGTACCTCAACTTGGTGGATTGAAGTTCTATTCTCCTTCAGGCCAGTTGCTACAACTATTATAGTACAACTACTATAGTATGTGTTGGGATAACCTCAGAAGGACTTTGTGCAGCCTTATCACTTTCCAAATAAACAAATATCTGGTATGTTCACCTGGGAGAGGTGTGGAAGGCTTGAATCATGCCAAACAGACAAATGCTGCCAGATTCTGTTTTGAATGTGTTAATGGGACTAAAACCAAAAAAATGGGTGCAAACACCCTCATTGATATTTGACCACAAAACGTGACAATTACAGCATTTTGGACTGAACTCTAGATTTGGAAGGCGTTCTTTCACTTAATTTATGGATTCAGGTGGGACCTAGTGACTAGGTATAGGTCACCTGCTCAACACTGGCAGGGTGTAGTTAGTAACAGTCTGTTTCTAAACAAAAGTGTCTAGAGCCGTTACTGATGGAAACTTAAGCCCTTATTGACTTCTGGCAGTGCCTAGGTTTGTCTAAACGACAATTTAGAATGACTGAATTCTGTATGTAATGCTAATGAATCAGTCCCCTTTAAGAGCCTGGATTACATCTCATAAATCTGGAACTAGGATTCCAGGTTAGGAAGCAATAAAGTGAATAAAGTGATGAAGTGTTGATCCCTACTAGCAGAACTTGGTGTAGAATAAAACCTGAGAGATGCGGCAGGATTGTTTTCAGTTTTGTTCTACAAACTGTAAACCATACTATGAAAAACATGAGAGCTGAGGGAAAAACACCAAAAAGGGTCGTAGCTCTGTGGGTTGAGTTTTTTTCATTTAGGACTGAAATTGCACTCTGTGCAAACTATTTTTTTTAACTTTTGGTGCCATTTAAAATAGAATGAATGTAACTCTAGTTTGCTATTTACCTTGGAGCTTGTATAGGTAAGGTTCACACATAACTGCAAGACAAAACAAACACTTGAGATTTACAGTTGTTCAGAATTTAGTAAATCAATAAAATAAAGATCTTTTTTTGTTGTGAGATGCTCTTTTTTGGCATATTTGGGCCCTCCTTCCCCACTTGTAGAAAGGGGGAATGCTAAAATTCACGACAATATAAGCACTTAATTCAGTTGCACAAAGTTGAAGGATCAAGTACATTGTTTAGATGTAAGTCCTGTGGACTATACCTCGTAGCTTTTCATATTCTCTTCACCTAAAAAAAAAGCTGGGCATCAGCTACAGAGTTGGAATATATGCTTCACCAGTTGCAAGGGTGTAAGGAATAGTAACAGACATCATGAATGATGCAAATTACAGTATGAGCACTTATACATGTGAACGTTGACTTACCTGCTAATTCATTAGGATGGTGCCTGGTCCTCTTCTTGAACAAGTCTGATTGCAAAGTTTTCTTGGGCATCGTTGTTCTGATGAAGTAAAAGTAATTCATATATCACATGTGGACTAAGGGAAATCAATTCACCTCTCTAGGCAAGATGAGACTTGAATATTTTATCAACTGATAGGAATGGTTCTCCCTTTGTGACACCTAGGAAAAGGCATAGGTGCTCCCTGTGTCTTATGTTCTTAGGGGTGACCAAAATAGTGTGTTAACCTTGTGTAAATCTTTCAAAGAAGAGTATTTAAGTATCATCAGAAGTGCATGTTTTTTTCAATACTGATGCTGGTAAATGGTGATATTGAATGCAGACTCTTTTTATATTAGGATCAGAATGCAGAGCTGTACTTCCAGTTACATGTCACCCACCTTTCTTTGTTGCATGTGAGTGTTCTGTGTAAGTTGCTGCTTTCCTTTGCTGTAGTCTTCCTTACTGGGCATTCCCTCTTAGAGAAACACTGCAGATGGTCTTGTCTGATAATGTCTTAATTGGATGGTCCTGAGTTAAATATCTTGAAAGCAAGACGAGTGATACTAATCAAAAGGAAACAGTAAGAATGTTCAACAGGAGGATATCTGAGGAGGTCCCTATGGGAACACTATACCTAGTGGTAAGGAGAAGTACTTTTGAAAGTACATTGATTGCTGAGCCATGCTTTAAGTGTAAATTATTAATTTAAAAAAAACTGAAAAAAATATGCAATTACACTGGGGATACAACATTCCTCTGTGAATGCTTGAACTCATAAATTACTGTAAAGAACCGAAGCTCTTCTAGGCAGGCAGCATGCATTGCCTACACTTATAAAACCATTTTTCCCTTTAAGGGAAGCAGTGATTTTAAAAAAAAAAAAAAAGTTGGGGGGGAGGGGACAAGGCTCCTTCCCCCTGCCCGCAGCCGGCAGGGGGCTGCCCCCCGGGGCCGTGACCGGGAGCGGCGCTGCTCGGGGCCCGGCGGCGGCTTTTTGGGGATCCGGCCCTGGTAGTATCGTGGGGAGCGGGACGATGCTGCGAGGAGATGCGCAGGGACAGGGAACGGGGAAACAAGGGGTGGTTGGGGCAAAATGTGGGGGGGGTAAGCGTCGATTAACGTTCTGCAATAATAGCAGAAGGGCGTTTGTTATGTGGTTTCCACAAAGGATGGACCCTGTGGCACGGACCTGTGTGGGAGCAGTGTTTGAAGAGCTGCTGCCTGTGGGAAGCCGACGCAGGATCAATTCGGGAAGGACGGCATCCTGTGGGAGGGACCCCACGTGGAGCAGAGGCAGAGTGACTGTGAAGGAGCAGCGGAGGTGAAGTGCTATAGACTAACCGCAGCCCCTGTTCACTGTTCCTCTGCACTGCTTGGGGAGAGGATGTAGAAGAGGTTGGGGAGAGGGGAAGGTGTTTTTAGCTTGCTCTTATTTTCTCACTGCTTTAGTCTGTTAGTCTGATAGGCAATAAATTGTATTAATCTTTCTATATTCAGTCTGTTTTGTTTGTCACAACAATTATTGAGTGATCTCCCTGTCCTTATCTCAACCTTTGAGCCCTTTCCATTGTATTTTCTCCCCCCTTCCTCTGAGGAGGGGAAGTGAGAGAGTGGTTGTGGTGGAGTTCAGCTGCCCAGCTGAGTAAAACCACCACAGTGGGGTGTGGTAGGGTGTGGGTGTGGTGGTGGTGGGAGAAAAAAGACCATGCTCTGTTGTTACCAGCAATGATTTCCCCAGCATTTTGTATCAGCTGTCTCCATGTTGATTATTCATTGTAATTACAAAGAATAAAACAACAACAAAAAACCCTGTTAACATTTTCATAGATTTTTTTGGTAAAATTTAATAGCTCATTAAGAAAATCCACACTTTGACCTGTATTTGTAAACACATTCTCAAACTTTCACAATACTGATATGAACTCTTTCAGTGCTGCAGTTAATGGATTCTTAGATGAGCTAAACTTAGAGATGAGTGTGCAATTTTACTGGCCTCATAAATTTATGGGGTCATTGGTAGCAGAGTAAGGTAGTGTTATGAAACCAAATGGTGCATAGCTTTTACTTCTTGTTTACTAGCTTAATTAGCTCAACCTAAAGTAAGAGGAGAAAAAAACACCTTACTAACTGTAGAATAGTTCCGCATAACTGGAGGAAATAAATATTTATACTATATATAGTTCCCTGTTGTTTCTTCAAGGAGCTCCATCTGTGTGCTAGGATCCCCCGCTCTGTTCAAAGCAAAAGGACAGTGTTGGAATTAAGAACTTACAAAGAGCTCTGGTCATTAGACCAGAAATAGATGCATGGAATTTGCCACAGGGACATGGTGTGAACATACTAGTCAACACAACAGTCCATGGTCTTGATAAAGCTTCCTTAATCGCTATGATGCGTGTAAAAAATAATAGTTATGACTCAGCACCAAGAAAGCCTTGAAGAATGACTTAAAGGAGAATGAGAAAGCTTAACAGATGTTTGAACTACTTTCAGATACATGAAACAAAACAGGAGATAGTATGAAAGTATTTCCTCACTTCAGAAGTTGAAGATGGAGGCAGGTCTTGTAGTGGGAACATTTTTTTGCATCATTGGTGAGATGGGAACAGTTAAAGGGATATGCGATCAAAGACTTGTGTTTGACATGACAAAAGGAATGTGCAAAAAGTAGATGTGGATAAAGCAGTGGGTCAGGAAAGTTATTTTTGGATCCTTTCGGAGCTGCTACAATCAGGGAAGGCAGCACAGCCAAATAAAGGGTTTCAGTATTTGCAAGCAAGATGGCAGTCTTAAGAAGACAATGTTAGATATGTAGGTAAGTAGGAAACTTAAGTGCTGTATGGCCAAAATAATAAAGTTTCATTTTAGCTTGATGAGATTCAGAGAGGAGAGTTGCACTAGAGATTGAGGTAATGTAGTGTTCATGATGATGAAGGCAAAATGAGAATGTGTGAAAGTGCTATTCTTTAGTCATTCTGAGCTGACAGCCAGATATCAGTGAGGGGACACCAATGTATGTGTCAAAGCTCTGGTCAGGAAAAGAGGCAAGACTGTAGCTAATGCTGATGTTTTCTCTCACCAAGTTCCTGTATATCCTCATGTTAAAATAAAATTCCTTTCTTATGTGTATTGTTGCACATATGCAGAAACTTTGTCCAGAATATTTGTTTCATAAAACATACGAGCTAGAAGATATATATATTTTTCTATAACACTAAAATCAGGAAAGATTCAAAGTGTAAAACCTGCAAGAAAAATAAGTTGGGTCTCTTTATTAGGCTAGTTAATTGTTTCCTTCATAGTTGTTATGCTAAAGTCATTTAGAACAAACAAAAAACCCACAACAAAACAAAGTTTTGTACTAAACCTGAATCTTCTTCATCTCAAATGAGATAGCTAAAAGATGTATATACAACTTCTTTCCAAAAAACCCTCACTTTCCCCTTAATTTGTAGAATTGGAGGGTAGAGATTTCAATGAGTTGTAACTGGCAGAAGACGGGATCAGTTCACTGTAAATCCCTGGAGTCCAGGATCATCTGTTGCTGTTGGCAAACTACTGTGCAGTTGTGATGTAAACAAGAAACCTGCATTTTTTTAAAGTAGGAATACTTGTATTTCTTATCCTGCAAGACTTTTCCCCTCTCCTCTTATAACTTTCATACATTTATTGTGAATGCTGTGCATGTCTTATCTTAGGTGTTGAAGTTGGCGTTTCACGATTCCCAGAATTTCCTCTACAATCTTCGAGTTGCTGAATAAGATCCCCCACTTTCTGGCTCCCACATCCAAATTGTTTTCCCCAGTGTTATTTTTCAATATTTAAGAGTATTCTATTTAAGAACTTGTGCTCTACTGGCTGACAAGGGATTTGTTGTCCATTAACAGCTTACAGACAAGGTATTGCATTCTTAATTATTTCTATTTTGGTCTAAAACAAATCTTTTTATTTGCAGGGGTACATCATGTTCTGCTTTCCCCTCTTTTTCCTCATAAAGGGCCCCAAATATCTTTTGCTGTAGTTTGTTTTATCAAAAGATTGTAACCTGTCATCTGCGTTCACTCTTTATATTAAATGTCATGGTTCTGTTTACCAACAGTAGAAGAACAGTAGAACAAATTCTGTTAAAGGACATTTCAAATAATATATGTTGGAATTTGCTGACAGAAGAAAACTGCCAAGTCCATGAGCATAGGTGGCTGAAAAAAGGAAATGCTGGTTCTTTCCACTTGTTACGAATCGTCAGTCAGTACATGGGATGTCAACATGATTCCCTTTTCTTATTGCTTTGCTCAGCAGTGAAGTAGTTGATTTCTAATGCAGTTTTTAATAACTGATGTGTCAATTTGTTACCCTTATTCAAAGGGATGTGTAGAATAATTCACACATTCTCCACGTTTTTTTGCAGTCTTGCATTGAAACTGCTGCCACAGTTAAAAGATTTAAGTGGAAAGATTTAAGTGAGCTAGGATAGACTGATGTTGTAAAGTTCTGAATGACCACCGGCAGTTTCGAAACTTTGTAAGAAAATATTTCCAGTTAAATGGGGTAAGATACATCATTAAAACTTGTGGGCTTCATAAGGGAATCCAACTTGAGGGGATTCTGAATTCTGGCATCAAGGGAGCAATTTCAGAGAGAACCTTGGTTTCTCCGACAGCTACCACTGGACATTGGCTTCTAAAATCAGAGATTTTGTAAACCAGTCCTCTGTCACGTTTGCCTATGAAAACCGAAATTTTTGAAGTTACCTTGGAGGCAGCTGAGTTTTCGGAGGCACTCTTCAGGAAAGCGCGAGCCTGGCATCAGAAGGCGAGCTCACAAAACCGATCCGCGACCACTGCTGCCAGCTGTGAGCCCGTTGTGCAGCGTCTCTGAAAGCAGGTCGCTTTAGGGCTGTCCTAAAGGCGGTTCCTCGGGCTTCCTCCTCACACAGCGCTGCGCTGCCCCTTCCCCTCACACCCGTGCTGCGGGGGTCTCCTCCTCTCCTCTCCCTTCAGCGCCGCTCCCGGGCTCGGACGGGCCCTCTACAAACCCCCATCCCCTCAGGGGCCACCAGAGGCGGCCAGCCCCTTCCCCCGGAGGGGCTCCGGGGATCCCCCTCGCACTCTGCGGGCGGGGACCGGGGGAGGTCCCGTCCCCGTCCCCGTCCCGTCCCGCCCGCAGGGGGCGACGCTGGCGGCCTCCCCCCGCCGCCTCGGCTGCTGGCGGGGCCATGGCGGGGAAGAGCCTCGGCCTCGTCATCCTGCTCCTCCTGGCCGCCACGGAAGCCCTCGGGGCAGGGGAGCCGCGGGGCTGTGAGGCGGTGCGGAAAGTTTTCCAGTTGCGACAGCTCGGGCCCCTCCGGGGGGTGCCGGACTCGCCGCGGGCAGGTAAGGGGGTCTCCGGCCCCTTCCTCCGGGGAGGAGGCGCTGCCCCGGGGAGGGGGCTTCGCCCAGCCAGGGGGTCGTGGTGCCGCTGGACCGGGGCGAGGAGAAGCCGGGTTATCCTTGTGCAGAGGGAGAGGGGCTTGCACCGCTGTAGCTGTAATTAAACAAACTCCCTCGGAAAGCAACGTGTTAAGTAGCAGGACTGGGAGTGCAGCCCAGCGTTATGCGGGCAGCGAAACTTTGTAAGCGCATGCAAAGTGATGTGGCAAATCGCATCAAGGAGACCTACCTTCTGGGATCTGCTGCTTGCTTTTTTTCTTTCTCCAGCCGTGTGAGTACCTCGGTTGGGTTCAGTGGTGCTCCTCACAAACTTAAAATGAAGACCTGCGTGTAAAATCCATTCATCTTAGGTGTCAGGCATGCTAGTAAATGCGAGTTGATGCTTTCCTGGTAGAAAATGACTTCTGTGTACAGCGGGAGCTGAATTAACATCCACCCTGCTTGGAAACATCAGCCGTCTCCTCCTTTGCTTAAGTTGATCTGCGTAGTTTTTATTCATTCTGTGAGTCACGATAAGGGATGCTGTGTTTATTCCTTGAGAAATCACTTTAAAATACAGCTTTTTAAAGACTCTGGTTTGTAAATTGTGCACTGTAATGCTGCGTTACATTTAAGATTATCTGTTATATTTCAGTCACCAGTACTTATAATAATATACATAGCCTTCTTACTTTGTCTCTAGCTAAAGATTTTATCATCTTCACAAAAAAGGAAAAAATTGCTTTTGTTGGAAAGCCTGGCTGGATGGGTACTGTGCAAATAAAGATACTTCATCTGGAAACTGAAATCTGAGTCAAAGCCCTGTCAGTGATTTAAATGTTTGGTGTTGATTAATTGCATGAATGACATCAGGATGAATGATAGAGCTATTGTGGTTGTGTTCTCATTACATAGTCTGGTATAGCTGTTGCACTTTCTTTTGCCATTACCATTTATTTTGGCACCAGACATTCACTTGTGTACTGCAGACAGGGAAGAAACGTGTTGCCTCCAGAGGAAACAACTGTAGTACTTTATGCACGTTCCTTCTGCCCTGCTTCTGTCTTCCCCCCTTTCTCTATAAGTCTCATGCCACCACTCATTTTCTTCTTTTGACTTTTCTGAATTTCCTGATCCAAAGCAAAAACCGGTTTTGTGCAGAGTAGCAGAATGCCTTTCTCGTCTGGTGCCCTGCGAGCAGCGGTCAGCAGGAGGTGCGGTGCAGCCGTTCGCTCTTTGAAGGAGTTGTGGTGCTGTGGGCAGCGTGGAAAACCTCAAGGAGCCGAGCACATGCACGATTTCTTGCTTTGAGTATCTTTGATCCCAGAGGTACATGAAACAAATGGTTCTGAACGCTAAAATCTGGTCAGAGTTGGATGACAAGAAAATGGGGATTAAATGAGTATTTTAGATGATTTAAGTTTGATAAAAGGTATTTGTAGGTTGGAAACATAATGGGAAGAGGAAAGAAGTGTCACTTCTGCTGTTGATCTATACTCAGCCTTCTTCTGAGGCAAGAAGTGAAAAATATTTTAAAACTCTTTCTGAAGGCATTTAGAAATGTGTGTATCCTATGTATGTATATAAGCACCTTAGGTAGGTGCCTACTTGTGAAAATAGGTGTCAGAGTCGCAGTTATGGGTCTCAATTTGCTTGCCCAAACATAGGCTTCTGGCAGCATTGGGGATTCCCTGCAGCCTCTGGAGCATCTTCGTGGGGCTGTCAGGTCCCATCCCTCTGAGGCACCTTGTGGAGTGGGAGAGCCAGGTGGGAACCCTTGGCACCGCAGGTGGGTGACCGCACTGAGTGGTGGGTGCAGCCTGGGGGCTCCTCCTTTTTGGTTCAGATGTTGGGTGGCAGCTTGGGGGTGAGCTGTGCAGCCCCTCCGCCTCTGTTGTATTATCTGCATTTCTTTTAGTGCCATCTTATTATGTAAGGACACCTTCTTCTGAATGTGTGAAGCTGAATCACACCTTTCATGTGGAGAAGGATCACTAGCTGAAGGGGAGTGGGAATGTTGGGATATGCGCTGGCATGCAGTGGAAGGTAAACTCTACAGTCAGTAAAATTATAGGGAGAAAGTTGGCTGATTTTGGCCTTGTTCTCTTTTTGTGAATTCAAAGAATAGCATTTGTAGTTTCTATTTTTCCCTTTTCTTAGTGCTGAAAGAAATGAAACAGCCTGATATCGACAAATCATGCAAATTGTAATTACGTTTCATTCAGGGACTGGTGTATGTCCTTATTTTGAATATGCATCATCTCAAAAAACATGCAGTTTGTACAATTAGTTTTGCAGCTCCTCTGTGTAGTTTCTGTATATTTAAAGGAGCAAAACTATCTCTCGTTGTATGCAAAAATGCCTGGTATATGCATGAAGCAAAGATGATCATCAAGGATACAGGGACTTCATGTTTGAGTTTGTGTTATCATTCACATAACACAGGATTGGTGTTGAAATTGGTAACTAATAATCAAGATAAATGAATATCCTTAACAAAAACAAGGTTTCTAGTGCTGCCCTCTGCAATGGAAAAACTTGTCTAACTGTGTTCAATCTTGTAGCAGTGATTTGTGTACAGACCTGTGGTCAGCCCCATTGCATGCTATAATGAAACATTTATCACTGTCATGCTGATTTTAAATGATAATTGCAAAAATACTTTTTGTTTCCCTGCCTGTCTGGTTCTGTGCTACAAGTGTAGTGGTGTTGGGACTGTACAGTAAAACTTGATGATTTTCAATTTCTGAAAGACCATTTTAATTGTAGTGGAGAAGTGAACAATATGCAAAGCATGAAGTAAATACAAAAAGGCCTCCTTTTGTGTGTGTGTATGTATGACTGTTGGATTATTTAAAAAAATGCTGTTTGCAAAATTATTTTTTAAAGATATTTTTATTTCCTAGGCTCTATTTCTGATATTATAGTCTATTGAAGAATTCCACTTCTTTACCCCATATATGCTAGTAAAGCTAGAATTCTTAGCTTATATCATCAGCTCATTTTTCAGAGAGGTTAACTGGAAAGCTCATTTCTCAAATCTCCTTGTTCTCAGTTGCAAATAAGATTGTTTCCTTCTTGTTTCCTTCTCTCAGAATCCCCCAGAACAGCAGAATAGAATGAATGGTAAACCAGTCTCCCTTGCCACACTAAGTTCCACTAGGTATGTCAGTGAACAAATTGTCAGGCTTCTCTTTGCACCAAAAAGCTGAGTTCCATGGCTTGTTGAAAAAAGTTACATTTCCTAGAACTGTAGAATCAAGCGTTTCCTACTGATGTAGACAAAAAGCACTTGAGATATTTTTCCAAACTCTAAGCGTTTTTTTTTTTACCTTCAGGAATCAATCTAGGGTTCTTTTCAGTAGTTTTTTGGAGGTCATTTATGCAGTCATAAGAACAAAAAGCATAATAAAAAGAGTGAAGACTCTGATTAGTATAAATTTTATTGCAAAGACTTTTTGATGGAAAGCAGTTATACATATGAAATTGAATAACTGAGGCAAAAAACTGCTTGAAGGGTGACATAATCTCAGAAAAAGTTGGTGTCTATTTTTTTTTTTGCTAATTCAAGTTAAAATATTCTTGCTAGTTCAGTTTAAACTGATTTTTTACTGTTATTTAAAGATCTGGGTCAGACTGATGGAACCCCAAACTATTCTTTGAATTTTAATTTGATCTAAATTTAATTATGATCTAAATTTAGGTAATTTGGGTTTTGGTTTTATTGGAGGTCAAATCAAGGATTTGTGTGTGCATATGCCTACTTCTGATTGTGCTGTTTGTTGAACGCATGCAGATCTCCAGAAAAGGATTTAGGTGGGAATGGAAACGGTTGCTTGCTTGTATCAGTTGTTAAAGTCCATTTTATCACATCCATGTATTTTGTGGGGATTATTGCCTATGTTGTTACGCTGTTGGCTTCTGAGTGCAAGTAGCATTTCACCCCTGGATCCACAAAATGACCACTCTGGGGAAAAAAAAAAAAAGATTTTTAAAAATATTCTGGGATTAAAAACAACAGAAAAATGGGAATCAGCAGTGTGGCAGCTTTCCCATATCTATTTCCCATATTTCAACTTCTCTAGGAAGTCAGTAGTGCTGAGAAGCCTTGATCTGTCTGGGACGACCTGAAAAGTGGTGTCTGGACTGCGAAATAGAGGATGGGACCAAAGTGCTGAATGGAGTAGGTTGGCTTGTGTCTGTGGTACTTAAGGCTGGTATCCTCTCAGACGTGCTGTGTCCTCACTACTTGGTGTTTGCCCTGGAGTTTTCTCTAGATCCAGTGTAATACTCTTGTAATACCAAGGTACTCTGGTGTTTTGGGGTGTCCTCACCCTTCTGCCAATTTAAACAATCTTAAAAATTGAAAGTATTTTTGGAGGTGTTGTGTGTAGCGTGACATGAATGCACATTTTGTGCCTTGAGCTGTAGCATGAGGGTATGTTAGAGGTGCTTATACCTTGCTAGGGTGCCTGCCAGTAGGAAGGTGATCTCTGAGGGTGCTAAGGAGCCAGACCTGCTGCCTGCGGTGTCCTCTGAAGGCCATATACAAAATGCACCTTCTCTAGGAGATCGACACACTGGAACTGTCTGAACAGAGCCACAGAAGAAGGTTGGGTAAATAATGCAACGGTGTGGGCAGTCAGGGTCATGTGCTTGAGTTTGATCCTTACCTATTTTATTTAACAAGCTGAAGTGTTTTACAGGAGTCTTAATGGTGGTGATGAATGCTGAGTGTGGAGCAGTGGCTCTAGCCAAGATGAGTTAGCAAATAGATCTTAAAGGGCGAGCATGAGAGACTCGTGTTTGACACAGGTTGCAAGTCCATTTTGCAGCAAACCACTTGTTTGAACAACAGCTTCCAGACCTTGCGGCATTTCAGTGCTGTCTCTTAAAAGACTGTTTATCATGACAATCCTAGGTCTGTTTTGGGTTTTATCAGACTCTGGATTTGATCTCATGAAAGTATTTGTATAAGCTGACAAGCAGAAATACCACACGTGGTATTTTCTCTTCCTGGCATTTAACATCATCATCCTGTCAGCACTTGTTTATCTCAAGTTACTGAAAATATGGATTTGTAGGGCTGAGACCATGAATGAAAGTTTGAAATCAGTTCCAGATCTTCTGGAAATAGGTAAAATTATACCTCAGAATTATTACATTTTATTCTTGCCGAGCTCTTTTTCTGCACCCATCTAGATTGTTTTCAATTATGAAACCTTTCCTAGACTGTAACTGTATATCTTAATATCTATCTATACATAACAGACTAAGTTATTTTACTTTCTTTCTTCTGTGGTTTTCTATAAAAAACTCAGGTTGCAGTTATAGTGCCTTCAGAATTTGGTACTGAAAAGAGCCGCAATTGCTCATTACAGTAGAAACTGTTCTCTCACTGTATTTCAGAATAAATGGCTGTCGATAAACAGTTCTTGTTGAAAACAGGAGGACTCTTAGATGTGAAAACACATAAAAGTGTGTGTTTTTTTATATTGTTTGTACTGAAATGGGATGACCTGAATCAGTTGCTTCTGTGCTCTCCTGAAACGCTGTCCTTAAGCTGTTGCTTGTGCCGTAGCGCTCTAAGAAACAACTACAAAGCCCCTCTGCAGATTTTGAGCAACGCCACAATTTTTAGTTGGTTGGGTTCTTTTGCATGTTGTTTTCAGTTATTTTTTCCTGACCATTGAAAGCAGCTGTGTTTAATGAGCTGGAACAGAATTAAGTCAATAAAATGTACTGTATATGTACGTGATTAGCAGTCTTAAAGTAAAAACACAGTTCCCTTAGGATTAGGAATGATATCCATGTTAAAAATATGCTGTTTAAAAAAAAAAAAACATAAAATCAAAGGGAGAAAAGAATATTGAAGAGTCAGCTGAAACCATAAAAAAAATCATTATTGCTATAGTTTTGCTAAAAATCTGAATGTCTTCTTGAAGCTAGTCTGTAACAAGCCTGGATAAAATTTCATATTAATTCCTGCTTTATGAGAGAGTAGATGTCAAAGTTTGAAAGCTAAGCAGTGCCTAATGTTTATTTAAAATATTAAGCACAGTTTGGTTAATACACCTAATTTGTAGTGATGTAATTTTAATACTAAACAAGCATGCGTATGTGTGACTATATGCACAAAGAACTGCATGTGAGCAGATGCTGTGTATATTGTTTGTTAGTAACTAAGATGAAATAAGGGCAGGGGTTTATACTTTACATGTTGGAAGAATGGTACAAAGGTTTTGTGCAAGGTCAGCTTTTCTGAACTTCATACGGAAAAGGAAGTCATTGCTTCTAAGAAATGAAATTGTTGCTTATTTGTGAAAGGTACACTTGCCATTCAGTAGGAGAATGAGGAGCAGTACTTAGAAGTTCTAGTTTTAGCTTAATGTGACTACAGCTACACACTTCTCATCACAAAATTATGGTTTATTGTGCAACAATGCCCTCGTGCAAAATGATGCTATATGCAACATAGTGTTATTTGAGTTTTAGGCAACCCAATAATAACACTTGGTCAAATTTTCTCTGTAATGTTTTTGGTTCCAAGCAGAGAGAGGACATTTATGTGTAGTTACTATCTGCTAAGATTTGGAGAGAGGCAAGTCGTCTTACACACATGGTACTGAGAGTCTTTTTTCTTTCCTTCTTGTTTTTTTTTTTTTTTTTGGTCTGTTTAAGCACTTTATAAGGAAAAACAAACGACAAAAAAAAAAAAGGCAAAAAGCCTCTCTAAACCCATCACAGCTATATTCCCTCACTGGGAACAGCTGTAAGCCCCCTGCTGGCATTTGGGCCCATATATGAGCTGTGTTGGAATCTGAAGATTGAGGAGCTCTACCGGAGAGACTCCTGTAATGCACAATATTTTACAATGTCTTTCTAATAAGTCACCCATCAGAAAATTGTAAGACTACAGTGATGTAAGAGAAGTTCACTATGTCTAGTTTTCCTTTTTTAGATTTTTCAGAGAGATTTTTAGTTCTTGAATGTTTTGGTATACAGACTGTGAAATAAGTTTATTGAAAAGTTTAGTATTTATCCACTGCAGTATTGTCTGGAGCAGTATAAATTATAAAGATTATGTTGTGTCATAGAAAGCAGGCTTTCCAAACTTAGTTGAATACTTCTGGCCTTGGAAAGTCAAATACTGAACTATCAGACCTTCTTTAGATCAGGAATATTTGAAATAACTATAGGAAACGTGAATAGTTTATTGCATATTTAAATTAATAAGTGGATTGTGTGAAGAAGAATAAATGAAATCAGCTTTAAATAATCATAAAATACATAAATTGAGCTGCTGAAGTTGTGCTTTGCTTGTTCTCTTCTATGTAAAACTAAAGAAAGATTGTAGTTTCAAGGAATCTTCTAATTAAAAGAAAAAAAAATCTTCTGAAGTTTATTAGTGACTGCAGTTTGGTTCTGTAAAATGCGATGCCAGTATGTTGCTAGTAAACCAAAGTGTTGTATGTTAGACCTGAGGAGAGCATCAGGTAAACATGGCATTCTTCCCCCCCCCCCCCCCCCCCCCCCCTTTTTAATCTGGTCTAGAAACAGAATTGAGTTAAAGCACTGTGATAAATGTGGTCTCAAATGAATGTCAAAAAGGACAAGAATTGCTCTTCAGGAAATTTAGAGCCTAGAGCCATCCAGGAGGGTACAGTGTTTGAAATTTTAAATTCTCAGGGAAGGGTTTCAGGGAATAAAACATTGTATCTCCGTGTGTGTTTAGTCGTCACAGACTTTAGTCAATGCTAGAAAGTGAACGACTATAGCCCTTTCCCTATTTTAATATCAGTGAATTGATCTTCGCTGCAGTAACAACTAAACCGGAATGTGTGAGAGTCCTCAAGTCTTTGTGGAGCTGTACCACGCAGTTCCCTTCACCCACTGCCTGCTGACCTGCAGCCCCGTGGCTGAGGCTTAAAACACCCCTGTGGCACTGCCGAGGTTAAAACTGAGGAGTTCTCTCTGTCGGCGCGCTGCCCTTCTGCACGCAGCTCAGAGCAGGAAAACGAAGCAGCAGTGGGAACATCGCAAGTTTGTGAATTACCAGTTTCAAGCGAGCGTTCTGCATGCTTTGACGGGTTGCTTCATTAATTGGGTTTTTGGTTGCTTTGTTATTCTTGCCTTGTAGCTGCTGCCATCCTTTTCCCTAGGGGTTGCAAGCCAAAAATTGTATTCTAGCTCTTCAGTCATGGTTGAAGCAATTTAGCTAGCTGCAACTCTTCCCCCCACCACTCATAGCTGATTCTTCTCCCTGCTTCCCACCATATTTACATACACACACACACAAAAAAACACAACAACAACAACAAAAAACAGTACAAGAAGACATTTGCAGATGTCACCCATGAAAAGAAAAAAGAAAAGAAGAAGTAAAAGCAGGATAAAACAATTTTCTGTGCTCCATTTGGATCAGCTTTACTCTAGGCACTTACCAACTGTGCTTCTTCAATAAGTAATCAATGTCATAAAGAAATTCAGAATAATTGCTTGTGATACTTTAAATACAGTGAAAATAGTCTTGTGACACTCTAAAAAAGATGCACTTGATATTTCAGACTAATATGTAAGAGCAGAGACCAAGTTCAAAACTAGTCAGTAAAGACTGATTATTCTCTGTTTAGGTGCTGCTGGGGAATGTCTAACTAGAAATTCTAAATTCTTGTTCATGATGATAATGTAGAGGTGTCTGATTTTTATTATTTTAATTATCCCTCTGATTCTTAATGCTTTTCGCTTCAACTATTCTAAACCAGCTAATCTAGCCCTGAAAGGCAGGCTTGAAATGTATTAATTACATTACACCTGCGAATTAACAGTCTAACCCTCAAAATTTTTCTGCTTTTATAACTACGTGTGATTGTTTTAGTTGTTTGTGGCCTTCAAAATGTGCTGCATATAGAATGCAGACTTTTGTGTCTGAATTCATCTCAGGACAATGTTTATATCTGATGTTTCACTGCAGAAAAGCAAGTTGCAAAAAGCATAGTGGAGTATGTGAGTCTTCAGTGTGACACTGCTTAGTTCTGTCACACCTTTTCTTTGTCATCAAGTTCTCTGCAGGGAAATCCTGATGTAGACAATACTTAGTAAAATTAATCTAGATTAATAATAGATTAATCTAGATAAAACCTCTTGGTGATTTAATTCTAGTTCAAGCAACTGTTGTGTTTCTTAATCTTAACAATTTTTTGGGCTCATACATCAAATGCGATTAGGTCAAGAAGAAAAAAGGATAGTTAAGCATATTAAACTTCAAAACTGTGAAATCAAGAAACATGAAAAATACTAAGAATTATAATAGAAAACATTTCTTTTAATATAGATATATAATGATATCAAATATTTATGAAAGAGAGGTAAAAGATGAATGGATCAGGCTGCTTTGTGAAACTGGAAGTCAGAGGAGCGTGCTGGTTTGGAAGCCAAAGTCGTCGTGAGCTAATGGTAAACTAGAGGAGCAAACTGCAGGAAGAGTGGAGAGACTCTTTTCAGAATAGTGTAGGAGCATTGGGTTATCTTCTGGATAACTAGAAATGAAATAATTTTTTCATTTCACAATGTTTTTGTCCCTATAAAACTGCTGCAGCTTTGGGAGAAATCCAAGCTCTGTGCTGTTCCAGTTCAGCTTCTGTGTCAGTAGGTGCTGAGCGTGATTCTGGACAGAGACAGGCTTTGGGCAAGGTCAGACATGAATTTAACACACATCACGTAGTACAATTTCTAATAGCCAGAGAGGTTTCAGCAACATAAGAGTTCGTAATCTAATCCATATGTTAGTCTGATTAGATAAAATGATGTATTCTTGTCTAACTTTTAAACTTCTATTTCTTGAGGACATCTTATTCATGCATCTGGGTTAAAAAGCACTCTGTTTTAGATTTGTATTATTATCAGTGGCCTCCCCTCCATTTCTCTTCTGAAGTCATGCTGGCTGGAAGCTTCTTTATGAAGGTAGGAGACTTCCCTGAAAAAGCAGGAATGTAGTTCTAAGAAAGAACAAGTACTGCAAAGAATTGTAAAACTGCCTGCTATGTCAATGTAAGACCAATAGACAAAGCCCAGTAGATCAGGTTTGACTATAGGACTAATTCTTTCCTTTTGAGCTCCCTGCTGGTTTATTTGAAGGTTAGGAAAGAGAAAATCTGTGCACAAATAATAATAATAAAAACAGACAAAAACCATTTGAGTTCAGAATCCATTTTTAAATAAGAAAATATAAATAAACCCTTTCCTTTTCAGTAAAGAACTTAAAGAACACATGTAGGGGAATAAAGAATATAGTAAGTCTGAAATTGCTATGGCATTGAAATGTGTCCAAACAACTTAATAACATGGTTCCTCTCTTTTCCAGTGTCAGTTACATGACTAGGTAGCTGCCTGCCTTTTTAACAGCAGTGGGTTGATTTTTGTTACAAGCAGTAGATAATACTCAGTAACCAAAAAAAAGAGAGGGAAAAAAAAGGCTGTTATAATGCAATACTGTGAATATTGCTATCAGTATAAACATTTTTTCTCTTGATGTTTGTAGATGTATTGCTGCTGGCATACTACCGCCTATACCTTGGCTTGCCCTGTACTGTGATATTCTCTGTGATAAACTCGAAGAGAATAAAAAAAAACGCCAGAGAGAGAACTGCGTGTTGTACCTGTGAATAGACCTTTCTGGTATGATGAGTAAATGTTGCTGCAGGCTTATTATCATTCCTTTAATTTGCATGTAGGTGGGTGGTATTATTAGTCCAGTTTGCCTCTTGCTGCTTTAACAGTATGTTATTTTAAAATTCTCATTTAATGCAGCTAATATTTAAATTAATTAGTATTCCTTATGACAGCAAATGTATCTGATCATAAGCGAGAGGATTTAAAAAGTTTTAATAGAAGCTTGCAGTGCTTTAATCCCTTAGACAATGTCAGCTTGGACATGTTTTGCATATGAGATATTGCACCTGAAATGATAAGTGTTTTATATACATGTGGTGTAACTCACCCCTGGAACAGAGTGCATTAACATAGTTTAAATCCTTATATTTTTTGATTTGAGTCAGGCATCACTAATCTGTCCTCTTGACCCATTCTGTGGAGTAACCTGCTCTCTCTTTACAGGACCAAACTTTACTTAAGCAAAATGACCACTGCACTGATACAAAAAAAAAACAAACAAACCAAAAAAAAACAACACAGAACTTTTAAACAAGTGTCATAAAAGTTTCAGCATAGGTTGTAGAAAAACAGACTTTCATGCAGTTCAGGTTCCAGCTTTGCCTGTTTTAAATGCTAGGTGTGGCCAGCCTTAAGCATCTGAAGTATGTGCTTGCGGTACCATGACCTGGTTCATCCCCCCTGCTGCTGCTCCTCTTTCTGTTCATTGTGTTTCAGCTGCTCTATAGCAATTGCCCTCTGCAGAGGGGCCCTTACCCAGAGCAGTGAATTGGCATTATATTGCTCTTTTGTGAAGCAGCAATTCCTATGCCTGCTTTGTTGCATCTTGGGCTGCGATTTGGTGTGCCCTTGTCTTTGCAAGGCAAAATGGGATGAGAGGAGTCTCTGTATTTGGGGGTGCTGCCTAGGACTGGGAATGTGGGAATGCTGTGGGAAGTTAGAGGTGGTCAGTTTAGGGGACTTGGTTTGGAGGTTCGGTATGGGTTGGGAGGTTGGAGTCAGTAGGGTCAGAAGACTTCTCCAAGGCTTGGGGAAGCATTGGAGATGAAGGAGAGGGAGAAGCTGGCTCTGATGCTAACTATTTTCTTTGGCGTGCATAGCAAATGCAAAAGTATCTAATAGGTAATGTAATAGACCACCTTTAATTTTGCAGTTTTATTTTAATTTGTCTGCTGAATTGGAATGTCTGGGGATGGGATGTGTACATCCAAAGGCAGCTTGCCAGGAGAAATTAGTTCGTAAGCTGTAAAAATTTGATTACTGAAGAACATGGAAATCACGTTTAAATAAACAATAAGGGTAAACAGCTTTCAAAAACATCTAGTAGTATGATGAAAAAGGTATCTTGTAGCATTACTAGAACACTTAAGAAATATAATTTCTTAATAGTTGCAGAAGTTCAGTGATTTGTGGCTGCATTAGAATAAAGTTTTATCTTTCTGTTGGGTTCAGCTTCCTGGACTGTGGCACGTAGGTGTGCCAATCGCTGTGTTATGCTTCCGCCAAGAACCACTTCAAAGAGATTTACAGGGATACCACTCGCCTGAGTTCATTTTCATATCCAGAGGTCACATTCTTGCTTTTGCATGCTTCCATGAAGGCAATCTCAGATTTCTGAATTCTGTATGGTAGCAGGATTTCTTAAAGTATCTACTGCTCTACCCTTAACATAATGAGATTTACTCCTGCTCATGTCTGTGAAATGGATTTATTTCAAGGCACACATTCTTAACATGGGCGGTGAAATGTTCCTGTGTATGTGGGGTCAAACATTTGTCATGTATATGAAGTCAAACAGTTGTCTTCATAGATATGAAGCAGTGTTATCAATTCCTGAACAGCACTCTTCACTGCAATAATTCATTTTGCCTGAAAATGTGCATGAAGAAAAAAAAAAGATTCTTTAAAAATGAAGAGAAATTATGTAGTATTTAACACTGTAGGTTGAAATGTATCTTTCTTCCATACCTGCTTTGGGATGGAGGAACAAGGGAATTGTGATGATGGAAACCACCAATGCCAGAAGGAAATGTTGAGCAAATCAGAGACCATATTATCTGTCATTTGCTATATTTGTCAAGGGAATTAAATTACCTCTGAGAGTATTGTAGAGACAAGTTTTATCTAGAGTCTTAGATGAACACAACTTTTGAATGGTCTATATTACTTACCTTTTTCATTCTGGTCTCATGCTTTTCTAAATGTGATTTTTAAGGAATCTTCTGAATGTTTTCTACTTGCCTGAATATGATGCAGTGGGTTCCTGTTTCAGGCTTGGCGTTGCTGTCTGTAAATAACATTTTTCCCACTGTGTAGCTGAAGTGAAGTTCCAGGACCAGGAATCTCTTCATTAAGATGTCTTCAACCAGCACATGCATAAAGGAACATACATTCAATATAATGAATTTAAACATTTTGTCATTCTCCAAGAGTACTCTGATCAGTAGCTTTTTTTTTTTAAGCTTTTTGGAATATGTTATTTAAAACCAGCTAACTTAAATAACTAATGGAGTATTGAGGGTACAAACGTGTAAGGCCTCTCTTTCGTCATAACTATATTCATACTACTTCTGAACGAATTTTCAGAAAAAATATGGAGGAAAAAAAGAGAAGTATGATTTAAAAGGAATGTTAGGGCACCTGCCTAACATAAAAAGGTTAGCTTCAGGGAGGTAGTGTAAGAACTGAAAGTGAGTATAGAGTCAAGGATGACACAGATTTAAGTTTTCATTTTAGAATGTCTTGCTTTTTTATTCCCATCATGATCTTCCCTTTCTACTTATTATGAAGAAAGAATTATGTATATACACACAACCACTGAATTACCATTCAGCCCACAGAGCAGATAAAAATGTGATTCCTGTCAGTGAAACAGTGTATCAGAACAGAGTTTGAATTGAACAGTACACTTTTTGTGTTAATGTCATTTAAATTCTCACATCTTTCGTCTTTCATGGAATGTTTGTTTTTTTATTTTAGAAAACTTTTTTTTTTGATACAATGTAAAACATTTTAATGCCACATGATAACAAAGAGAGCAAATAAGGTGTTTTCATGCTTGAGTATCTCCAGTTATTAAAAAAATAAAAATGAAACGGCTGTCAGAACAGTACTGAATTCCCCCTCTTGAATTTCAGTGTGCCAACAACTTGAAAAGATGTTCATTTCTATGAACTTTTCCCATCGCAGTAGTGAAGTAGTGAATTGGCATGACAGTTACATGGGAATGTTAGACATTAGAGAAAACCAGTAAGAGAAATTAGATTGGAATTTAGGACTGCTCCATATAAAAGTTAATATGAGAATGTTCATATCAGGAATGGGCTTTCTGCTGTCGTGTTTGTAATATTTGGCAGTAGTTAGCTCTTTCCAGCCCAAGTTTCACAGGAGAACAAGAATGCCAGACATGAGCTAGCCCAGCAGATCAGTATTCTAGGTGATATACAGCACATATCCAATGTATTTGACCAATGTTAGCTAGTAATATTCAAGCTGAAATAAGATCGCAGTGTCAAGGAAATGCTGTTATATGACACTAATTAACTGTAATAAGTGTATTCTTCCCACAGAATTTTGGTTACTACCCCCATCTAATTTTTGTTTAACAAGATCTGATGTCTTTAAAGCTCTGGGTATTTCTTTTAAGTATATATACCTATGCTAAAAACAAAAAACGTTTTCTATGCCTTCATATATTGTGTACCTCTGTTCCGTTGTAATCATTGTAATTATTTCTTTCTCTAGGGGTTGATCTCCAGGTTTGTACTTCAAAAAATCCAACATGCTGCAACAAAAAGATGGAAGAAAGATATCAGACCGCAGCAAAGCAAGATATACACCAAGTGCTTCAAACATCAAGTGCTACATTAAAATTTTTAATATCTCGTAATGCAGCTGCATTTCAAGGTAAGGCTTTCTGCTTTTTGTCTTCAAACCTGTTCATACTTTTCTTGATTTTAATCTTTGATTAGTTTAGGTGTATAATAAAAGTTATCTGTTATTTTTTCGTTTCTCTTTTCCCTGCAGAAGGAGCATTGAATCATGTAGGTGATAAGCAACTGCATTGCTTTTGGAACTAGTGACTTTTGAAAAATAATATTTGAAAAAAAAAGAAAGAAGCAGTTTTAAAAAGATGATTTGATTAAGCTTATAAACCACTACCTTGGCTTTCCTCCTAGACTTCTTTAATTTGGATGATAATTTAATTAATTTGGCAAAACTATTGCCTAGTGTGCTACAAAACAGATTTTGTTATTCTATTTCTGCTCATCACATTGTCTTGTTTTAATGGAAATACTTGGGTGTTTTTTTCCTGAGGTACATTTCTGGGATCAAATTTTGTTCCAGTTATGTAAGTTCTTGAATTTCTTTAAAAAAAAAGATAAAAATAAATAAAATTTGAATTTCAAATTGAATTGAATTTCAGTTGAATTGAAATTGGTTGAAATGAAATTGAGTCTGGTGAATTTCATTTGTTTCAATGCATGATAGGAAACTATCTCATGAATTATAAGCTGTCTGAGCTGTTGCTGGGATTGCCTTTAAGAAATTTTCCTGCATTCTATTCATTTTACTCTGAATTTATAAGGCATCAATTAATGCGGAAATTCATCAGGAACTGGGAATATGTGAGAAATAGTGGCAATGTATGGTTGTATGTGATGGAAAGTGAAATAGGATTCACACGTATTAAGGACAAAGCCCTACAGTCTTGTCATTTGTCTATTAATGTGTACTTACAGCCTTAATATGCACTTATGGCCACTTGGGTGAACAGGGTAAGATATACAGGCTTAGGAAGTTGTCCCTCTGGTGGCTCTCGTTTTTAACCTTTGAATCAAAAATGATTAGCAGATTGAAAACAACTGCTCATAAATGGGCCGCAAAATTGACTCTGAGCTCCTAAGGACTTCCCTCTTTTGAAGTTTAGGTTCTGTCTAATGGTAAGACCAAGTTGTTGTCTGCCTTCTGGAAGCATTGCCATTTAGCCTGGATAACACAGCTGTCAGTGTGTGTCATGGTCAGGAGATCATTGGTAAAGTGCACAAAGAAAGCTCTGCCTCCCTGTAATCTGCTTTCATTCTTCCTTCCAGCTTGTGTAAATTAGCCTTCTTTTTTTGCAACATGCTGTGTTGCTTTGCTGATCTGAGGCTGTAGACTCTGTAGAGCTGAGGAACCAGCAGTACTTTCCTTAAGTGAGGGCTGTGCTTTCTACTGTGGGACTTTAACACCTGCTGCCTTCCCTCAGCCGTAGGACAACAAAACAAAACAAAAAACCAACCAACCAAACAAAAA
The DNA here is from genome assembly GCF_009769625.2 of Cygnus olor. Classification (NCBI taxonomy): domain Eukaryota; kingdom Metazoa; phylum Chordata; class Aves; order Anseriformes; family Anatidae; genus Cygnus; species Cygnus olor. The sequence continues at coordinate 156,792,609 of NC_049169.1, read as the reverse complement.
CAAAAACCACCTTTACACACCTAGATTATATACTTGTGCAATCCCAGAATTTCTCAGTCTTGACAGGAATTGGATTTAAGTGAAATTAAAGTGATGTTAAGTGAAATCAGGACCCAGAAACTGACTTTTCTGTTCCTTTTATATCCTGAGAGGTTCAGTCTGTTGCATATTTTCAGACTGTGTGCAGAGCATATACCTACCCCTGTAGTTGAGTTCTCTCTGAAAGGCAGGAGTATGCATCACTTTGAGGAGAAATGATGATGAGGTGTTTCCCTCATGTACAATCTTAGCAATTATTCAGGATGTGGCTCTTTTTGGCCTATAAGGATTTTAATTGTAACCCCTGCAAGTTCAGGAAGGTGCCCTAATCACCAATTTAGGGGCTAATAGGGAGCAAATGCACTTTCAAATTCTCCCACTAATGCCATTTTACAGCGTAGAAGGATTCAAGAAGCACTAGTGATGATTCATCCTCCTACTAGAGGGATGGTTTGAGCACCTCTTGAGGATTACATTTTTTCATCTTTTGGTGAAAAACACATGAGCAGTGCTTGTAGCAGGAACCCAAGCCATCTTTCCGAAATTTGTAGCCTAACTACTCAGTACTAATCCCACTAGTTTTTTTTCATTATTTGCTTTTAAACTAATATTTTTCAATGCATATGCTATGAAGTATATATTTTGTATATGTTACATACTTCAAATATTTTAAATTACATGATTTGGTACTTTTGTCTTATATTTCCATCTATGCAAGGAAGTAGAATTAGAGAGAATATTCTGTAGATTCCAGAGTTGCTGAGATACAAAACCTTCTTTGCCTTTGAAGTAGGAATTTGTGGGAAAACATGAAGTTGTACATACTATCCATTTTTGAAGAATTGAAGAATTGCTCCCATTGCTAACTGAAATTCAAGCTGTATGGTTTCAGATTCAGAAACCATGAAATGATGTTGCTGATGTTTTTTGGGTTTTGAACTCTAGGAACATAGACATATTTCTGTCTGGACAAAATCCTGAACCTGGTCTGAGTTCAGATTTTAACCCGCTTTGAGCAGGAGTTTAGACTGGAGACCTCCTGAAGGCCCTTCCCAGTGCCTTTGTCTCAGCATTCACCACCTGGAGAAAGATCACACCTTTAGGCATTCCCCTTACCTTTTTTTCAGGCTGGGCTGTGCAGCTGGAAGTGAGATTACCTCAAAGTGAAAACTTCACCAAACTTTCCTGCTACTTTGGCAACTGGTCAGGCATCTCAGCAGTTAGGCAGAAAGTGTGAAGCGGGTTGTTGGGGTGTGTGCAGATGGGAGCAGGTGTCATGGACTTCACCACAGTTATTACCTGCCTCTGTTTGTTGAGGTTGGATGCCTTGGCCTGAAAGAGGTGGACTGGCTCCAAGTGAAACAAATAGGTAATGTTTTCTTTCAGTTTCATACATATTCAGTAGTGAGAAGTAGTTAAAATAAGTCACCTGTGTCTGCCTTTGGAGATCTTCAGGGGCGTGTTTTCTGTATGCATTAAATGAAGTCGAGACATACTAAGTACTAAAGGATCAATAAGTACTTTAGGATCACTGTGTTTGCTCATAAAGCATCTGTGTCTATCTGTTAACTCTGTGTGCATGTTTCTTCATATGAGAGTAAAAATACCTGTATATGATATGTCTATGCCACCTTTTATTGTTTCTTTAAATCCTGTGGTACTATATTGTGATAAGCATTGCCTTCTATTGACAGTTTTCAAATGTTGCAAAAATTCCATCCAGGCTTTTTAAAACACGTCAGGTTAAATGATGTAAATTGTACCACTTGTGTACTGCTTCTTAGCAAATACTGTTATGGTTTTTCCTTACATTTCAGGGCATTTTAAAATGTACGTCTGCTTTTTCACTCCACATCTTGATTCTTGTTAATACCTTTGAAGAGCGATGAGGGAACAGAAGGATAAGAGAGAGTGAAGTTAAAAAAGATAATATATGCCAGCCTAGATATTAATCTAGTAAGTGGGATATATTTTGTGGAGAGCAAGAAATCATTCTTCCCTTGGGGAAGGTGACTACAAAACTTAGGCTGCATGCTAACAGTGTTTCAAGACAGTTATGTTAGGTAGGATAGGATTCTTGCACATCTTTGCATTTTTAGCATTTGTTGTCTTAATAACAAGTAAGAAAAGGACTGTGAGTGCTGTGCAGGTACTGCAATGCCATCTCCATTCTAGGGGAAACCATAAAACCACATAACTGCTTTTTTAACCTTTATTTTATATGCTGTAGACCTATATATATATACTTCTTCGGCAGAGTTCTTAGGTACTACACAAAGTTCACACTGACTCTTGTTGATACCTCCAAATGAAGGAAGACAGAGGGCTACCAGAGGTCAACTGGCATGGTCTGGCTTGTGACTGTCCTGCTTGGAAGCGGTGCTTGTAGGACCCATGGTTTCCAGACACTCTGTGTAGCACTTGGCCAGAAGTTTCCTCTGGGATGAGTCTTGGGCTGGCAGATTTTTATTTTTTATTATTTTTTATTTTTAGTTTGAAGTATCTGTACTCATGTGAAGACAGTTCACCGAAGTGCCTCCTTAACATGAACATCTAGGAGGGAACATAGATGTATGATAGCTAGGTCTGCTGAGCTGTTGTAGTGTTGAGAGGTTTAAACCTGACTTGCTCATACTGTCTTTTGAGAGGATATCTTGGCACAAACCGTTCCTCTCAAAATATTTTGGCATTGTTCCAGGGAGAGCTGGGTGGAGATGTCCAACACAGAAGGGAGGAGGCAGAAATGGTTGTCTGGCTCCCTGCCTGGAAGTGTTCACACCTGCAGGGTCAGCTACCACTGGCGCAGGGCAGAGGATGCTGTGTGTCCCCTGTCAGAGCCTGGGACCTGCTGGAGAGGTTGTTGCTTGGTTAAGGTTGGAAGTGACATGGATGTGGCCTAGACAGGGAAAGACTCAGCAATCAGTCACCTTACGCAGTTTTGCTTATCTATTTTGCTTAAAGAGTGGTTGGATAAGCAGTACTGCACTTCTGGACTTCAGAAGAATGATTTCAACCATCACTCTGTTAGTTTCTTACTGGCTAGCCTTACTATTGCTTATAATCATGACAGTGCTATTGCGATACTTACCTTTTGTTTCTTGTAAAATAAACAGGAATATTGGACACAGATTTGTGAATTAGATTTCAGGAATCAGATATATAACACTAAAGTGGCACTAGCCTGTAGCTTCCTTTAATATTACTAGGAATAACCTTTCTATTACCATAAAGATCGAAGTGCAAATTTATGAAATGCTTTCTACCAATATAATTTGTATCTGGTTTTCTTATTTTACAGTCTCTTCACTATTTGGCATTGCAATAGGTTCATGAGAGGATGGGAACTGCAGTTAAAATAAAAAAATCACTAGTGACCTGTAGCAGAAAAAATGTTTATTCTGTGAGCAAAGCAAAGGTTTTGGAAAAAAATGTCTGACCTGTTTCAGGCCAGATAGGCTTTGCAGAACAGGATAGGTGGTTGAGACTAAAATGGAGTTTTCAGCACAGTCTTGTCAATAAACTATCATGCTGAAGCTTCCTGCCTATCTCATGTGAAAATACCTTCTTCAAGATTTGAACCATCCTAGAATTCAAAAGATTTGGGAGAGAAAGTTAAAATTTAGCATTGAGGTAATTCTTAACGAGCCTTTGATTCTCATGAGGAAAACACATTTGAATTTCACCATGATAAGGCTTTAATAAGAGTGCATTATGTGTGCGAGCTTGGTTTGAAATAAGTAAATACTGGTATCTAAATGCTAGTGAACCTCGGTGGGTGTCATTCAATCCGCTAAGGGATGATTTCTGAATTACTCTTGGATCACCGTTTGCAGTTTTCGACAAGGGAAAGCAGTAAAACATTTAAATTCTCTGTATTTCAGGCTTTCTTTAATGAGGTGAGGGCAATACCTTCTCCCCCAAATGATGCTTATAGCCGAGTCCAGTAAGACATGATGCAGAGCAATATTGTGAATGTGAAAGAGAAACCTGAAGAGTTTTCATATGCGATGGCATATCACAGGTGACGCAAGCTGCCATGTAATAAAATGCTTTATTACCTAACACCAGTGCTCACATAGTAACATTTGAAATAAAAATAAGCAGCCAAAATGATGGGTATGGATGACTAGAAAGAACTTATGTCTTATACCCATGAAAAGGGCTTCCTTCTGACCCCCCTAGCCATACCATGTCATGGATGTATGACTCTTGTATAGTCACAGTGCAGTGCCAAGTTATGTGTAGGGGGAAAAAAAATCACAACAGAGAGGAGTTCCTCTCCAACCACTTGAAGAAGAACTGAATAGTCAGTCATCTAGGAAGCTGGTGATTTGGAGTGGGATGGAGCTACAGGCAAAGGATAGCAGATCTTGTGTCACTGTTATTTTTTCACACAGAGCATGTAACTGTTTAGAAGGTGGCAGTATATGACATAGCAGCTTGTCTGGTTGAAAGGGAAATTGAGAGATAATTAGATTGGAGAGTCTGAAAGCAAATGGACTTTGGTATGTGCTACTGTGTTTGGGATCTCTAGTATTGTAAAATTGATTTTACAAAATGGAACCTTGGATTGTTAATGAATGTGGCAGCCTTTCACCAAAATGGCGGGCTTGGCAAATATACCTTTGTAAGAAAGAGGTAATAAATGGCATTCTTTCACTACAGTATTTCCTGACACTTTTACTACTATGTAGGAAAACTCTACAGTTTTTGTGATGTAAGTTCTGGAGTATATTGAATCACCTTGCCCCAAACCAGTTTCTTTTTTTTTCCCCTGTATAATTTTCCTGCATAATAGATCAATGTTGACTTTAAGCTTGATCAGAATTAAGTGAAATCAAACTTATATCAGATTGTTTGAGGTCACAGTACACTTCCTACATTTAAATATGATAAAGTTGTAGCCCGTAGCTAAAGTAAGTTATATGAACTAGAAAATGTGTTGAAAACTTCTGAGCTGCTTTCTCTGGTAGCATGCTAAGCCATAAGAAATAATAAAATTTTGTTCATCCTTGTAATACTATATCTGCTCTGGCACTGTTTCAATTGTTTTCCATTTGTGAAGTTCTGTGAAGAATTATTTGAAAATTAGAAAACTATTTCAGCAGGATCTGCTGTATCTCACTTAAGGTTTCAAATGATGATTGCCCTCTGTATAATTTGCAATGCAAAGAGCTGCTTTGAAGTTCCAGCATTTTCCCTTTCTGTACTCTGTAATCCTTTGTATTTTAAGTGTGATAAAAATAAGCTAAAATCCAAGTACCTATGAATCCCAACTTCCATTAAATAAATGAAACTGATTATATTAAAAGTCAAGAAAGTGGACAGGCTGAGACCCACTTGTCGCTCAGTTGTTGTTCTGAGGGATAAGGGTCTTAAAAACGTCTCATGTTCACTGGAGTTACACACCTCATTCTCTTACCCTGTGGAACTTTCCCCATAGCTATGATAGTATTACCTCTTGGGCTGAGGAATAGAATCACAGAATTGCTTGAGTTGAACAGGACCTTAAAGACCATCTAGTTCCAACTCCCCTGCCATGGGCAGGGACACCTCCCACTAGACCAGTTTGCTCAAGTCCCCATCTAACCTGGGCTTGAACACTTCCAGGGATGGGGCATCCACTGCTTGTCTGGGCAACCTGTTCCAGTGCCTCACCACCCTCTGAGCAAACAACTTCTTCTAAATATCTAATCCGAATCTACCCTTTTTTAGTTTAAAACCATTCCCCTTTTCCTATCACTACACTCCCTGACAGAGTTGCTCCTCAGCTTTCTTGTAGGCCCCTTTAGGTATTGGAAGGCCACTCTAAGAGCTCCCCAGAGTTCTAGTCTGAACAGCCCCAACTCCCTCAGCCTTTTTTCATAGGAGAGGTGCTCCAGCCCTTTGATCATCTTCATGGCCCTCCTCTGCACCTGCTCCAACAGGTCCATGCCCTTCTCATGTTGGGGGCCCCAGAGCTGAAATAGTACTCCAGGTGGGTTCTCACAAGAGCAGAGTAGAGGAGGTGAATCACCTCCCTTAACCTGCTGGCCATGCTGCTTTTGATGCAGCCCAGGACACGTCTGGCTTTCTGGGCTGAAAGCACACAGTGCCAGCTCATGTTGAGTTTTTCATCAGCCAGCACCCCGAGGTCCTTCTCCTCAGGGCTGTTCTCAATCCACTTATCACCCAGCCTGTAGTGATGTTTGAGATTGTCCTGACACAGATGCAGTTCCTTGCACTTGGCCTTGTTGAACTTCATGAGGTTTGCACAGGCCCACCTCTCAAGCCTGTCCAGGTCCCTCTGGATGGCATCCCTTCCCTCCAGTGTGTTGCTGACACCACACAGCTTGGTGTCATCTGCAGACTTGCTGAGGATACACTCAATACCACTGTTTATGTCATTAATAGAAATACTAAACAGTACTAGTCCCCATACAGACCTCTGAGGGACACCGCTCGTCACTGGTCTCCACCTGGACGTTGAGCCATTGACCACAACTCTTTGAATGCAACCATCCAGACAATTCCTTACCCACCAAGTGGTCTATCCGTCAAATCCATGTCTGTCTAATTCAGAGACAAGGATATCATGCAGGGCAGTGTCAAATGCTTTGCACAAGTCCAGGTAGATGATGTCAGTTGCTCTTCCGCCATCCACCAGTGCTGTAACCCCGTCGTAGAAGGCCACCAGATTTGCCAGGCATGATCTGCTCTTAGTGAAGCCATGTTGGCTGTCACCAATCACCTCCTTATTTTCCATGTGCCTAAGGGTACTTTCCAGAAGGATCTGCTCCATGATCTTTCCAGCCACAGAGGTGAGTCTGACTGGCCTGTAGTTCCCTGGGCCTTCATTTTTTCCCTTTTTAAGCAGCGGGGGTTTGTTTCCCATCTTCCAGTCAGTGACAACTTCACCAGTCTGTTATGAATTTTCAAATAAAAGTAGAGAATGTTAATATAGCAAGGCAATGATTATACCCACTGGTTGGTCTAGGGAGCAAAGTTGTTACAGAATCCTTATTAACTTCAGAAATCATCTATTCAGGTGGTATTTTGTTTTCTGTATAATGCAAAAGCAGGATAAGCAGTGTACTATTGTAACTTAGAATTGGACCCAGTATGCCTATATACACATAAAGCACAGCATTAAGGGGCTGTTGTAAGTGCAGAAATCTCAATATTTAGATTAATACTTTTAAGCACTAATCCTGAGTTTTATTTCTGTATTGCAGATAATAAAAATGTCTTTTATGATTCTGGAAGGATTTACTTTCATTGTATTTCATTCTTACCTTTTGGGTACTTATTTGCATACATGTATGCTTTGCTACAGGCATTCCTGAGGTTTATAAACACAGGGATTCACTGGGATTCTGTAATAACAGTTTTTAACACGTCAGTCTTTTCTTAAAATTGTATTTCTTCTGGTGTGCTCTTAGGCTTGCAGATTCTTGTCTCAAGCTATGGTTACTTACAATCACTTAATTATTTTTACTAGCTGCAGTAATACCCGAGTTACAGTTAAGCTGACTTAGATAGACTGGTACTTATGCAGTCCTGTCATCATGGATATCAGCTAAATTTTCAGAGTCAAATGCTGGTTAAATACCAAGATTTTGACATAACAATATATAACATTTATATGTATATATATAACAATAATATTAATATATATAATATATATATTAATACCCAGCTAACTGCGATTTTGGTTTAGATCTTTGTAACAAAGTGATCAGTATAGACATATGCTAATCTCAAACTTTTATACTTTATGCTGTGCTTATGCATTAGAAAAAAGAAAAGTGATGTACAATTTTAAAACATCATTTTCTTCTGTGCAGTGGCTTGCATTTTCATGTAACTGTGGATGCCTGCATACTGCTTATTCTGAAAATTTTGGGAAGCTGATTTCTTGGTAGAATGTAGGAGATTGAAAGGAGACCGAAGTCCAAGAGAAGACAGTATAAAATTGGTAGTTTAGGACAACTGTTTTGTGTTGTTTCAAAGATAGCATTTTTCTGTAGCCATTTAGATTTCCAGGATTTTCAAGTACAAGTGGAAAAGTTATATTTCTGTTTAGTGTTTCTATTCTCTCTGTTAAGAAAATGAAATAAATTGTCTGCCAGTCAATTATTGTTGGAAGACAGAACTTAAAGTAATATTGAGAAGTTGGAAACAAAGCCTGAAAAACAGTGTTCATTAGGAGCAAATACAGGTGCTACCTTTAATCGTGAAGAAACAGTGGAAGAAATAACAGGATGGGGGATAACTTTCTGTGGATCTGTTTTGTAAGAAAAGTTCTTGGAATAATGATGGATCAAAAGTTGACAGAAGTCAGTAATCTCTTGCTGTTGTGAGGAAGACAGCTATCGTCTCAGGATTCTTAAACAGAAAGACAGCAGATAAGATTCGTAAACTGAAACTTGTCTGTTTTGTGCTGATAAACCTTGAGCTGGAAGACTGTTCGGTTTTGAATAGCTTACATGAAGAAGAAAATGGGCCAGAAAAGGGAGCAAAAGTGTGCTCTGAAATCTAAACATGTAGCTTAAAAAAGGGACGGCCCTGGTTCCTTCAAAATGAGAGACCTAGGGAAGAACTACACTATTCTTTAAAAAATAGGGGTCATAACTATCCATAACTATCTAGAAGAACGTAGTTATCTGTAGTCTGTTATGCGGGGTGGATTTAAAAAAAAAAAAAAGTTTTTTATATTGTAGCAAAGGAAATGTTGGTTCAATATGAGGAAATATTTTCCAATGACAACATTAAAATTATTTGAGTAAACTAGTAGGGAATTTCAATGTCCAAATGTCTTAGAAACAAGCTGTACAAGACAATGTGTGCCAAGAATTATATAGTAGATATGGTTGATCATGCTTTGGGGCAGGAGGATAGTCTAGACTGCTCAACCTGCTTCATGATCTGACAAAAAAGAGTTCATTAATTTATCTCCAGGAAGGTAAGTACTCTAACATAATGGGATGGACTGCTTCAGACATAAAGATGAACTTTAGAATACTATATTCCTATATAGTATAGGAATATATTTATATGAATGAACAGTCATTTGTTCAAAACTTTGTACCCCCAAAATAATTTCATTATTTATTATTTTTACAGTGAAACTGTTGTGCATAGAGCTACAAAATATGTGCAGTTATTAATTATGTTATTAAGAACTCCATGTTCCACACAGGAAATTCAATGAATTTTGTCGTTTTTGAAATATAGTCTTATCTTTACCCCCATTTCTTTTCTCAAATTGCATCTCAGTGAACCTGGCATAATGCTTAGGAGAAATGGAATCATGTACTGCATTTTTGAAGGCTTTGTGAGAAGTAAAAACAGTTCTCTTTCCCACCAAAACTAAAATAATCTGCATTTAGGTGAAATTTTTAAAGTTTAATGTTTTTACATCTTAATCAGGTAAATATAATTGTATTTTAAGTGCTATTTTTAATTAGAAAACAATCATGTTAAAATAGAAAAAAAGGAAAAGTGAGGGGCAGATTTGCATCAAATTGAAATTCATCAAACATTAAAATACACTATTACAAAATTCAAGAAAGCAAGTATTGAGTTTTTCTTGTATATGACTACACCTTTACTTTGAAAAGTAGATGAGTGATAAAAAGAGAAATAACCCAGGAAATCTGCAGAAAAGATCTGAATAGCAAGCAGAAAGCTGGGAAGAGAATTTTGGCTCATGTGGAGATAAAGAATCCAAAGTTATTGCTAAATACCTTAGGGCATGTTGAATGCCACTAGAAACCTATGGTGAAGCAACTGAACCGAGCCCTCTGTCGTCCTTGACAGTATTGAAAGCGTGGACGCAAGTATTTAGATGCATACGCTGAGGTGTCTGGAGCTGTGCCAGGGTGTATATTACACATGCCAAAGTAACAGCCCCCAGAACTTCCCTGCTCTCTGAAATCTTACAGCAGCCAGGTCTAATGTAGCTCAAGGGTGTGATTATGGTCTGGCAACACGAGCAGGTTGTTGAGGAGTAAGCTGATATTTAAGGTTCCAGCCTATCAGCTACTAAGAGGTGATTGCTTTTACCCTGAAGTGAATGAAACCTGGTTTACTGCTACTTCCCTCCTGCCAGACATGCAAAATATGAAATGATTTTCTACTTTTTTTCCTTTTCTTTTTTTTCCACTCTTTTTTTTTTCCCTGTAATGAAGCAGAAAGGTACGTCCATCTCGTGGAATAAAGTAGGTGGTATAGTAATTTTAAAAGTGGTAATGAAACAAGCCTTTACTGATATTAAACAGTTCAGCAGCAGACATAGGTATCTTTACTTTGATCCTTAAAAGAATATGCATATAAGTAGTGTCAATTTTTAATAAATCAACAAATTTCAGCTTGCATTAAAAGCTTGCACTTAGGTCTGTGCAGACTAGAGGAGTGCCATGATAGAGGTCTGCTGATTCTGGAGTGGCAAAGGAGAATATTTTATATTCACTCTTTTGAGCACATGCATTTAAAAACACGTGCATAAATGACACATGCATAGCAGATAGTGATATGGATTCTAAGGTTTACTGTAGATCAGCTGCATAGCAGTTTAGTACATGTATAGTAGCTATTTGTGCAATATTTTTATGTAATGTCTAAAAATACAGATTACTGAGTAGAGTGGGCTGCTTTCTGGGTTATTTTCTTATTTTGCAGCATATAACTCTTAAACTTTCCTGTTACAGCTGTTCTGTTCTGTATAATTACTTAATATTCATTGTGACAGAAGCAATGTGAAAAAATAACTGTAGTTCAGTAGCTAGGTATTCATCTGCAACAAAGGAAAGATGCTAGTTCCTGCTCCAGTAAGTATTTTTGTTTGTATTATCTGTAAACACGGACTGCACTGGCATAGCATCACCTGGCAGGCCTGACTCACCGTAGAACAAGTTTTTCTCAAGGCACATGTGAATTCTGGGCTGGTTATACTTCTAGTTATCTAGCTCTCATCAATTTTGTTGTTGCCCTTTTCAATGGATCACGTACTGTCAGCAGGACTTTGAAAAGAAGGAATTATGTGCTGAACAGGAGCCAACTAACTTCTCAAACGGAAAGAAGGGAGAATGTAAATTCCAGATGGTTGTTCCCCTCCACTACCACCGCTGTGATAGTTGTGGTCTGCCTGTTTGGCTTGAATGAGATAAACTTTGCAAATTATACAATACATGTTCTGCAAGATCATGCTAATTAGGTGGCTGAATAAATTTCTTTCAAATCAAATCAATGTGTCATTTTTATTTCAGAATATAGCATGTATTTGTTCTCTGCTTATGTAAAATGCAGTATGTTTGTATAAATATATTCAATTATTGCTAGATAACTAAAAATAACTAAACATTGCAAGTATTTTTTTTTATGCTGTGCTTATAAATCATGCAGTCTTTGTGATTTGGAGGCTGGGATAATAATATATTGTTATAATTTGCAAGGTTTGTAGATGTGCAAAGGAGGACTGGAAATTTTAAGGTATAGCGTGGTTTTGTATTGTGCTCCTGATATATCATGGCAATTTTAAACAATGTAGTTTGTAATCCAGTTTTTCTGTTTTTGCCTAACACAGCTTTAAATTCATGTTATTTTAAACAAAGTGCAGGTAATGTAGGACACCTGATTATCACCAGTCGGTATTCAGTTTTGTCACTCCTGATATATTATTTGAAAGCATCAAGCAAAAAATCTGTAAGCAAAGTAAGGCCTCGTTCAGCCATATTAAAATTCTATTTACATTTTTTTTTCAGTATAACTGTGTTAAACTGAAGCTGTTACCTGGCTCAGTGGTCCCCACAGACAATTTCCCTTTATCATTCTGATTTTATTGTAAATGATTGTCAGCATAGTATAGAAAACTGAAAATTCAATTTTGATCAGTCTCACAAGGGACCTGATTTTTCATGACTTACTCTTCCTGTTTTAAAAATAAACTGAAATAGCCATCTAATCTAAGGATTTCTTTTAATGTAGAGGATTAAGATTTGTAATTTGTTTTATTCGAGGGCTTTTCCTTTACTCTGTTAATAGGTAGAAGCTAATATTTAAGGAACTTTTGTGGGAATTATCCCCTTGGGAAAGATTTTGTTTTTCATTTAATATTTCCATTTTATATTTAATGGTGCATTAAGCTGGCTTTTTTCTTTCTTTTTTTCTTTTACACCTGGTGATAATGAACCTGCTGTTTTCTTTTAAAGATAATGTTTTCTTAAGTATTTATTATAATTTAAGGTTTAAATATAGCCATTGCTGCAATCATGGAGCTTAGTCCTTACTGTGAAATAGATTAATGACTCCTGTGGTTTAAAAAATTTAAATTTTGCTTCCTTTCGTTTATTTTCTTTCCTTTATCAAACAGATTTTCAATTACTTTTGAATGACAGGTCAAAAACTTTGAGGCACACTCTCAGTGGATGGTACTGTGCAATCTAAACCTGCTTTATGGGTTCTGTTACTGAGTTGCCCAAGTATGAGCAAATAGAAATAGTGTGAAGTTAGAAGGGGACCATGAGGAGGCAGCTGTTAACAGAATAAGGAAAGGTAGTGATATAATAGAGTGTGGCCTTCCCAGAGACAAAGGTGTTAGCAGCAATTCATTGGGATAAAATCCTGGGCTTAATTTGATTGTGTACAGACATCTCTAGTTCTGTTTCAGAAGCCCTCTGGTGTCCTGTCCATCCTCCAGACCTACCTGTGCAGAGGTGCTGGTCCTGTCTGTCTTCTGTTGTATCTGCCAATCCTGCGGAGGGTGTCCTGCACAACCCAGGGAATAGCAAATGACATCATAATTTTGTTGAAAGTTTGAAGTTCACTCTTTCAGACTGTAGATGCTCACATCTGGTGTCTGTATGTGAGCTAGGGGCATTTGGTCCCATAACAACCAAAGATAAGATCCAGTATGTCTGTTTTAAGTGGAGTTAAGATGCACTGTGGGCTCCAGTGACTGCACTTACATTAATGGTGTACAGTTTACTTACATACAGTGTATATAGTGTATATTAATATTTAAAAAGTAAGGGACTCAGCAATATTAAGGCCTTACACAATGCCACCAGTACAGAACAGTCACTGGAGCCTGGGACGGGAAGGAGAAAAAAGTGTAATTCAGACTGCTGCTCATCTTGAACCTCACACTTTTTGAATTAGATACAGAACAGACAAGGTAGCAGGGGAAAAAAATCATGATCATAGGTTTGTTCTTGCTTCTAACTACAGATTTGCTTCCCTAGCTGAAATAGTTCTTTGATTCTCCGCTTCTCTCCCTGCAGTTGCTATGGTACCTAATGCAACTGGAACAGGAGCATTCTGTCGAGCAGATTTAGGAAGATGCACCTAGGCTTAAGCTTTTTGCATCTCTTCTTAAAACTCAGCTCCTCTCATAAAACCGATCAAGAGCACTTACACAAGTCACTTAAATAATTAAACATATCCATGTCAATTAGAGATCTTCAAAAAAAAAAATCAAAGCATCAGCTTAAGTGAGTGCACTAGTAAAGGCAATCAAACAAGAAATGGATCAATTAAACAGCAACAACAACAAAAACAACAAACCAAATATGAATAAATCCTAGAAAGCAAAACCTTAGGGAAGTAATGGGAGAAGTACAGAATGAGAGCTTTAGGACGAAAGAAGAAAAGAGAAAAGGGGAAATAGGTGTGGTCTTTTTCATTTTTTTTCCTTTTCTATAGAACTTTGTGCTCTCATTTCCATCATGCTTTGCAGTATATGACCATAACACAGACCTTTCTTGGAGAAATTACAGCCTAAAATGAATAAGTAACAGAAAGGAGAATTTGAAGACAGCATTAAGATTTTGGTGTATCCAGTTAATCAGCAGGTTGTCACAGAGAATCCAGGAAATTGCTTTTCCCACTCTTCAAATGCGAATGCTTCTTCTTATGTACTGTGAAGAAAAGAAAATTTGATTGTATTTTTTAGAGACTGATTCCTCTCTTTGTATCATCTAGCATTAATTTTCACTGAAACACATTATCACTAGAGGCTGTAAGGGATACTTCTCCAGCTTGGACCATTTACATGCAAGTCTATTCTGTAACGTTTAAGGAAAGACAACCACAGCATTTTCTCACTGTGTACGCCAAGGATTCAGAACAGCTGATAATTTTTTAATTTGTCATTTGAAAGTGTGAAATTTCATACAGCATAAGAACAGAGTTAGAACATTTCCTGAAAAAAATAAAATTCTAAGACCAAGAAAAGTCAAATTGATATTCTAGCAAAATGAAGCAAGAAAAGCACTCAAAATAGAACATGTTGGGATTAATTCAAAGTGGTTTCTCAAAAAAGCTGTTAACCTTCTTCAGTTCCCATAAAGGTGAAATGAATTTCCCCAAACAATACTGTAGGAGAAAGTGGAAATGGTTAATCTGACTCAAAAACTTTAAAATTTGTACAAATTCTGGGAAAAAAATGTATGCTGTTCTACGGTGCTATATGTGCTCTACAGAGCTACATCTGGATTTTCTGTTATCTTAAAATGTAGAAGTCATTACTGCCTTTTTAACATGGAGTTGCAGTGTTAGTGGCATTGTTTTGCAGTCTGTTTGTATTCACTTTCATAGGGTAAACACTGTTACCTAAAGCATGCAGGATATGGATCTGGTCGATGCATAGATTAACAATACACTTTTAAATGCAAATCCTAAGGGGGTGTTCCCTGACCGTGAGGAAGCATCCACGTATGGTGAGGCAACTTGGCATATGCAATATCCAGGCATAAGCAATATTCAAGACAGCGTTTCTGTAGCAGACTAGCCACATCCATTTTCATAGCATTGAGCTGTGCTGTATGCTGTCCCTGTACTCCGTAACGTGACCGTTTTTCTAGGTTTTCATTTTTGCTTAAGAATGTCTTTAATGCTTAAGAATGAAATGATGATGGTAACCTATCCACGTAGTGTTTTTATAGCATGGCGTCAAATGTATGTGCTGCAAACTCTTGGGTATGGTATTGGGGCAAATGGTGGTGCTTGAGTGGCAAATGCTGCTGGAATACTGATGGTGAGCTATATAGACTGGAGGGAACCAAGCCTGTCTAGAAGAGCCACTGGAACAGACTATCTGTGGGAGTGATAGATTATCAAACCTCACCTCAAGTTTTTCAGTTCAGGTTTAACATCAGCTTTTGAAGATGTGCTGTATTCAAATGCCAGCCACTGCCTTATTTAACAAAGAAATCTCTTGCATGCCCAAGGTGTGTTAGAGCAGTCAGATTCTACGATCCCACTTGAGCCTTAAAAACAGCGAATGCGAACATATGAAGGCATTCACAGTAGTATAATCTGGAATTAAAATGGTTTCTTGATAGGTGAATAACATCAATTTAATCAGAAAACTGAATGCAGTCTACCCTATGCACATTATCCCATAGTATTCTTCCTTGTGCAAATAGTTAATGGAATACCTGGTTCCTGCATGGAATTCAGGTTCTCCGAGCAGTTTTACAACTAAGTGGGATTTATTGGTCACAAATGGAGAAAGATTGTTCATGACAACTGCTTTGTTTCTTACCTGTCTAAGATAGTTTCAGCATCTTGAAATATTGCAACGCTGTTATTTTATGATGAAGAAACATCTCCCTTCCAATATTCCCCCATGCAATCTTTAGGTTATCAAATGAAATCCGTAACATAATATAAGGAAAGAATAAATATGAAAGCAAGCTGCTATGATTTATTATTACTTATTAAATGATTCTTTACTCTTTATGAGATAACATTTCCCCTCCTTTCTTTAGTGGGCTAAATCTTAAAAAAACATTATAAGTTACCTGTGTATTAAGTGAAACCTGGTTATACTGTATACATGTTTCTCCAGTGAACATTATTTCATGGAGAAATAATCTTCTCTAGTGAAGAACAGATGTTCTTTCTTGCTATCCAGTTTATCTTTTGCGATACATGACTCAGTGTTACTATAGCAAGTATATAGAATTGAGAACATGCTTATCTGAAGGAGATGAACATGCTAGGATGGCAAAACAGAACTTGTATATCATGTAAAGCATCATTAAAATTTGAATTTTTGTTGTATTTTCTTACATAAAATAAGGCAAAAATTGGTGGGGGTAATGTCTCGTGTTCTGAATTGAGTGGATAAGCTTTCAACTGTATTGTTTGAGCTCTTAATACCTCTGTCTACAAACCCTGGCCTTATCTATTGCATCAGGTCACTAGAGTTATAAGATAAAAGATTTTAGATAAATGACAATCAATCTGAAGACAAAATTCTTGTCTCAGTACTATGTCAGTTAAGTTCTGCTTCAGGAGTTTTTGAAAGAGTGTTTTTCTTTGTCCACTCTCAGGTCTATTTCTAATACCGGTGTCTAGTTGCCCTGTGAAGACCAAAGCCTATTGTAATCAAGTTGCTATGATTAACCTAGTAAAATTATGCCGTTGAGAAATGCATTAAGTGAAAATTCTAGGATTTTTACTTGTGACTGACTTTTTTGTCTTGTCACTTTGGTAAGCTTTTAAAAAATGTAGCACCTGCTTCTAAGTATTCACTTGTTGAGATTGCATTGGTAAAAAATCTTCCTTGGACTTAGAGCATGACCTGGTAAGGTGTTTGATGAAGCTTTAATTATGCTACTTTTATGCAAACATGTATTTCATCTCTTTCCATTCAAGGAGGGAGAAGGTGCCTTCCTAGAAATGGACAGTAGGGGGACTTGGACTCTGCTCTCTGTAGTATTTATGTATTTTGTTTTATTTTGGAGGGCCACTGGATTCAAAACAACAGTAGAAACAGGAATGCTCCCAACACTGACATGACATCCTTGTTCTCTGTCTTGGAAACAGATTTTGGAAACAGAGTCTTTCTGCTCTTATCTGAGTTTTTGATCAATCAGTTAGAGCTAGGTTTCTTCTGCCTGTTTTCGTTCAGGCCATGGGAGCCGTACGTTCCAGGCCAGAGGGTGACTGCCTGAGCTTTCACAGGAGAGGTGGAAGGTGTTTTCTCCCATGCTGATTGGTAGCCATATGAGGAGCCCCATCTGACTCTCTCCAAATTTAAAGGAGAGAATTTGTGCATTTCCAGACTGAATGCAACTTAATGCTTGGATTTGTGTGTATCAGTGTATGTAAATTAGTGGTTTAATATATTTATCTGTTTGTTTGTTTCTTGTTTGTGGGTACATAAGCTTAATACAGCACTGTATTTTTCCCAGTAAGATTAAGTAGTTTGTTTGGAAACCTGAGAATTGATCTTTTTATATAATACTGTGTCAGAACAGTAGCTACGTTTTAATAAAGTAGGCTGGACCACAGTGTTCAATCATAAATAATGCCATAGATTTCCTATGTGGACTAAGAAGTCATTTAGTCACCCTGGGAGAATTCAGTCTAAGGCCTACCTAAAGTTAAGCCATCAGAAGTATAGCTGAATTCTAGCCAGTGATGCAGACAAACTACTTTTCAATGCTACCTTAGTATGTGGGTGTCTAAAGTGAATAGATATGTTTGCCCTTGATGTGTATTTCTGCTTAGAGAGAAGGGAAGGATTTAAAGCCAAGCTGATGGAATAGAGGACAGGAGAAATGAGAAAGTCTGCTCTGTGGGCTTGTGTGGGTGCATTTACATTAATGTTTCAGGTTGGATTAAGAGAAGTCTGTTAAAAACTGATTCCCCCTGTTGCTCTCACAGACTCCACTTAGGTTCAGATCACAGAGCAGTTGCAGCTGCAGTTCACAAGCTCAGTTCCTTACAGATGAATCTGAACTGAAAGATGCATTTTAAGATTACATCAGTTTTTCTCCAGCCACTAGTGAGCATGGGATCTGTGGGACTTGACCTTGTCTGAAGGAAAGTCCTCCAAAATGCAAGTAGTGTGAACAATGGATCATCTGTGTAAACTTTTTCACTCTGTAGATACATTTCTATTATGCCACAGGGCTTCTAAATGTACATAGCCTGTGTGACCTTGAGTCACAAAGCTAGCCCTAGCCTTATCTAGCAAGGAATTAGCTATCCTTATATGAAATGAACTGGACAGTGGCATGGGACCCAGGCACGGAACTGGATGACCCCCTGGTTCAGCACCCTGGCCTGAAAACGTTCCAGATGGAAGGCATCCCATTTGGGCAGTCCCGGGCAAGGACTGGCTTGTCCTTCTGCCAAACACCTTGGAGCCCATGGAGCCGGATCCACAAGAAGATGTGGAGGAACCAATGGAGGTGGATACACCTCGGCCAGACCAGACCTCTGACTACCCCGGCACCTCTTCGCTCTCTGCCATGCGAGCACACCAACAGCGTCGCAGGAGTGCCCGGCGAGCTCCCTGCTCGTCGCGCAAGCTCCATCCCAAGCATTAGCTTAGAGCCATCAAACACCACGGACATCCTGCAGGCTCACCTGAAAGATGTCCTGGCAGTAAAGAACTCTTGCCGATTCTCAGGGGTTGTGTGAGTGCTTCTTTGCCGTCCCCCAGCCCTTGTGTCAGAGGTGGCATCCCTTCTGCACAGAGCCTCAAGGAAGATCACAAGAGAGGACCCAGTTTCCTTCGGGCTGCTGCGCTGGAGTGACAGGAGGAGTCCTCAAGGGCCATCATGCACCTTTAACATTTGTGAAAATAGACTGAGGGGTGAAAATAGTAGTGTGTAAACGATTATAGATGCCTAATTTCTTATATTAGGAGTGAGTTTCTATATCTGAGTAATTGGTAATGACAGATATGGAGAAGGCTGAGGTACTCAGCAACTTCTGTGCCTCTGTCTGCACTGGTAGACAGGCTTCCCAAGTCTTTCATTTCCCTGAACCCGTAGATGGAGGCTGGGGGATCAAAGTCCTACCCACTGTAAGTGAAGAGCAGGTTCGATACCACCTGATGAATCTAAACAAGTACAAGTCTATGGGACCTGATGACATGAATCCCAGGGCCCTGAGGGAACTGGCTGATGTAGTTGCCAAGCCTCTCTCCATCGCAGTTGAAAAGCCCTGGCATTTGGGCAGTGTCCCTGGTGAGTGGAAAAATGGAAATGCCATGCCCCTACTCTTCAACAGTTAAAACAAAGAATTGAACAAAGAGCACTACTCTTCAACAATTAAAACAATTAGGAGACATTTCTTCTCAGAAAGAGCAGTCAGGCATTGGAACGGGTTGCCCAGGGAAGTGGTTGAGTCACCGTCCCTGGAGGTGTTCAAGGAAAGGTTGGACGTGGCGCTTAGGGACATGGTTTAGTGGGTGACATTGGTAGTATGGTGATGGTTGGACCAGATGATCTTGAAGGTCTTTTTCAACCTTAATTTTTCTATGATTCTATGAGCCAGCAATATGCACTTTTGGCAAAGACAACCAACAGCCTCCTGGGCTGTATTAGGAGGCTTGCTGCCAACAGGTTGAGGGAGATGACCTGTTGATGAACCTGATGATTCAGCACTGGTGAGGGTGCACCTGGAGTACTGTGTCCAGTTGTGAGCTCCCCAGTACAAGAGAGATACGGTGCAACTATATGGTGCAACAGCTATAAGAGGGACTCCAGCAGAGAGCCATGGAGATGATGAAGGGACTGGGGCATCACTCGTAAAAGCAAAAGTAGAGAAAGGTGGGACTGTTTAGGTTAAACTTAGTCATAGCTAATATTGCTGTGGTGTTTTGAGCTTTTAGAGGGTTCAGCACTGGTGGAGGTGAATCTTCCTGTAACATCATTGGTGGTTGGACACAATCTGAATTTGCCAGCACACCTAAATACAAAGGTGGAATTCAGGTGATCATTATAGGTCTCTATAATGGAAAGGTTGGAGGGGATTTTTATTTTTATTTTCAATATGAATGTTTCAGGAGTACTTCTTTCAAGCACTGTTACAGCTGGTAAAACACAGCCAGACATACATGAGTTGGTCCATCCTTTCAGCTGAGCCTTCTTCTGGTGGCATTTAGGCGTGGAGGATTTACAAACTCCAGCTGTTCAGCTTGGAATGGATTTTAATGATAACTGAGGTTACTGTCATTAAAAAAGGAAAGAAAGTCAGAAATTGACTGTAGTAGTGCTAAAAGAGTAAGATTATCTTACTGGATTGCCTTTTGAGTGCATATCTTTTCTTAGCTTGACACTCTATGTGCTAGACTCTTTAAGAGCAGAACAGCACATCCCTGATCCAGGCACTAGCTCTTCAAAACAGGCTTATGACTAAGTATAGGTTGGACTTGGTTCAGTGTTAAGCAAAGGAATTTTATAAAATTAAATTGTTGGGAGAATGTAAGTAACATAACTCTTTATCAGGGAGTGTAGTGATAGGACAGTGATAGGAGTAATGGCTTTAAACTGAAAGAGGGTAGGTTTAGATTAGATATAAGGAAGAAGTTCTTCACTCAGAGGGTGGTGAGGCAGTGGTGCAGATTGCCCAGAGAAGCTGTGGATGCCCCATCCCTGGAGGTGTTCAAGGCCAGGTTGAAAGAGTCCCTGGGCAACCTGATATGGTGGGAGAGGTCTCTGTCCATGGAATGGGGTTGGAACTAGGTGATCTTTAAGGTCCTTTTTAACTCAAACCATTCTGTGATTCTATAATCATTCTTTCAGAAAAAATTCTTTCAGAAAATTCTTTCAGAAAAAATTCTTTCAGAAACCACAGGGCAGAGGCTCATAGCAGCCATCATTTCGGGAGAATTCAAATCTGGCAGTTGTTTATTATGTGGTCATAGAAACTGTAAGTTGTTCATGAGGAGAACAGAGCACTTACATTTTAATCTGAGGAATGATTTTATTTTTTTTTAATCAATAAATATATATAGTTTAATAGTTCTATTGCTTTTCCTCTGAGTAACGTGTGCGAAGAGTTAATTCAGTTCTGTTATTTTTAACACATCTTCAAGAAAACAGGCAATGTTTTAGGTGTTTGGTATTTTAACAACATGGAGATCCCAATCCCTTCTACTGTTGCTTTAGTTCTAAGTACAGCACAGTTGTTTTCTTCTTCCTTGCCGGAGGAGGTCACAAACAACTGAGTTGTTTTGCTGCAAAGAGGAGAGCTTGAATATATAGCTAAAAAGTGATTGAAATGCCTGTTGCTAAGCTGGAGGGAGAAATGTGATCTTCAGGGAAGAAAATTAAACTTCATTCCCAAATACCGTACTAGGAAGCTCCAGCACATTTTACTTCGGGAGCATTGCAATGTGTGTGCAGGCCCTTTGTTTTAGTCATTTTCTTTTGTTTCTATAGATAAGTTCTTGGTCCTTCTTTCCTTCTTTCTAAAGCAGTTGTACTCTGCATCATCTCTTCACCAGTTTCAGAAAGTAAATGTCTTGCAAATATAAATGTTGTTATATTGCCAAGGAAATGCAGAAAACACCGGTGGTAATCACTCTCAGGTGAGGGAGAATCCTTGATGACCCCCTTTCCCCATTTAATGGATGTGCTGAGTTCTTCACTGGAAAAAGTGGGAAGGAATAAAAACATACCAGTCATGCAAAGATAACAGTGCAAAGCCAGCTTGCAGAGTATGAGTATTTTTTTTTTTTTGGTGGATTGTCGTACTTCTTTAAGTTGAATACTTCATTCTCTTGCTCAGACATTTCCTCTCTGGTTTATGTGGTTTACCTTTTAGTGTTCATAACTTTCTTTTCAATATTTAATTTAAGTTTGATGATTTTTGTCTAATACCTTCACTTGAATCGGAGATTAAAGTCTGTACTTAAAAGCAAAACTCTTCCTTTCCCATATATCAGACATACTATGCAGCTGTGGTTTAGTTTCCTAAGCACAAGTGTCTAACACTGTATTTGATGACCTGGAACCTCTTAACTGGCCTCAATTAGCTGTTCTGGAGATCTGGAGATCCTGTGCCACATCTTCCTGGCTGTCATGGGTATTCAGGGGCTTTTTGCAGTCTCACTGTATGTCTGTGTTTAGGTAGCTAAAGACCATTCAAATTTCTTTAAAGCAGATTTTATTGACAGTGATTTTGATGGCAGTGGAACTGATAGTTAATAACATTGTTAACACTTACTCAGGAATTATCTGAACACTGAGACTGGGAGGATAAGTGTTTTTTTTACTGGTCTGACAGGAAAGCTTTAGCATACGTATGTAGTGTACTGGAACTCATGCAGAAATCTGTCTTCCCAAGTAAGAGCAAGCAGGTATTTGATACATTGACATGCTTTGCTGAAGCATTGCTGAAGTTACACAGCTGTTTTCTGAGGATAAAAGGACAGCAGCAATCAAAGGGCCATAACTACTAGAAAGTGTCTTGATTCCTGCAAAGAGGGATTTGATGTCAGTGGTGGGACAAAGAAATGTGACTCGTGTCTGAATCACACAGATGGCCTAATGTAGAGCTAGTTGGGTATTTTTGTGGAAATTCAGCTTTCCTTTTCCTTTTCCCAATACTGTTGCTCGTTAAAATACCTGGGAGCCAGATTAAAATCCTGTCAAGAGGAGTTGTGTTGGGCGATGCCTTTATGCTGATTGGGACTTGAAACATGCATTCTGTTTGACGTGCCATATATAGTGATAGAATCACATGTCCTTAATTTTTAATGATAATGTATCAGAAAGACGAGATAATATAATAAATGGACATTCATTGTTCAGTGTATATTTTTTTCTAACTTGGTATGATTTTGTTTCATCACTTAGACTGATCTGATGGGTAGTACTTGAGGTTTCCTTTTCCTGTAACCTCTTCCCAAAAGTTTCAGAAGTCAAAGGAAATAGGATTTTCTTAAGAGCCTCTGAAACTCTTTAAAGAAAATAGAACTCTCTTTTTCGACAGTTAGAGCATTTCAGTCCAAACTAGCTTGCTCAAACATAACAGATGACCGAAATTTTAACAGCACTTTCAAAAGACGGCTTTGTTGATAATGTGAAAGCAAAGCAATTAGTTTGCTTTCCAGACTTCTCAGCTGTTGTTCACAAGGAAGGTATTGTGAGAAGTTCTACTCTTGCCTTTGATCCTTTCCTTCACACTTATAAATACATGTAAGTGAATACTGATGGTTTCTATTCTTTACTAATTTTTCACATAAAAATCTCTTAAGAATAACCGTGAATGATTGCATGTAGTGGTTTATAAATATGTTTCTCTAATACTTCTCTTCTGAGAAGAATAAAAAAGCCATTGTGGTTGCATTTGGTACAAAGGTTACAAATATTTGCTTTGAACACCTGCACTGTCAGTCTGAAGGAAAAGGGGTTTGAGGAACATTTATCGGTAAACAGCTGTAGCTTTGAACCTACAAGCACAGTAACCCAGCAGAGTTCAATGCATGTTGTCTCCTCTGGTACATAAAAAGCAGGAGTTTTTGCAGCGTACACAATTGTGTTCAGGTTACATATATATATACATATATATTTTTTTTTCTTTTTATAAATTCTTATGAAAAGGACAGGTATTTTTGCCACCCTCATGTGCATACACTGAATGTGTGAAGACTTTGAAGTCCAGGATCTATGCTTTTTTTTTCATCTGAGAGTTGGTAAGTGGAGGGTACACCTCACTGAAATTAGCTTAATAGTATGGCGATTTAGCATTAAGTCACTCGACAGCGGAGTGTTGGAATCACTGAGATAATGAAGTCATCTGTTGAGGACATGCTAAAAGGCTTTTCTGAGACAAGTCGTCTGACTTAGCTGTTTAAAGGTACCTATTTCTTACTGTTGTCTGCTCACACTTAGTGATTTTAATCTTTAGAAAATTAGTTGAATGTAATTCTGCTTTAAATTAGGGACTTAAAGTCCCTTTGTAGACTGTAGAGAGAAAGGATAACGCAGTGCACCCAAGTCAGAGTCCAGGAGATACCTTTCTCCATTAACACCAGAAAGAGCCTGGGGCCATGATACTCCTTACTGTCTGCATTTAAGTGGAGTGCATTTGAGTTGCTGTCCAAAATCTACAAAGTCTTCAGAACCCAGCTTCTTTCCTCTTAACTGAGACACCTAAGTTTAGGAGCTTAGCTTTTCAGGGCTGTGGTGTAGTCTACAGAGAGAGAAAGATATCTGCAGGAGATGAGTCTGCTTCTCCTCCTTCATTGGTGACATGATAGGATGCTTCAGTTGGTACCTAAAGTTAGACAACATGAACTGAGGTATCAAGTACCGTTGATTTCAGAAGGAGTAGGATTGGCATTGTGAATTTAGGTATTTAGAAGGTATACTCACTACCTTTAAGTATTTTGATTTCTAATATCTATGTTCTGACTCCTTGTGCAAATAGAGGTTCAGTAGATTCAGTCAGAAATCAGTTTCTCTGTTGGCTATCTGAGGTACCCAACAATTCTGGCATACTTATTTTATGTAGCTTCTACATTAAATCAGTAAGAATTTCATCCTCTTGTGAGCATGATTTTTTATCTTCTGTTTCTGTGCTTGTATATCACAGAATCACAGAATCATCTAGGTTGGAAGAGACCTCCAAGATCACCCAGTCCAACCTCCTACCCAACACCAACAAGTCCTCCACTAAACCATATCACTAAGCTCAACATCTAAACGTCTCTTAAAGACCTCCAGGGATGGTGACTCAACCACTTCCCTGGGCAGCCCATTCCAATGCCTAACAACCCTTTCAGTAAAGAAGTTCTTCCTAATATCCAACCTAAACCTCCCCTGGCGCAACTTGAGCCCATTCCCCCTCGTCCTGTCACCAGGCACGTGGGAGAATAGACCAACCCCCACCTCGCTACAGCCTCCTTTAATGTACCTGGAGAGTGCGATAAGGTCACCCCTGAGCCTCCTCTTCTCCAGGCTGAACAATCCCAGCTCCCTCAGCCGCTCCTCGTAAGACTTGTTCTCCAGACCCCTCACCAGCCTCGTCGCCCTTCTCTGGACTCTCTCAAGCACCTCGACGTCCTTCTTGTAGCGAGGGGCCCAAAACTGAACACAGTACTTGAGGTGCAGCCTCACCAGAGCCGAGTACAGGGGGACAATCACCTCCCTAGCCCTGCTGGCCACACTGCTTCTTATACAAGCCAGGATGCTGTTGGCCTTCTTGGCCACCTGAGCACACTGCTGGCTCACATTCAGCCAACTATCAACCAGTACTCCCAGGTCCTTCTCGGCCAGGCAGCTTTCCAACCACTCATCTCCCAGCCTGTAGCGCTGCTTGGGGTTGTTGCGCCCCAGGTGCAGGACCCGGCACTTGGCCTTGTTGAACTTCATACAGTTGACCTCAGCCCATCGGTCCAACCTATCCAGATCCTCCTGCAGAGCCTTCCTACCCACGATCAGATCGACACACGCACCTAACTTGGTGTCATGTGCAAACTTACTGAGGGTGCCCTCGATCCCCTCATCCAGATAATCGATAAAGATATTGAAGAGAACTGGCCCCAGTACTGAGCCCTGGGGGACTCCACTAGTGACTGGCCTCCAACTGGATTTGACTCCATTCACCACAACTCTTTGGGTCCGGCTATCCAGCCAGTTTTTAACCCAACGAAGCATACGCCAGTCCAAGCCACGAGCAGCCAGTTTCTTGAGGAGAATGTTGTGGGAAATGGTGTAAAAAGCCTTACTGAAGTCAAGGTAGACCACATCCACAGCCTTTCCCTCATCCACCAAGCGTGTCACTTTGTCACAGAAGGAGATCAGGTTCGTCAAGCAGGACCTGCCCTTCATAAACCCATGCTGACGGGGCCTGATCGCCTGCTTGCCCTGTAAGTGCCGCGTGATGACACTTAAGATAATCTGCTCCATGAGCTTCCCTGGCACTGACATCAAACTAACAGGCCTATAGTTCCCCGGGTCTATATAATACCTCTATATAATACCTCCTTACCTCATTGAGTATCTGTGGTATTGGAAGGATGAAATATATTGAAAAGCTTGCATGCCAGGTGAGTATTGGAGATGGCTTTTAACAGAAGTAGCTAGTTTTGTCTGGTTTTACTGACCAGACTCTATTTTTCATTGATTCCTATCACAAACTTTTATGCTGAGGAATAGTATTGCATTGAAGCAGGAGGGGATAGCTTTTACTGGCAATTTTTAGTAAAGTACTGATTTTGATTCTGAATATTCATAAAGCTGTTTTAAATTTTCTATTTATTTACTTGTATCATAGATATGAACTTTAAGGTTTTCCTGTTCCTTGCTGCTCATTCCAGCCTCTTTGACAGGACGTGCTGTGCCTGTCACTCTTTGTGGTAGCTCAGACACTTTTGTGGCTGTTTTGTGAACTAGAGTGGGAAACTGGTGCTGGATAGTTTTCCTTCTGTATTATTTTTATATTGGATACTTTCCTGATCTGCTTCACGGAGCAGCTGCACAAACAGTTGCATGTCTGTCTGATACTGCAGCCAGAGATCTGTGAAACCATAGCCTTAGACACAGTGCTTTTGAGCTACTTCCAGTGCTTATAATTAAAAGACAGCTATGATTATGGGTCTGTCATAACTTGTGTTTTCATAATCTTATTAGAATAGATATTTAGATTCATCCCAACATGTAATTATTAATTGTGTCTGTTTACTGTAAATCAAATGGGCTACTTCAAGTTCAGGGAAGGGAAGTAGTATCACCACATCAAGTGCTTTGCGTAACTAACATCAAAACCTATTTAACTGAAAAATAGGCATAGTTTGTCCATAGAATAGCTTAATTAATATTGGATATTAATATTCAAGTAAATATAAAATGGATGAGAACCAGTATTTCAACTTCATAAGAATTTATATGAAAATTTGTTACTTGAGTTCTGTACAATGCAGACTGAAAATATATTGGTAGTTAATCAATACACATAATTCTATCAAGAAAATAGCAATAATTGAAAAAATATTATATTAGAGATTTCTGGTGTCACATGTGAGTGATCCACAAATTGGATCTGTAAGTTACTGTAAAATTTTTGAACTGAACTCTGAAATTCAGCAGAACTCAAACTCAGAGTAAAAGCTAGGGGTGCATTGAAGTTGCAATGATGGAAGATGTGACTAATGTTTCATTTAAAATATTTCTTCTATCCCTCAAAGTCTCACTGTCGCATCCATCTGAAGAAAATAGAATTTTGAAGTTTAACACCTATCTCAAAATAAAGGTAATAAAGATTAGGTTTACCAAAAATACATGTTCATATAATGTGATAAATAATAATTCAGAAGACACTTATGAATCAAAGAAATTCTTAGTAATGTCATACCCTGAGTCTGCTGGGCTTTTAGTAGCTTCATCATGTTCATAAAATTGTAATTCTAATTAAAAATGAATGTGAAAGATGCCTTTTTTTTTTTTTTTCCTAGGTAAGGAAGTATCCCACAAAATGTGGGGTAGACAAGCCCTTTTCTGGAGAGATTTTAAAACTGAGAGAAACAGGCAAATGTTTATATTAGCTGCTGTCATAAACATCCTTTTTGTTTCAATGTGGCAAGTCCTTCTAGATGTATGTTGTCCCTACCAAGAAAAGTCCCTTCTGCTTGAAAATACACCAGTTCTCAGCTCTTTAGAAAAACTGTAGCAATTGGATATCTGCAGCCTGTCAAACAAAAAGAAGCATAATTGAGCTAGAGAGCAAAGGGTAGATTTATGTTGACAGTTCTGAGTCAGAGAAAGGTGTGATTGGCACACATATGCGGTCACACAGATGCGACTTCGCACCACAGACATGCCTCTAGCACCTGGGTGCTCTCATCCAGGGTGACAACATTATGATCTTAAGCTCATATTATGAGATCACACGGCACGTGCATGGCATCCAGGGGATCAGGCCCAGCCAACACAGGTTTACGAAAGGCAAGTCGTGCTTGTCCAACCTCATCTCCTTTTATGACCGCGCGACCAGACTGGTAGATGAGGGAAAGGCTGTTGATGTAGTCTACCTAGACTTCAGCAAAGCCTTTGACACGGTCTCCCACAGTATTCTCCTGGGGAAACTGGCTGCCCATGGCCTGGACAGGTATACTCTTCTCTGGGTCAAGAACTGCCTGGAGGGCTGTGCCCAGTGGATAGCGTTTAATGGAGTTAAGTCCAGCTGGCGTCCCATTACAAGTGGTGTCCCCCAGGGGTCGGTACTGGGGCCTATCTTGTTTAATATCTTTATTAATGACCTAGATGAGGGGATTGAGTGTACCCTCAGTAAGTTCACAGACGACACCAAGTTGGGAGGTAGTGTCGATCTGCCTGAGGGTAGCGTGGCCCTTCGGAGGGATCTGGATAGGCTGGATTGCTGGGCTGAGGCGAATGGGATGACGCTCAACAAGGCCAAGTGCCAGGTCCTGCACTTTGGCCACAATAACCCCATGCAACGCTACAGGCTTGGGGCAGAGTGGCTAGAAGACTGTGAAGAGGAAAAGGGCCTGGGAGTGTTGATCGATGCTTGGCTGAATGTGAGCTGGCAGTGTGCTCAGGTGGCCAAGAAGGCCAACGGCATCCTGGCTTGTATCAGGAATAGTGCAGCCAGCAGGAGCAGGGAGGTGATCTGTCCCCCTGTACTCAGCTTTGGTGAGGTTGCACCTCGAGTACTGTGTTCAGTTTTGGGCCACTCAGTACAAGAAGGACATCGAGGCCCTGGAATGTGTTCAGAGAAGGGCAACAAAACTGGTGAGGGGTCTGGAGCACAAGTCCTGTGAGGAGCGGCTGAGGGAGCTGGGATTGTGTAGTCTGGAGAAGAGGAGGCTCAGGGGAGACCTCATTGCACTCTACAACTTCCTGAAGGGAGGTTGTGATGAGGAGGGGGCCGGCCTCTTCTCGCAGATAACTAATGATAGGACTGGAAGAAATGGCCACAAGTTGCACCTGGGGAGATTTAGATTAGATATCAGGAAAAACTTTTTCTCTCAAAGAGTGGTCAGGCACTGGAACAGCCTGCCCAAGGAGGTGGTGGAGTCACTGTCCCTGGCGGTGTTCAAGAAGTGCCTGGATGAGGTGCTACGAGATACAATTTAGCAGCTTAGTGGGTAGTATTGGTGATAGGAGGGTGGTTGGACTAGATGATCTTGTAGGTCCTTTCCAACCCTGTGTTTCTATGATTCCATGATATTCATACTTCCTAACTTCGGTTAACTCTGAGGCTGTGTCTGTACTAATAAATAATGCACTGCCTGTGAGGAAGATGGAAGCTATTTTTTATACAGGTTGCCCAAGCATTATTACACTCTTTGGCAAGGTTTTTTCTTGTGCCACTTGTGTCTTGTGCTAGAGAAGACAAAAGGAAAAAAAAACAACAGTCGTAGATGTTAGGAAGTGTGAGGACCTAGAAATTACTCTTGGTGATGGGTATGAATAGACAGAGAACCTGACCAAACTTCTTTATCCTTACTGCGTTTTGTGGCTGGCATATTGTTGCAGGTGAATTACTGAAGCAAGTCCTTGACGTGGGATTAGCCAAAAGAGCTTGTTAATTGATGCTTAATGATAGTCAAACACTGTACTACTTAACATGTCTAAAAATTAAGATAGCTTAATAGCTACACAACATATCTCTTAAACTTGATATATATGAATATTGCATGCATATAAATAGTGTCACTTACCTCTCTGCAAACATCAGATGCCGGGTAAGAGATCTCTCCTCTCTTGAGGAGACCTTGAGAAGTATCCTTGCTCAAGGGGAGATCACAGCCATGCAGCCTTCTGCCATACAAGAAAGCTCAATGGGCTCTAGTGGCTGCAAATATTTATAGTGTAAAGTTGTTGACTTGTTGTCAAGCTTCTTCCTTTTACAGTCATGCAATACAGGCTGATTATTTCTTTTCTCATTAGTAGTTTCTCAACCACACCGCCTCTGCATAGGAATTCATGTCGTTAGACATGAATTAGTTCTTCTGAGGTGTGACTCTACAATTTTACAGCATTTGTGTCCCAATTATCAGCAATGCTTGAGCCAGAGAGCTGCCAGCATAGAATAAAGAGAGTGCATCTGTCACACATATTTTGAAGTATTCCTTTAAATATGATTTTGTTAGATAAGGATAATCTGGTTTCTTGCAGTTACTACACACTATCCATTTCCACTTACTCATAATCACATCTAAAGAGATGCATTTTTTGTTTATTTTAGAGGTTTTTCCTCCCCCTCCTATTCAGTTAGCTATATGCAACCTTTAGTAATGCACATTAAAAACGTGGAATCTAGATTACTAACCTTCTTAGACTTATTGTATAATAAATAAATTCACTCACACTACAGAATTGGATTTTAGAATTGATTTTGGAATTGATTTGCCCTTCAAATAATACATTATCCCTGGAATAGTTAAAAAATATACAAAATCGCTTTTTGTTGTGTTAAAATCCCGTGGAATAAAATACATAAGCCAATGTTCCAGGGAATGAAATACCAACATATGAGAAAAGCGACATTAAAAGAAACATTATGAGATGGATTAAATGTAGTAAGAAAGAGGGAGCAAATTTCCGTTTTCTGTTGTAATAACTGCAAGTGTGTTCATTCACTTACTTATGGCTATAACAATAATGCACAGCTTCTGGACTGTGAACTTGAAAGGACATAAATGCTAAATGAGGTCAAGCCTGCAGGGCTGAATTATTCCTTTTGCAGCCATTACTGTTTCTACAGAAATCCAGATGTTTTAAGGTGCATATTGACACGACTCCCTGTGTCAGTTTGGTTGCATTGCTTTGCTATAGTACTAGTCCGTAACTCTGTGATGTGTAGCTAGTTTGTACTTTTTGATTACCAGCTCTAAGTTTTGGGGAGTCACCATTACTATCATCACCCGCATGTGAGAAAAGTATATTATTCTCCCACAGACCTGCTCATATAGTTACTTGCTTGTACTTTTTGACAGCTGGAGCCCTGTCTGAACTGTGGTAAAATCTTTGACTAAGTTGCTTCAGTAGATCATCTAGTCAAATGTTATATAATTATGTGTATATTGAATTTAATAGGTAAAATTTAACTAAATGTTTTCCAGAGAGAAATCCGATTTTGTTTTGAAGTTTTCATGAGGAGAGGATGAAACCATTGCTTTCCTTGATAATTAGATCAAGTAGGTAATTATAGTGTATGTGAACATATTTTCTGGTAGATTAAAGAGTCCTTTAATATTCAGTATTTTCTCAATATAATATTCTCCTTATGAATGTAATGATACAATTCTCAATAATAGTTTCAGTAAGTGAAGCAACTAGCTAAGTGCCTTACTGTAAAACATTTTATCTGATCCTCAAATAGTTTTACTGCTTCTTTTCTTCAGTATCTTTTTTTTTTTTTTAACAAAAAATTAAAAACTACATAGGATTTTATGGTAACAATCATGTCAATGCCATTTACAGAAGTTACATTTTCTCTGTACTTCTTGTACTTCTATTGCATTCTTCTTATTACTTGTTTGTGTATAACTGTTTTTTTTCCTGAACCTGTCCGTAATCTTTGTTACCACATCTCATACTGCATTTTTTCCTTTCAGGATTAGCTGAGTATGATGAGAAGTGACTGAACTTTTTCCTCCACAGTGTCCCCTACCCAAACACTTCAAGGTTTCACCTACTGCTGAGTGAAACTTGTGGAGAATTTTTAAGAAACAATGGTCTTAAATACCTGCAGTATACAGATAATGTCTTTCTGATCCTGAAAGCATGCCATGTAGAACTAATGAGTCAAAGGAGGAAAGTTGAAAACCAAACTCCACTAAGTTATATACAAATAAAATTGTCATCCTAAGTCCAATAAACAGCATTTTCCCAATAAACAAGAACTTTTAAGACCCTTGAAAACACGGGGACTGTATGGGATTATGGAATACTGTTTGTAAATTTTATATGTTCAGGGTGAATGCAAGATGGGATAACAGTTTCTTCTCAGTGCCTTTAGGGGTGATGATTCCCATTGTCATCTCCTGACTTGAGATATGAGGTGTTTACTTTTCCCTCTGTGTTCTACCAATGATAAGAGAATGAAGAGAATTCCCCTTCCAAATCTTTCTTAATGTTTGCAGGCTTTTTATTAATAATTTCCTTCTGCAAATTTGGCACACTGATTTCTGTCATTTCATGACTGGAAGTGGTCTGCCTCTGTTCAAACAGTTGTGCATCAATTGATTTTGCATGGTAATATGTGCGCGTTAAAGGGTACTTATCAGAGTCAAATGTTTTCCTGTTTCAGAGATCTGCCTAGGGCTTTGCACTGAGACAGTTTTGCGAAGTTGAAAATATTTAGTAAGGCAACAGATATAACAGATTTGGAATTGCCACTGATAAATACATTTACTGCAATAGTGCAAATATATGATAATAGTGCAAGATAAATGAGATAAATGCTATCCTGGGTATTCCTCACTAAAGGACGGAGGCACAGAGCTTACCAAGAAGGTGTCCCTCTCTTGGTGGAGGAAAAGGAGCACAGCCCATCAATTGTCTCTTCTAGGTCTCCAGTTTCTTCTTTCTCTCCCCACTCTTTCTTTTCTCTCACTTTTTCTAACTGCTAATGCTAACAGTGGCTCTTTTCCCTAATACTAACTTCCCTCTTTTCCTTAATATTTTTACCTTATTTGTCATCTCCCCTCTTCCCTCCAGGACAATGTTTAGCATGATTTGGGTGGAGAGTTGAGTACTATCGTTATATATGTTTAGCCTATTCTTCATTAAGCTCATTGTTATATCCAGGATTGTTAACTTTAATATTAATTTTACAAATAATGAAGCAAAAGGTTTTACTCGGGGCACCGTGGCCTTCAAGATCCTGTTCCACCACCAAAACAGGGCCGTCCTGCCACCACAAGACTCCCTCCTTCAGTAACCTCTCCCACCAAGCTTGCAGACCTCCATCCACAAATGTTGTATAAGAGAGAAGCAGGAGCAAGCTGCTCAGCTCCCCCTTGTCCAAGGCTGATGCTTATCAGTGACACTAAGAAGTCTGACTATTCTCTGCAGTGTTACGAATCTCTCTCTTTTTAGGCCCCTATTACAAGTTTTTCTCGATATATTCTATTTGCGTCTAGTACTTCCATCTAATTCCCATCCATTTATACTGTTTTATTGAAATGAAAGTGTAGCCGTTGCTCTTAACTATTGCTTATCTTCCTTTTAACAATCTGAATTAAAGGCATTTATGCATACATTATAGTAAATTTAGAAGCCTTTCTTTTGTAGGGGAGCGTTAATGTCATAAGCTAATGGATATTTCTAATTGATATTTAACACACTTTAATTTATTATTTTATTTTATTTTTAGGCTGTTTACAGTAACCTGATTGATTGTACCTCAGCAGTCCTATTCAGAGAAAGAGTAACAGTGAACATAAATGTCAGAGTAATTAGTTAAACCAAATAGGAGGGAAGAATCTAGTGTTACATAGGATATATATTTACAGAATATATGTGTACCCAAACCAAGAAGATTTTGTTTGGGTTTGGGTGGGCATATATCCTGTATTCATGTATTTTGTTGGCTTGGGTTACATGGTGTTAGCTGCTTGCTATCATACACGCAATCCTATCTCTTTACTTTAGACCTTCCCTACAGGATTGAACCTTCAGAGTTTCGCTGGATTTTTCCAGTCACTTTCAATAGGTAATGACTAAACAAAGTATGTTTATAAAGAGTTCGTTGTTTAGAGATCAAATCAGTTGTTTCCACGGAAAACTGATGAGGCAATTTCCAATATCTTTAGCAATGTTTAGAAAACATATTTTCCTGAAATATAATTCTCTACTCTCCTGAAATAATTATCTACTTTGCTCTCGTGAGACCCCACCTGGAGTACTGCGTTCAGCTCTGGGGCCCCCAGAACAAGAAGGACATGGACCTATTAGAGTGAGTCCAGAGGAGGACCACAAGGATGATCAAGGGGCTGGAGCACCTCTCCTATG
This sequence comes from Cygnus olor, assembly GCF_009769625.2. Lineage (NCBI taxonomy): Eukaryota > Metazoa > Chordata > Aves > Anseriformes > Anatidae > Cygnus > Cygnus olor. Next base: position 156,758,851 of record NC_049169.1, on the reverse strand, counting down.
AAGACAGGCTGAGGGAGTTGGGGTTGTGGTACTGGGTCTGGCTGGGATGGACTTAAGTTTCCTTGCAATGGCCCATGTGGTGCTGTGCTCTGCACTTGTTCTTCTGAGGAAGGGGAGTGAGAGAGCAGTTGTGGTGGAGTTCAGCTGCTCAGCTGGGTAAAACCACCACAGCTCTTCAGCCCGGAGAAGAGAAGGCTCAGGGGAGACCTTATAGCGACTTTCCAGAACCTAAAGGGGGCCTACAGGAAAGCTGGGGAGGATCTCTGTCAGGGAGTGTAGTGATAGGACAAGGGGGAATGGCTTTAAACTAAAAAGAGGGTAGATTTAGATTAGATATAAGGAAAAAATTCTTCACTGTGAGGGTGGTGAGGCACTGGCACAGGTTGCTCAGAGAAGCTGTGGATGCCCTATACCTGGAAGTGTTCAAGGCCAGCTTGGATGAGGCCCTGGGCAACCTGACCTAATGGGTGGTGTCCCTGTAGGCAGGGGGCTTGGAACTAGATGGTCTTTAAGGTCTCTTCCAAGCAAAACCATACTATTATTCTGTGAAATGATAGTGAGATTTTAAGTAATTTGTTTTCAAAGATACAATGGTGCAGAGTGAAAGAAAGCAGTGCTTTAAGCAGGGAATGATGAGCTACTAATGGGAATCGGGAGTTAGCTTTTTAGCTCAAACTTCATCTAATTTTGTCCTAATTTGTTTATAGGATAAAAGGCATTCAGATGAAGATATCATATTATGAGTTTTCCTGTCTGTACCAGATGATATAAATACAAGTGATGGTGTATCTTGATGGAAATCTCTCAGAATAGACTGTTAATTTATTACAATATTTTCCAGTTACTCTTGGAATGAATTTGACTGAGACAAGATTTCTGAAACCAGTGATCGAGTTGCTCTCAACATGAGATAGAAAATAGATTTCCAGAAAATATTGCACAGGATTGTGAGGGGAGGTGGCAGATTTTACTTGAAAATAATACAAAATTTGATAAATAATACAAAGACTTTGAGGTGTTGAATCAGAACAAAGGGGAACTTTGTTTAAGGTTTAATCAGGAAGTTACCACGAGGAGCTGTAAGGAAATCAGTGTCAGTGTTGACTTCTGTTTTCAGTCTTCAGCACAGTTGTTGGAAATCCACTGCAGTGTTTTTCAGTGATTTATAGGATACTGCTGTTCTGGAAAGCTGGCTGCTGTTACCAGTTAATGAAAGTATGATCAAGTGTTGACATATATTTTGGAACTACATAAAATAGCATGTGAGAAACTCCCCATGTCTTTGTACTGAGTCAATACTATGATTTTCTGACAAAACTGTAGCTGAGAGTCTGTTAGTATAAAAGATGGAGAAAATGTGGAAATTTAAAATTACCTGAGGTTGTCCATGAAAATACCATTTTATTTATAGATTGATTTGTGATTTCAGCCTTTTAGTTTGAGAAGTTGTTAGTCTATTCTTTTAATATCAGAGCACAGGTTATAGCTGCCCAAAGGGAATTCATTAAGGGCAACTTACATAACCAGTCTTGCATCAAACAGTACGTGGAGTTATCAGTGCGATGCAGAACACTTTCAGGAAACAAACACTGCACATCAAAGTGTAAAGTGAATCCGGGGTATTTTCATACAAATGTTTGGTACTGTACTACTACAATGAGTATCTCACACTAGCATTTCCAGCTACATTTTATTGCTTCTCCAGACTTCTTTTCCCATTTCCCCTTTTTCTCTTTTTCCCTTTTCCCTACAAATAAATACAAGACGAATGTGTGCCCTTGAATTATATGTTGTAAGTTTTATGTAATTCTAAGAAGAGTGTAAGAGCACATTGGTTCCATAATAGACTTTTACTCATAGTTTTGGTTTTCAGTTTGTTCTGTGTGCTACCAGGGCTGATATCACTTCTGTTACACAATAAACCAAGTATCATACTACCAAGCATGGAAGTTTTCTGTTTATTTAGGGCTTTCACAACTTCTTCCAGTCAGCTAAGGGTTTGCAGACATTTTCCATCTGGGAAAGGATACATTGGGCAAATTGGTAGATGCTGTAGTGAAGAACAGAATTAGCGAATATATATATAAGTAATGTGGGCGGAGAGCCAGTGTGGATTTGTAAAGAGAAGTCATCCTTCACGTTTATTGTAGTTTTTGGAAGTAATTAGGTAAAGGAGATAATCTGGAATGGAAATAGTTTACTTGGATTTCCAAAAGGCTTTTGACAAATAACTCAGCCATACGATAAAGTATAAGGTCTTGTATGGATGAATAATAAGTTAACAGGTAAGAATTAAGGGATAAAAAAATACTCAATTCTCAGAATGGAAGGAAAACTTCTAGCTGGATATGTTTTGGGCTCTATGCAGCTCATCATAGTTCTAAGTAATCTGAAAAGGGGACAGCAACATGAAAGTTATTGGTAGTGAGTATTTCAGGGTAGTAAAATCAGGACCAACTGTGCAGGGCTGCAGAGGTATCTTTTGAGAGGTAGAGCAACTGAAAGCTAGAAAGCTAGATAACAGTATGAGATTAATGGCATTCATGGAAAAAGAAAAATATGAATTTTATTTTAAAAAAAGTGACTTTGAACTGTTTCCACTCAGTGCTGAGATACTGGGTTTGTGATAGTTTTGTAAGTCAGTCAGTTCAGTGCTCAACAGGAGTAAAAACAAACAAATCAAAAAACAAAACAAAACAAACAAAAAAAAACACCACCAAAACCAAATGGAGTGTTAGGAATTCAGCAAAAAGAGAAGAAAATAGAGCATTAGATATTGGAACAAAAAGCCACAGTAGGCTTGCATTTTTGAAAGTTTCAGCTTTTTCATTCATCTCAGAATGGGTTTTGTAGTAGAACTGGTAAGGTTCAGATAGGGAAACAAGGTATCACGGATACAGAAAGACTTCCGTATGATGAGTGACAAATTAGTTCTGGAAAAGTCTTTAACAACAGTAGCTCTTTGGCCTAGAAAAGGGTTTAACAAGGAAGGATATGTTAAAGATGTATAAAATCCTGAGTGGCATGGAGAGGATAAACAGAGATCTGCTTTTCACTCTTTCCTCCAATACAAGAAGTAGGGGACATCAGGTGAACCTACCAGAAGGTGGCTCTTCTCAGAACACACAAGGTGTGAAACTGATGGCATCAGGCTGGAGTGGTTGCAAAAATTTTACATCTATTCTATTCCACAGAGCAGTTCACTAGTAAGTGCAAAGTTACCACCCCTGGCTAAAGAAATCTCACAGTCTCAGATAGCTGGAAGTTAGGAAAGGGTCCTGGAGAATGGCAGCTCTGGTGTGATGCTTTTCAATAGGCATCTCTTCCACCACTTCGGACACAATATGGATGTAGATGGATTTTTGTTCTGATGCAGTTCAGTATTATAAGCAGATGAAATTATTTCCTCTATTTGATATGGATCATAAAAGTAATATAAACTTAAAGTAGGCTAAAGGAAAAAATGTGGGGAATGACGTTATGCTTTTACACTCAACTATTTAAAGATAGGGAAGTAAAAATCCAAAGAGATGCTAATTCAGGATTTTTTTATTTATCGAGAATTGCTAGTAGATATTCTTTTTTTTTAAATATCTTTAGTCATTTCGCATTTAAAATAATTCTCATAAATTACAGAAGACAATTTTGGGTATCCATTATCTAATTCTTTAAAGACTGTAAAAAAAATCTGTAAAAATATATATATTTGCCAGTGGGAGTTTGTAATTATTATATCAAACAGAATAACTTTTCTTTTAGTTAACAGCACCATTACTTTTTCTCCAAACCCAGATATTTTTCCTTTTTATTTTAAAAGACAAGCATGCAAATCTTCTATCTGCTCACCACGTTGTCTATTCTAGTAACAAGGTACATAATGTCTTGCACAGGCATGTTGCCAGTGTTTGTCTAACAGAATTTTTTTAGAAATTTTCATAAGCAGTACTCAAGTCATAATATGGAGGATTTGTTAATATTTATTTTCAGTAGGTGCTGATTAATACTGCTGTATTTTCATCTTGAAATATTGATTGAGGTATGAACTGTAGAAAAACTCATTTAAATTTGGTAGTGGAGTAAGTTCAAATACTATGTGCAGCCCCTACTTGCAGGTCAGCTACTACCATGCCTAAATTTTTCACTCTGGTTCTTAGTGAAGGATCTGAAATGCAGATTGCTGTAGGTAGGTGATAAGGTTTATTCTGAAATTGTATGTAGTGATTGCAGACTGCCTTGTATTTTTACCATGTAGGTATAGAATGCCAAAAAATAAAAAAATCTGTTCCCTTACCCCTTTCCCCTTCAAAGTATCATTGATACAGTCAAAGCAGCCAGATGTCTTGGTCTTATAAGACGTAATTTAGAATTCTCTACTGGCAGCAGAAGCCTTCATTTTTATTTTTTATTTTTTAATAAAATGCCTCACTGTTCTCTTCCAAGAAAAATAGAAATAGTGAGGGGAGGAAGACACAATATTCTGCATTATGGTTGAGTGCCCTAACCTTAAACCATGGATCTTCATTGAACTTCTCCTTTTTGTTCCATGAAGCTCTTGTTCCTTTCTGTAGCTACATCCAAAAAGGTGAAGAGACTCTTCACTTTTCTCCCCTCAACTTTTCCTTACACTCTGAAGGTTAGGGGTGAGAAATTAATGCAGGGTTTGTCATCAGACTCATTGAAAAAGATTTTACCTCTTATATAAAAGTATAATGTGGTTTTGTAATAGATCTGTAGGAAAACAAAAAGCAATCGCTTCATAAGCTGGAGCTGGGTTTTCCTTATAATATTAGCACTAACATTGAAATACAGTAATTTTAAATGTTAATACTATGAATTAATTTTCTACTGATGGTTTTAAAAGGATATGAGACAAGATAACTTGTTTTCATGTGATGTAGAACTTATTTGGATCCATATCCAAATTGCCTTAAATAAATGCAAAATGCGTAGTCTGATAGAGATCTCATATATCTTTCTTGCAAACAGAACGTAATAAACAAAGAACCCCATTAGCTTGTTCCTGGGAAAGGATAATTTATTCTAGGTGAAGGATCATTTTTGTGAGCACAGCTTTATGGGAAGGATCACATGCCAGATGTTGAATTTACACATCTTGGTGATCTGGATAATATCCTTTAAAGCTCATAAAACTCTCTCAGTGGAAAAGTAGGAGAGTCTAATTATTCTATTCAGCGTCTACATCTGCAGGAAGGAGAGCATTTCAACAAACTTTTTTTTTCTTCCCCTCTGTCAAAAAGTACTTTCCAGAGCATAAAGCAGAATCAAGGGACTCCCCACCAACATCTTTGTATGAGTATCCTAAGATGGAAAAACATTTTAACCACAAATGTGCAAAAAAAAGAAAGAAAGAAGGGTTGCGATTTTATGAGTAAATTAGATATTCCACAATCCCTTCAGTTATGATAGAGCCAACCAGGCTGTTACGAGATTAAGTGGAATCAAAATGTCATTTATGGTGTTCTGAGTGGAAAAATCATTGTTTTCCTTAAAGTATCACGCTCGTGAGAACTACATTGAAAAATGATATTTTTATATTTTTTTAGTTTAACTATTGTTATGTTTGCTACATGCTAATTGGGAAATATCAGTTTAAGTTAAGGATGATTCTTTTCTTTAAATATACGGTAATCAGGCAAAATATTTTTGATATTAACATATATATACTTTAAATGATACATTATAGAAGTTTAGAATGAAATTTATTTAATTAATATTGTTGTATTCAGTTGAGAAATAACTTTATAAATTCATATAGAAGTTAATCACATGTACACTTGCCATAATTTACACTTCATATATTTCACTGAAGATTTAAAAAACACAGAATGGTAGTGATAAGTCATGTTACAAAACCTTTTTGGATTTACAAATATCACATGGAATACTTGTTGAGTACATAGTACATTAATATAATTTTAGCATAAGTACTTAACACTAAAGTACACTTCAAAAATTTTCAAAGGCTTGTTGTGGTGAACGCTACTTGCTCTTGCATTTATGAGCTAGTTTGCAGTGTTGTAGGTTGTCATAACTAGTAAGCCCGATGTTATTGTGAACTAACAACATTCTGTTCTGCAACAAAACTGTCTAAACATGACTTCTCTGTTATGTCAGAGGTCAGTAGATCCCTATTAATGAAAAAAAAAAAAAAAACAACCCCACAACCAAGATAGCAAATTAGAATGCATGGGGATTGCTAATTTCATGCTTTGGCATATTTATCCTTATTTCCTTATCTATTGTCCATTAAATGAGTAATGCTTCATCCTACTGACTATAGTCTATGTGTATGTCCTATGAGTAAGTAATATCCTCGGGTAGGGCACATGCTCTTCTTTTACTTAGTTATCAGCGATGACCTTAGGATCATAGAATCATAGAACAGTTTGGGTTGGAAGGGACCTTCAGGATCATCCAGTTCCAACCCCCCTGCCATGGGCAGGGACACCTCCCACCAGACCAGGTTGCCCAAAGCCCCATCAAGCCTGGCCTTGAACACTTCCAGGGGTGGGACATCCACAGCTTGTCTGGGCAACCTGTTCCAGTGCCTCACCACCCTCTGAGTAAAGAATTTCTTCTGTTGTTGAATCTAAACCTACCCTCCTTCAGTTTAAATCCATTCCCCCTTGTTCTGTCACTCCACTTCCTTACAAAGAGTCCCTCCCCAGCTATCCTGTAGGCCCCCTTTAGGTACCGGAAGGCCACTATAAGGTCTCCCCTGAGCCTTCTCTTCTCCAGGCTGAACAATCCCAACTCCCTGAGCCTGTCTTCATAGGACAGGTACTCCAGCCCCTTGATCATCTTTGAGGCCCTCCTCTGGGCTAGTTCTAATAGGTCCATGTCCTTCTTGTTCTGGGGGCCCCAGAACAGAATGTAGTACTCCAGATGGGGTCTCACAAGAGCAGAGCAGAGGGGGTGAATTACCTCCCTCAACCTGCTGGCCACGCTTCTTTTGATGCCGCCCAGGGTATGTTTGGTTTTCTGGGCTGCAAGTGCACACTGCTGGCTCATGTCAAGCTTCTCGTCAACCAGCACCCGCAGGTCCCTCTCCTCAGTGCTGCTCTCATCCATTCTCCACCCAGCCTGTATTTGTGCTTTGGATTGCCCTGACCCAGATGCAGGACCTTGCACATGGCCTTGTTGAACTTCATAAGGTTCACACAGGCCCCCCTCTCAAGCCTATCCAGGTCCCTCTGGATGGCATCCCTTCCCTCCGGTGTGCCGACCGTACCACACAACTTGGTGTCATCTGCAAACTTGCTGAGGTTGCACTCCATTTCACTGTCCATGTCACTGACAAAGATGTTAAACAGTGCTGGTCTCAGTACTGAGCATATCCTTGAGGAACACCACTTGTTACTGATCTCCACCTGGACATTAAGCCACTGACTGCAACTCTTTGAGGGGGACCATCCAGACAACTCATTACCTGGCGTGTGGTCCATCTGTCAAATCCATGTCTATCCAATTTAGAGACAAGGATATCATGGAGAACAGTGTCAAACACTTCACCCAAGTGCAGGTAGATAATGTCAGTTGCTCTTCCCCTGTATACCGGTGCTGTAATCCCGCTGTAGAAGGCCACCGGCTTTGTCAGGCAAGTCAGACCTGTTTCCTTTTGGTATATTTCAGTTATGTTACTTTGGGTTAACCCTTTGTTTTAAGTTGTAGACTTGTCTGAAGTGAAACTTAGAAATGTAATGCTTTGTCTCCCAAGTAAGAAATAGAGAAGTATAGTTCAGTTGGAGGGAACCTGCAAAGACCACTGAGTCCAACTGCACAGACCATTTTCAGGGCTAACCAAAAGTCGAAGCACGTTATTAAGGTCATTATCCAAATGCTTCATGAACACTGACAGGCATGGGGCATCAACCACCTCTCTCTCTAGGAAGCCTGTTCCAGTGTTTTTTACCACCCTCAGGATAAAGCCATTTTTCCTAATGTTCAGTTTGAACCTCCCTTGGTGCAGGTTTGTGCTTTTCCCTCGTGTCCTGTCATCTGTTACCAGGGAGAAGAGACCAGTATCACAGAGACTTCCCCTCCTCAGGAAGTTGTAGAGAGCAATGAGGTGGCCTCTCAGCCTTCTTTTCTCCAATCTAGACAGCCCAAGCGTCCTCAGCCTCTCCTCATAGGACATGCTTCCAGCCCTTTTACCAGCTTTGTTACCCTCCTCTGGATGCTTTCAAGGACCTTAACATCTTTTTTATGTTGTGGAGCCCAGAACTACATGCAATCTTCAAACTGAGGCCACACCAATGATAAATATTGTGGTTAAATCACCTCTTTTGACTGTCTGGCTGTGCTGTGTTTAATGCACCCCAAATCACTTTACCCTCTTGGCTGCCAGGGCATGCTGCTGACTCATGCTGAGCCTGCTGCCGACCTGCACCCCCCGGTCCCTTTCTGCTGAGCTGCTCTCCAACCACTCATCCCCCATCTGGACCTGTGTCCAGAATTACTCTGTCCCAGGTGCAGAACCAGGCATTCTCCTTTGTTGAACTTCATGCCGTTGATGACTGTCCAGTGCTCCAGTGTATCTAGATTCCTCTGCAAGGGCCTCTTGTCCCTCCAGAAAGTCAACAGCACCTCCTACTTTGGTATCATCAGCAAACCTGCTGAGGATGCATTCTACCCCTGCATCCAGATCATTGATAAAAATGTTGAACAGAACTGGCTTTAGAACTGAGCCCTGGGAACACCACTAGCGACCAGCTGCCAACCAGGTGTAAACCCATTTACTACAACCCTTTGATCTCTACTGTTGAGCCAGTTCATCGCTCAGCATAGTGTGAACCTGTTCATCTCGCAGTTGGACAATTTGTCCAGAAGAATGCCATGAGGAACAGTATAAAATATCTTACTAAAATCCAGAAAGATTACGTCCACTGCCTCCCTTTCATCCACCAAGCAGGTGACCTTATCATAGGAGATAGTCACCCCAAATTTAATTTGTATTTATGTTAAATTCCCCTTTTCATTGCAAATTAAGGTTAAGAATTTGAAGACATGACCTGCTTACTTCTTTGAACACAAGGAGTTGATTTCACCCTTCTTGTCTAAACAAGATAAAGATTTTATACGCTGCCACAGCCACTAGTAGTGGCTTAGTCACTTTGTTTGAGATTTTCAGAAAGTGATTTTTGTTTATGGACTGTAAGTGGCAAGTAATTGGAGGTACTTAATGCAAAGTCTTGAATAAGGCACCAAAATGCCACAGAAGATGGGAATGCTGGAATCCTTTTGTGTTCAGGATTTTCCAGTACTTACTCAAGGTATATATTACTACTTGTAGGTTGTCAACAGAAGAACCCCACTGTTAATAAAGCATTAAATCATTAAATATGAAATCATTATATGCTTAGGAGGTGTACACCTAGTCCCACTGCTTGTGTGGCATCTTATTATTTCACTCACCACTGTTTCTGTGAGCCACTCTTCCAAAGTCAGGGATCATAGAATCATAGAATCATTAAGGTTGGAAAAGACCTCCAAGATCATCTGGTCCAACCATCACCCTACTGACAATGTCACACACAAAACCATGTCCCTGAGCACCACGTCCAACCTTTCCTTGAACGCCCCCGGGGATGGTGACTCCACCACCTCCCTGGGCAACCCGTTCCAATGCCTGACTGCTCTTTCTGAGAAGAAATGTCTCCTCATTTCCAACCTAAACATCCCCTGGTGCAGCTAGATTCCTCATCATTGTCTGTTTGTTTACTTCTGTTTTTCCACTTGTTAATTGTGATTTGTGCTCCATTTAAGTCCCATCTAGGAACTTTAAGTCTTTGGAAATTAAAGTTGTTTTGTTTTGTTTTGTTTTGTTTTTGATTAACCAGAAAATGCTAGAGCACGTGCCTGTGTTCTGGAACTCAGTATGTTGTTCAATGATTGGAATAGTCCCTTGATTGCTTGTGAGTAACGCAATACCACAAACTTCCTCTGTACAGCTGTGCAGTTAGTATGGGTCAAGAACATCTGCTGTTGGAGTCTGCATGCTGTTTTGGAGTGTATGTTGGCCACTCCATGAAAATTGGCTTCAGTGACTAAGGGTAGTCACAGCCACGTTCAGTTTATTAGTAAAACACGAAGCTTAAGTGTATTAGGTGCCTGTAGACCTAAAGTTCTGAAAATTACTCTTACATCATTTCTACCAACCTGCCTATAGTCTACTTTTAATAAAACACTACTGTACCAGCACATAATTAAAATTCTTAGAAAGTTTACCTACCAGCATTTACATTTGGGATTCTTTTTTTTTTTTTTCTTTTTTTGAGTCACAAGGAGTTTGAAGACATATTTTAATGTTGTGCTCAACTGTGCTTTCTTCTGGCCTGTGATATATAAAGCAAAAAGCTTTTATGTGGAATTTTTATCAGAAGCTGCATCTGATTAGCAATTGTGCTAATGTGAATTTCAGATTAGGTCTTTTCTTCATTGCCTTTCTTTCTTGACTCACAGTGTTAGAAATTGACTGCAGTGCTGAAATGCTCTAGTTTTAATCTTTCCAGTAAGAATCAAATGATGAAACTGCTACCAAGCAACACCTTGGTCAATGGAATACGTCTCCTAGATTTTGCAAAAGAATGTGCTGAGCAAACATGAAGGGTGCACAAAGCCATTTAATAGCAAACTACTTCCAGAGCTGTTCATTATTATTTGGACAGATCACTGCGGAAGTATAGTGGTCATATTCTTTGTATTTCATAAAGGCTTTAAAAATGATCCCCAGTCCAAAGGTGAGGCTGATGTTCAGAAATGATACATGAAATAGCATGTGATCAATGCACAGAGTTTCAGTAACTTTAATGGAATCCTCCTGTCATTCATTCCTGACATAAAAGTTATTCAGTCTTAAACTTAATTCTAATGAAAGAGTTGTTCATTAGCAAAGGCACTACATTGTATCTGCTTCAGGAGTGAAGAGCCAGTCATGGCTGAGAAAAGTAGGGGAACAATTGTCTTGTTTTTGTGGTAAGTACTTGGAAGTCCAATAATTTCTATTTAATAAATAATATGCAAATATTAAATAATAATGATTTAATTATTTCACAATAATTAGACTTAGGTGGTTCATGAGTTTATAGGTTATCTAGAATCTGTGTAATGGTAAATTATGCTGCAGTCTTTGCCAAAGAACTAGAAAAATAAAAACTAGCATTGCACTGAAAGTGTGGAAAAACAAGCATGAAAAGTACTTTGGCTTTCCATTGCTTTTACAGTATGTCTCAAGAGAAAATGTATTGCAGCGCACAGTGAGTCTCCTAAACTTTGGCACAAACGGGATCTCAAAGTGTTGCTTTTGCATATATTGGTTTTCCATTGAAGCTAGTTGAAGCAGTGAACATGACTGAAGTAGGATGAAGTTATGCATTTTACTTAAAATCAAAGTATGTGGTCTCTGAAATGCACCCCTAGAATAAAGAAAAACATGAAACTGAACATATTTGTGCTCACATGAGGGAATGGAAATAGCTTCTCGAGGTATATATTAAGAATAGCATATACTTTAGGTATTTGTGAAGATAATGATACACTTTTATAGCCTTTGAGACTGATGATTTGGCTTTTCTGTTTATTAGCCTTTATAACCTTCTTGTGTCATAATGGTGGCATATATTTGTGTATATATATATATAACACAATTGTGGCATCTGAACTTGTATGTTTTATTAATATTTCTGTGTAATTTGCAATTAATATTAGAATTTGACGCATACTACTCAGAAAATTTAGTCTAAAATGTCTAGTATAAATTCAGGCCAAATAAGGTGATGTTCATAAGACAATATTTAAATACACAAATTGATCCTAATTATTCCAATTGATAAAAACTGACTAAGCAGAGAGATTTTCATAAAGATGGGTTTCGTGAGATATGTATATCTATTGTATATATATGTATATATATTGTTAAAAAAATCAATACTTCTGAGGAAAGAAATAAAATATTGTGAATAATAAAAAAAAAAGCATAAAGAAAATAAATTTGCTTCTTTAATGTGGGATGAGATAAGAAGGAAGAAGAATGAATAAAATCAGTTTAATCAAGTATTGTGACCTCTGTCCTTTGCTACCTGTCAATACTACATGCAGGAAGAGTGATGACTTGAAACGTTTTGCTTATTTTGTTTGTACTTGAGATGTTGGGACAATGTGTTACTGTCATCTGCAGAGAGTAATCTCTATCTGATTGATCTCGTGTTATTTCTGTATGCCTTTGACAATGGTTGAAACAGAGATTTCTGTCACTGTTAAACACTGCAAAGAAAATGTGGAACTCTGCAGGAGAGAATGTCAGGTACCTGAATTTATCTATTTTACCTCTCAACCTTAAACCCCCAATTTATTTATAAGCTTTGTGATTAGTAGCAATACTTGGACATAGCCAGTACGAGGATAAATGTGATTCCATGCATTGCAAATGACATTTCTGAAATTGGTTTATTCTTGTACATACAGAATCTCTCATAGGTTACCAACATTAAATGCAACCTTTAAGTGATGACATTTCAGGTCATATTTTGTCAGGTGTCTCTATAGTTGTCATTGTCCTTACCGAAGCAGAGTTATGTTTTTTTCTTTTCTTTTTTCTTTTTTGTATGTTTTGTTGTTGTTCTTTTGTTTTGTTTTCCTTCCTGTCATTTTCTTACAAACAATCATTTCTGTCTTTACATGGAAGAAATGGGATTTCAGTTCATGTTGTAGCCTCATTCATATCACTTCTAAGAACTTTGAAATTCTTATTCCCATGTTATGTCAGGTTATACCACAAAATGGGAAGTAGAAAAAAATATGAAACAAGGACATCTATCAGAATGAAGTTGTCTTTTTGTTTTAAAAAACAATACTCCTTATTCATATAAAATGCCTGATATTTTTACCTTCTTACTGTTATCTGTTCAGTAGCATTATAAAATCTTTTTTGCAGCAGTTGCTGCATGTGAGGGATTGTCTTAAGATTCTTAATGGAGGCACACATTTGCATAATTGTTTAATTAGTTTTCTGCATCTGTTAAGTTACTCATTTCCTGCAATAAATGCAGAGGGTGCATATTTGGTATCTTCACTTTCCTTTTGTGTATTGTTCTGCTTTTTGGTATTATGCATGATATAGTTCATGCCTGGCAGTATGTTACTGGTGATTTTGATCTTTCCTGTTGGTTATTACAACAAGGTTTAAGCACCTTCTAGAGCTAGTCTAATTCTGGATGGCAGAATTAATTTTTTTGGTGATGTTACAACCATTACCACAACAAATCAGCTATCAACCATATGACAAAAATAGTTACTTAGCTAGATTTCCAAAGGACAAATGTGTGTGTATCAATTCTGACCTAATATGCTCCTAAGGATTGTGTTATCCTTTATAACTACACTGTCATGAAAGAGCTTAGCTCTCTGTGTCTCAGTATCAGTTTATTTCAAGATACTGCATTACTTCTCTTTACATGCCTTTGACCTTGCGTTTGACAGCTATATTTTGTCTTAGGCTGTGCGAATAATTGCATATTACCAAAAGATCCAGATTTAACTGTAGGATTGGCATGACCACTTCATTATTTGTATCTCCCCCAATTTTAAGTCATTTGCAAATGTCATTTGCAAATTATATCAGCAGTGATTTTATCATTTATTCTAAGAAAAGCAGTAAGTCAACACACAGGATCTTAGAAAACCTCATGATTAATTGTAGCGATCCAACAATGATAAGAATTCCATTTTTGCTTCAAATAGTGCTTGTTCTTGTGTTAATTATTAATGTAAAGAGTTTTAGGTTCTTACTTGCCTTTATCAACTAAAAGGTCTTCTGATCTCATTAAAAAATGAGAAGGTTGCCAAGCAGACCTATTTTCCACAAAGTCATGCATATTGGAATTAATTGTGCTTTTATTCTATATCTTTTAAGAACATTCTGGAATTTCTCTTTTCCAGGAACACCTACACCATTTTGTCTGGAAATAGCATCAGGGTAGTGTAAGTTAAATGAATGAACTCTATCATTTTTCTTTTTTTTTTAATGTCATCACAACATTTTCAACCTTTCAGAAGTTCCCTAGAATCAATTATTTTTTAAAGATCCAAATAATTTGATCTAGAGGTAATTTTCAATAGCCTTGGATGAACATCTGGTAATTCTTTTCACTGAAAAAAATGTAGTAGTTGCTGGCCAGTATAATTCTGTAGAATAAAATGTCTTTGTAACAATATAGTTTCATTTTCTATTTCTTTAACATAATTTTCCTTTTCTTGTCAGTTTTCTTGATGAGTGTAAACCAGGTTGGTGTTGCTCTCACAGGGAGTCCAGTCCCTCTCATTTGGTCTGAGCTTTTTTGTACTTCGGGTGAAATTTAATTTTGCCCAAATTTAGGTATCGATAATTTGCAGATCTCTACCTGAGCTAGGTTTCCAGACTTCATTTAAAGTCACTGGAGAGAAAGAAGCACTTACCCAGCAACATGTTTTACTGTACACTTTAGAAGGGGATATATTGTGGTTTGAAATGCTAAATTGTCCATATCAATGCTAACAGCATAAACTAGTGTGATTAGTTCAGATGTGGGTATTTTCATCAGGGCAGGTAAATCTTAGTGTCTCTCACAATTTCTGTATTTCTGGAAAAGGCTCTTTTTGCACTTAGGAATCATGCATGCTCTCCAATGAGCAGTTCATTTGATCTATTAAAACATTTCTCTCAGAATGAAACAATTTGTCTTCTGAAGGTATCTCTTTCCCATCATTCACTATAAAGTGAGTGTGTATGACTTATAGATTAAACCAACTTTATTAAACAGCAGTATTAAACTAGTGTGAGATGAAACTCATCCTGTCCAGTTTATTTCCTTCAAGGATAAACATAGCTTGTGCATGCTTTGATTAATACGGAGCTTCTTACAGTGCTTGCAGTGATGGTTCCTGTTCCTCGAAAGCCTAAAAATCCATCCCTGGTCAACTAAAATTATGTCCAGTGGTATAATGCAGGAAAGTACACTAAGGCATCAAGATCCAGAGGTGTTAAAATTATGAAAAATAAGCCAACAGCACTTTGCAAGTTGCTAACATAGTTCATGTTTTATGGTGCAAGGAATATCACTCTCCTCACCCATGTTTAAGCTGTAAGACTGCAGTTTCCTGTATCCAAGTACTCTTTCTCACATTCCCCTTGCTTTAAAGTCCTCCAAGGTAAAAGGAAAGAGTTGGAGGAAATCATCATGGGGGTGGTGTAGTGGGTTTATGTGTCAAGGTTTTGGCAATGCGGGGCTGCAGGGGTGGCCTTTGTGAGAAGAATCCAGCAGCTGCCCCATGTCAGGTAAGGGCCAGTTTCAGCCATTTCCAACGGGACCCGCTGCTGACCAGAGCCAAGCCAGTGAGCGGTGCTGGTTGTGCCTCTAGGAGAGGCTCTGGAGATGTTCAGAACCCTCCTGGATGCCATCCTGCACAATGTGCTTGAGGTGATCCTGCTTGACAGGGAGGTTGGACTAGAAGATCTTCAGAGGTCCCTTCCAACCTCAGCCATTCTGTGATTCTGTGATCCTGTCTGATCACGACCTGCTAGTTCAGAAAGGTGCGAGTCGTATAGGCAGTGTGTCATACTTGCAAGTCTCATGTGAGATTCACTCCTAGAACTACTTCAAGTGTCACTTGGTGTCTTGGAGAACTAGGCATACCCTCATGTAACATCCCTTTAGAGATGCATTTTCTCTTCCTCAGGAGAAAATCAAACCCAACAGGAATAAAACGAAGCCAGAGGTTGTCATGTAAATGCATAGCTTTCCAGACTTCACTTGTTTGGCGAACTCTGTGGTCAGTTGTCTGTCACTTCTGGGTGCTGTAGTTCTTATCTCACTTACTTCTTCTTTGTATAGTACCAAACTCTAGACCTGGCATCCTTGGCATTCCCTCGCATGGGATAACCGTGGTTATTCATTATCTGCTAGAAAGGAACAGCAAGGCAAGAAATTTCTGGAGAGCTGACCAGTTGCCTATCAGGAATACTGTTTGTATCAGTCTTTCCTGCCACTGTAAGCAAAGCTATTTAAGTGGTGGACTACTGTTAAAAATCTTATTGGTACATTTTATAGATTACTTATAGATAAGAAATTAAGGTGTCCATTGTTTATGAGACTTTGCAAAGTGATATTGACAAATTGTAGAATAAAAATTACTCTTACTGTTTCCTCCTGTCCATAATAGACTCATTTGATAAGCCATTCTACAGCCTATCCTTCTGCCAGGGTTCTGGCACATAGGTTTTGCAAAACCATGTTTTACAGACAAAGCTATTCCGTCCTGGCAGGATGTTCATTTGGTTGGTACCATGGACAGAAATTTCTTTGCCAGTCAAGGCTGTTCTGCAGAAAAATGTCATTGGCCACAACAACTCACTTTTGAAACTGTAAGTCTCCAAATAGTTGGACACTGGATGCTGTTACTGATGTCAAAGATCAATAAATACTTTCTGCACTTAAAATAGACCAAGCTCTTCATTAAGTGATGATAAATTTATTCCTGTGTGCTATTTACCCCTATAGTTTGAAGAATGCCTTGTTTTATTTATTAGATATAAGCGTGCTGTGATGATAAGCGAGGAGTAATGATCTTAATAGTTTACGAGACTATTAGTTTACTAATTAGTTTACTATTTATTTATTTACTATTTATTTACTATTTATTTATTTACTATTAGTTTATTTACTGTTAGCTCACTAATAATTTACTAGAAGTAAATATTTCTCATCAAATTAGTCATCGCTGTTAAAATCAGTAAGTGTTCCATGCTCAAAATCTGATATTATATGTGATGTAAATCCTCACCTCGGTTATAATCTGTGGAAAGAATTTGTGTTATTGTGTCGAGAGGGAAGATATGAACAGCACATTGGCAGCATGCAATAGCTGTGAAATTTGACCCTGAAGCATTTAAGTGATACTCAGCTCACTGTATTTCTCTGATCAGACCTGAAACATGTTGGCTGTATTGGCAGTATCACATGTCTAGATTTTAAAAAAATGAAATGTTCTCTAGCAAGTACTGATTCTTATATCTTACAGGTAGCTTTACCTGCTCAATAATATAATATTTTAGGAAAGAGACAAGTTAGAACTTAGATTAGGAACTTAGGAAATAGGCTTTTCTTCAGAACATTTTCATTTTTAATCAGCTCACAAATAATCTTTTGACTCATCTTTATTGTTAAATCTGCTAGAAATATACAAAAGTAAAATTTGCAATGTGACAAAAAAGTAGGAGCAGGTAATTTCAGGAGAGAAATCTGCACAGTCTATGCTTTTTGCTTCCACATTAAGTTCCTGATACTGGTGATGTTATATCTTTTCTAATGCTATACAAGTTTTGTAATAGATTCTTATGATCTCTGTGCATATCAGATTGCACTTTTGCCTGAAATCTTGGTAGGAATCCTCATGAGTTCCATAGTTCTTAACATTTTTTGTAATATTCTTTCTGTCATATCACAGTTTTCTTAGCTGGCAGTACTTTAGCCAAAGATCAGAGGCACTTAAGACTGATACGCCCTACACAAAAGTTCACATATATGCCGACAGATAACCTAATTGCCAAAATGATTCCTGAATTTTATCTGAAACATTCTGTTCTGTACGTTACTTCTGGAGCTACACTCTCAATACAGACAGAAGTTGTTTGTCTTGGAAATTTCTAGATTTTTATGATTTAAGGTCAAAGGATCCAAACTGTTCAGTAGTTCATGCTTTATTTTTTAGCTAAAGGTGCTAAATGGTGAGGTCATCTTAATGCAGATTGTCAAAACACCAATTATAGTATAACTTAGCTTTCATGCTCTAGAGCATCTTCCCTCAAGCAGATGCTCTCTCGGAAATCAAGCATTACACTTTGGACTTAACTGTGATTTGAATTGGAAGTGTAAGAAATCATTAAAGCAACCCAAAATGCACCGTTCAGACTGCTGCAGCCTCGTTTTATCATCTTAATAGGTACTGTGCACCAGTAGCCTATAGGTAACTTACCCTTTCTGAATTTTTCTCGGAGAAGGAAAAAGGATCGCCTGTTGTGTCACAACGTGGCTCTTCCGTTCATATTCTTAAGAGTCCATCACTACCAGGGCTTTGAATAGTGAAATAACTAAGGGACACTCATAATTGGTCTGTTCTTTATACTTTCAATCAAGCATACGAGGCTGTTATTGAGAGAGAGTGCTATTCAGCAAACTGTGATCATGTTGTTTAGAATCCACATGAGAAAGTAAATAGTAATTTATCAGAGCAGTGACTCCCTATAGGCATAATTAGTGTTGAGATCACAGTAAATCAATTGCTGTCAGCTACTGACAAAGATAATTGCTCTCAACTGGAAGCTCGGGGAAAAGGTTTACTATATTTACATGTTCTTCTTGTAATTTTTACTGTTAAAGAGACCTCTGTTGTGCGCTCATTAAGTTAAGAAATATTAAGGACTCTGTTTTCACCTGGTAGCTATTTTAAACAGAAGTAATTACAGTAAACCTTTGGCTTAGAACCTTGCCCATGCAGTTCTTTAGAAAAATAACTTTAGAAAAATAACTTACATTAGGAAGCATATATGGAGAGGATAACTGAGATTACTTCTCACTTGGCAAGAATTATTCAATAAAGCTATTTTTTAATTCATGTTGGTGGTCTTCTCATTCTCTAAGTCATGTCATAAGCCAAGGTTTTTCATAGCTATATGAAGGAAGCCAAACACGGGTATTTGACCCGTAGAAGATAAAAGTTGTAGATGAATTTGAAATGAAGTAATTAAGGAAACTGATGCTGTGTCATGTTACTTTTATCTGACTACAATTCTTCCTTGAGCAGTAAAATCTTTGAAGCCAAGGAGATTTTTCAGTGGTGACTACAGGAGAAAGAGACATCTTATAGGACTTCGATTTTAGATTAATTTGTAGTACAAAATATCTGGGAAATGCCTTGGTCCACTTAAAAGAAAATCTAAAGAGAGCTAGGAGCACTGAATGTCACACAATTAGTGCTCTCATTTCTTTCCCCTGTGCGTTTTCTTCTTTGTTCTAGATCATTTCTGAATTTTGTGGGGTGGATGTTTTAGGAAATTCAAACAAAATAAAAGCCCTGCATATAGCATGAATAAAATGAGAGATGATCCAAGCTGGGAATCATATTTTGTTTTACTCCTCATTCCTTTGTCAATCGTACTTTATACAGATTTGTTGCTTTTATATTTTTGTGTTTTCTGGCTTTCCACTTTTCAATTTCAAATCTCACTCTTTGCCTTTGAATATTTTCCATGTGACTTTAGAGAAACTAAGTGCTCTTTAGACTCCCTTGCACATATTTATGGCTTTGAGAAGCTACTGGGTGCATTCTGACCTTTGTAGTAAGGACTTTTACAGATAAGATATGTTTTTATAAAATGAAATAAATCCAGATGTTCAAATCTTTGTTATCTTCCTTTCATACAGTCTGTATACATATAGAATCAACCTGTTCCAGTGCCTCACCACCCTCAGAGTAAACAACTTCTTCCTTATATCTAATCTAAACCTACCCTCTCTTAGTTTAAAACCATTCCCCCTTGTCCTATCACTATAATCCCTGATAAAGAGCCCCTCCCCAGCTTTCTTCACCTTTCTAGCATATCATTTAGAGAGAGGACCCGATATTTGCCTAATGTTCTTTTTTTCTGCTGTCACTGAAGTATTGAGCTGCTGATTTTCATTCCTTTGATAATAAAATGAAAATGAACTCTTTCAATTTCTGTAAGAGCACACAGCACATAGCTTGGTTTTAATTAATAAAGTAACCTCACAGAAGAGAAGGTCACAAAAGGAATACAGTTTGGCATACAGCTTGCCTGACTGAAGATGCTGAGTAAGGCATTGTCTCACTTTTGGGTTGCTGGGCCCTAGGGGTGGGGATAATCCAGTCTGCTGTGCAAAACTGGGTGTTTCCTATACAATTAGTGGAGACAATGGCCTCAGGCAAACAGTCCAGTCTGACTGATTTAGGTTCCTTCTTTGGCTGAAAATACTAAGTATGTCCAAGTGTTCAGGGTCCAAAAAGATTCAATCCCCTTCAGTTTGCTTAGGAGCTAGAATTTGTTTTTGAACACAAACATACCATGCAAAATGTAGGTAATAGCTGTTACACGTCATGCTGCAGATGACACATGTTTTTGGCATTCCCCTTGGTGATGGTAGGTGGAGTCTTAATGCCTGTATACTTAAACTTGTATTGTAATGCTGTTCTAGGCAGCAGAAAAGAGCAAAATTTTTTGGAAATAAGGAAATGCAACAGATTGCAATTAAATGGCAAAGGAGCTTCCAGAGCAAAGAGGGATTCATGTGAACAGGCATTCTGAAAGTTTGTATATCCTGTTCAGGGATATTTTTTGTAACTTTGTGGAACCATAAGAAGGATTTACATGTTCTCACACCCATTTTCTATCAGTAAGCCAAAGAAAAATTCTCATAAAAAACATGGGTGAATGCATATATTGTAGGCTTTTTGCTTTCATTTCAGGACTGGTCACTTGGTTATTGGGAGCAATAGTTAGTATTCATGGCCATCCTTTCAGTAACTGACAACTTTTTAATTTCCAGAAACAGTACCATGAAAAGCAACATCCATCACATCCTTTTTGCCTTCCATCCTCCTTTCCAATTTTCCAAATATTGAAAGTGCATCTAGAAGCACACAATAAATTTTATTACTAAAGAAAGTTGATGAAACATGTCTTAGAATGAGAACAAATTAATTTTTTTGTTGTTGTTACTGAGACTGATCTGCAGTGGTCTGTGGGAACCATCAGTCTTCATAATCAGTTGGCTCACATGGCTGTGATGATAACGTGTTTACCATGGCAGTATTTATATTTCTTGTACCCTGACTAAAGCTAAATGTAATAGGGAAAAGCCATGCATATATTATGAGGATCTATGTAAAGAATTTCCCTTCCTGTCCAGATGTATACTTCTAAAAGATTTTAATTCTTCATATTTTTAGTAATACTTGTACTCAGTTTTCATTTTTCAGTATGCAACGTGTTACACAGTATATATTCTTTTAAGTTACAAAAAGTAGACTTCAAAAATCCATGATGACAAAAGTCTTTCAATGTACTGCATTGTAGAAACAATGGGTTAGGCAGCAGTATAAATACTATGCTCTCAGAGTTTGGTACAAACTCATAGGTTTATTTGTGATAACAAATACAATATTTTTATATCACTTTCTTACTGACCTCAGAGCCCAGCAAAGCTCAAGGATGTCAGGTTTTGCAAATAATGCCACTGGAAGACATTAATGTAAACTTTTCTTAATCCTAGAATCTGAAAACCGCTTGAATTCTGAAGCATCTTCTGTGTGTGTGTTCAGGCATCTTTCAAAGAATCAGCTGATTTTTCTCCCAGCAGTGAATTTTCCTTCAGCCAGTATGAAATTATTTCAGAAGGATTTAGATAGTGCAAGAATAATTAGTTTAATTAAAAAATAAAAAAAGTTTAAAAAGTCAAGTACTTTTCCATGGAATTCATGCATTGCTTCTTAGTTTAACTCCTTGTTAATAGCCAACTGTTACACCTTATTTCATTCTATTTCCTGCTAATGTAATGGCAACAATAAAGAATAAAATAAAATGGATTGCACGATAGTTGGCTTCTCAGTTATTACGATATAATTTTAATAACAATTTTATTGGTGCACATTCTGTAGTATTTTCATGATCATTAGTTTTGTAATAAGAAAGACTCACATTTCAGTTTCCCTTATCTTTCTAAAAATGAAAAGTACATAATTATTTACATTTTACAGAAAATTAGTCTTAAAAAGTGTTTTCAGAACTGGAAAAAAAACAACACATAATAAAGATGTAATATTCTACAATAAAATCTTTTAGAATACAATGTGCTGGTTGATGCAGAGTGATATTACAGGCATGGACTACTAGGAGAGTGGGAGCAGCTTTTTAAGTTAGGGAGAATTTCTGCTTCCCTTTTTCTTACAGCAGCTTTCTCAAACAACATTCTCTATAGAGGGATTCCTCCTGTCTGAATTTAGAGGTTATTTCTTTAAAGAGATCAACAGCATAAGTGCATTAATGTATTTTTCAGTATGTAAGAACATGGAAGATGTTTTTTCTGCATTTATTCCAGTTGGTAATTTCAGGCCTTGCTGTCATCCAAGTTTAAGTAGTAGTGCTGTTTTTAAAAAATATTCATCTTGCCAGTCTTGTTCATTGGAAATTCTTAAATAAGGAAAACTGAAGAGAGAGTTCTAAATTTTTTTTCAGTATATTTCTGAAACCTTTGCACACCTGGGAAGCCACAGTCAGTATCAGAACAGATTCGCTTGTCCTTGGCTCCTTGGCTCCTTTTTTGCCTAATGGTTAGTGCTTTCTTCCAATGGCAACCAGTTCATGGTAACGAGGACAACCATTGTGTGCACACCCACCTCTCATCACAACATGCACCTAGGACACGGTCACAATGTGTGTCCCTGGAGAGCTGGAGACGCTCTGAATAGCTGGGGACACTCTTGATCTTACCCACAGTTGGCCCGTAACGCTAGAGGCTGATACTGGTCTGCTAAACAGCATCTTCTCTGTTTGCCAAGCAGCCCATGCACTACTAACATGTATATATTTGAGGACAAGTTTTACTGAGTTCAGTATTCTACGCTAGCATTCGTGCGTCTCTGTTTGTGTGCGCTTGTTTATATTTTATGCTTCTCAGATTGCTCTTTTACTGCTAGAGTACTTTGAAATAAAAAGTCATTTTAGCATCCAAGTCGAGATGTTGTCACGGTAGCGGCAGCTACACTGAATAACAAGTTCATTTCTGCTTCAGTATTTCTGGAAATTTGCAGAGTTCTTCAGAAAATTGTTCTCTGTGGATGCTAAGCCTTGTGACCTAATTATGGAATATGTAAGAAGTGTCTCCTTTATGGGAAGGAAATAACTTTTTCAAATCATGAATAAATAAGACACATATGCAGATATTTAGGCAGACGTTTACACCTGTTTTTTGGTATCAAACCTTCTCTTTTTTTAGTTATCCATTTAAACTTAGTGTATTTTCTGAGTAAAACAATGCAAACATTGTTTTTTTCCAACGTAACTTCCTAAAACTGTTATTGTCAATGGATTGTGGACATACCTCTGCCTGCTGCTTGTTATAGAAGTAGCATGCAATGTTATTTATTGTCTGGGGTCACTCTAAGAGTTATTTTTGGTGGGTGGGGTGGGCACTACAGTTTTAAATGGTGTGACAGCAGTGATTCCTTGTCATGTCATTTGCTTTGTCTTTACTTTTGTGAAAAATAAATATTTCATGGGAATAGGAAACAATATTGTTTGTACAAGAATACATGTGTATCCATAACACGTGTATCTATCACTTCCTTGTATACCTTACTGTATTTTGGCAGTCTTGTATGGGCCTGTTGTCTCTTTCCATTGACCTGGAATGTCAGGAAAGAAGCTCAGAGCTTAACCAGACTGTTAGCTTTGTACGCTCTGTGCTAGGTTCAAATTAGTTCAAACAAAGAAGAGGGAAATTTGCTTCTCTTTCAGAGCTGTTGTTGTATGTACCCTCTACTGAGTGCTCTACCATTATCTGTAAGCAATTACTGTGAAGAATGGGTTGAAATGGAATATACTCTGTTGGAAAATTCATTTTTCATAGAATCATTGAATCATTCAGGTCGGAAAAGACCTCTAAGATCATCTGGTCCAACCTTTAACATAGTACTAAAGTCCACCACTATACCATGCTACTAAGTTCTACATCTGCATGTGTCTTCAAGACCTCCAGGGATACTGGCTCAACCACTTCTCTGGGCAGCCTATTCCAGTGCTGCACAACCCTTTCAGTAAAGAAGTTTCTCCTAATATCCAACCTAAACCTCCCCTGGTGCAACTTAAGGCCAAACAACCCCAGTCCCCTCAGCTGCTCCTCATCAGATTTGTTTTCTATATCCTTCGTCAGCTTCATTGCCCTTCTGTGGACACGCTCCAGCACCTCAGTGTCCTTCTTGTACTGAGGGGCCTGAAACTGAACACAGTACTCGAGGTGCAGTCTCACCAGAGATGGATACAGAGGGACAATCACTTCGCTGGCCATGTTATTCCTGATACAAGCCAGGATGCTGTTGGCCTTCTTGGCCACATGGGCACACTGTTGGCTCATGTTCTGGCTCATTGGCTATCAACCAATACCACCAGGTCCCTTTACTTGAGGCAGCTTTCCAACCACTCTTTCGCCAGCTTGTAGCAATGCATGGGGTTGTTGTGCCCCAAGTGCACGACCCAGCAGTTAGCCATGTTAAACTTCATACAGCTGGCCTCAGTCCATTGGTCCAGCCTATCCAGATCCCTCTGCAGAGTCCTCCTACCCTTGAGCTGATCAACACTTGCACCTAACTCACTGTCACCTGCAGACTTTCTGAGGGTGCACTCAATCCCCTTGTCCACATCATTGATAAAGATATTGAAGAGAAGTGGCCGCAGTACTGAGCCCTGGGGGATGCCACCAGTGGCTGGCCTCCAACTGGATTTAACTCCATTCACCACAACTCTTTGGGCCCAACCAGTTTTTAACCCAACAAAATGAACACCTGTCCAGGCCTTGAGCAGCCATCTTTTTCAAAGTAATGCTGTGGGAAACGGTGTCAAAAGCCTTTCTGATGCTGACTCCATGGGCAGGTTAATTGACCTTCGTGTAACAGACTCTTCTCCTTAGCTGACTCACAGATGTTTTATTTTTACATCTGTTATTGCATAGAAAAGCACAAAGTGAAAGGAACTATTGTTTAAGGAGAGTTGATTTTAACAGGAAATAAAATGAAATGACAGCAAAACATAAAATATGGATAAAGTAATTGATAAAACATACACACACATTCGAACATTTAGATTATGCTTTGACTATCAAAACTAAATTATTGTGTTTCTTACTGTACCTGCTCTTAGGTTCTTTTACCTTTTCAATATATATATTTTTCACTTTGGCATTGTTTTCACCCTATGTTCATTAATGGTATTTCTTGATTGCAATGGGTGCCTTGTCCTTTTATCTTTAATTTTCAATACCAGCAAACAAATACGATGGACATGTTATCTCACCAAACCTTAGCAATATCATGCTGCTCAGGAGTTGACACTGCAAGGGATGTACATCAGTTTTCTACTTTTCTCATCTCGTAGATGATTCACAATCATTTTAATAGGTTTTATTTAACCCTTCAGTTACAACAGTTACAAAATACCTTCATATCCTGTCTGATCCTGCAGTGGATCCATCCTGTGATTCCATGATAGAAGAGGTAGCTTTTAAGTGAGCGTCCCACCATTAATTTATTTTTATCCAGCCAGCCAGAGGCAGAGAGACATGATTTTTTTCAATATGGGAAACCCTGGTCTAGCTTATACTGAAGAGAGTATTTTTCATCTTTCCCCTTGAAGCTGAGGTGTTATATGGCCAGGCATGTAAAGGTCATGGGAATGAATGTAGTGTGGGTAGGTTAGAACCTGCTTTCAGTGCAGATGCACAGTTTTGATTGGAAAAAGAAGTCCAAGGTTCTGTTTTAGGAATACTTTTATTTCACATACAGTATGTTCATTCAAAAACACATTTTGCCCAATGAGAACAAAGTATTCTGACATTCCTTATTCATTCCCTGTAGCCTTAGCAGGTCAAGTATGACCGTACGTGACCTCTTGGCAGTAAATGGAGGAAGGGAATTCAGAAGAAAAAGGATTCCTACTTCTGTACTGTAAGTGGGAATCTTCAGATTCCAGGAGAGACCATGGGCAAGGGATGGACCCACACAGTAATGGGTTTTGCTGGGAAACTAGATTTCCACAAAATAAAATACCATTGGGGTAGTAGCTCTCAAATTTGTTACGAAGTTGTGCAGAATGAATCCTGGGAATTACATATCACAGTATGCATTATGCCTGCTTTGGAAATTTCTGCTTAATGTATTGCAGAAGAAAGTGGATATTTAAAAAGCTGTAATAAGCGGTAAGTTGTACACCACGTTAAAAAAAAAAAAAAAAAAAAAAACTTTGAGGGGAGAATTTCCATGTATGGTTCACTTAGCTTTTTTAGTAACATCTGGATTATGTTTTTCATGAAAATCTCTATTTAATGTGACAGCTAATCATCTTGGCGAAAGGGAAAACAGTACATTTAATTTCTGACTTAATGAGGTAAATGGAGATAAGCTACATTTGTTGCTAGTTTGGGAGCATTGTTGGGACTTCTAAAAAGTGTTTCTTTATACTGAATAGTAATAAAAACAAATTTAAAAAAAAGTTAAACAGAAGAAGCCAGCAATGATTTTGTGGATTTACGACTATACTTTGGGATCTTTTTAAGCTCATTTCTGCAGTGGTCTGGGATGTGGAAGGAGAAAGCCTCTTGACGTGAGTTGAGAGCTGCACACTTGGAGCCTCTCCTGGTAGAGCTCTGCAGAGTCTGACACTTTGTTATTCAGAGCATTATATCTCCTTGATTATGAAGGCTAAACAACCAAAGATAAAAATGGAATACTATGCTATTTTATATGACTTTGTAAATGTTTAGAAGAGCTTATGAAATAAAAATGACATTGTACTTTGGGTTTGTAAAGATTATGGTATGGCACACCAAGCATTTAACCGTGTGCTTAAACCCATTCCTAGACAGCAATTTATATAAACCTGTATTTAAATGCTCAGCTGAATTGGAACCTAAATCTTGCCAACTCAATGATCTTAGTAGACTAATGTAGGAGTTTATGCAAGCAAGAAGGGTAATAGAGCTAATGTATCTGAACACAATTACAGAAGTTTCCAGACACAGCTCAAAGCTTTCTGAGTGTTGATGGTCTTCAACGTATGATTCTGCTGTCTGTAATGAAAGCTGTGTGGTAAATGGGTCCAGTTTGTGTAGGGTCTCTGAATCACTCTTGGTTAAATTGTTCAAGAAAATAAATTAAGAAGACAACATTTCTAACTACTGTCAGTCAGATGAGTTGGCATTAACACCGGCTGAAGATCAGCGTGGCATGGGTGTAGTTCACTTCTGTTTTCTGGTGTTTATTTGTGACCTCATCCAAATCACTGTCAGACACAGTGGGGTCTTAAGCACAGTGAACCAAATTAAAAATTACTATTATCAAGCAAGGCATGATATTTTCACAGTTATCTCAGATATATGCAGTTGGTAAACTTAATGGTTTCCAGAACAATAAATGGTCAAGCTCTGGAGATTTCTGGGACTGAAATGAAGGAAATAGAACTGTCTTTTTGTTTTCTAAAGGACTGCCTATTAGAGTAAACTGAAAATAACATCATTAAAGATTGTATAGGAAAATCCTTATTTTTATATTTGCAGATATTAATTTTTGATGCTAAGATGTTGACTTTCTTTATTTAACTTGAGGCAATGTATCATACATAACATGAAATTTAACAGCCTTACACAAGGTGAAACAGATAGTGATGTTTCAAAAATATACTGCTGGGGACTATTATGCATTTTTTACTATTGCCATTTTTGAATATAAGAGGGTTCAGATGCTGATCATCATGTATATTTACCTGAATTAGACACACCATTTTGCATTTATACTTGATATATATGTCCTGTATGTGCCACGTGGTGACATTCAAGATGATCTTCTCCATTACCTTCCCTGGTACTGAACTTGGACTGACAGGCCTGTAGTTCCCTGCATCCTCCTTCTGGTAGACTGGAGTCACTTTTTCCACCTCCAGTCAACTGGGACCTCCCCTGTTGGCCAGGACTGATGGTAAATTATTGAAAGTGGTTTGGTGAACACTTCTGCCGGCTCCTTCAGTACCCTTGGATGAATTCTGTCCAGCCCCTAAGACTTATGGACATTCAAATGATGTAAGAGGTCACTTCAAGTTTCCCATTACATTATAGGAGCTTCTTCTCGCTCCCTGTCACCGTCTTCCAATGCAGGGGGCTGGCTCGCTTGAGAACAATTGGCCTTACAAATAGAGACTGAGTACCTCAGTCTTTCTCCTCATCTTTTGTCACCATGTTTCCCATCACATCTTAGAAAGGATGGAGATTCTCCTTAATCCACCTTTTGCTGTTAATGTGTTTACAAAATCAATTTTAATTGTCTTTTACTGCATTAGCCAAACTGAGTTCCAGCTAGATGTTAATATGCTTAAGGGTTGCATAAAAATATGGAATAGGTTGTTAAAAAAATGTGAGCTTCAGCCCTGACAACAAGATCAACGACAACATTTGATATGACAACATACGATGACAACATTTAACAATAAGATCACTGATGCACAACTTGAAGGAAAAAATGGATTGTTACCTCTGTCATATCAGTTTATTATTCAATACTGCCATTCATGATAAAACATAGTTCATCTTTCTCATTCCAAATTGATCTCTGTAGTAGTTTTATACTACCTTAATAAACCTTATTTTATTTTGTTACAACTAAACTCATTTAATCTTTTTATTTTAATTATTTTTTATCTTTTTCATGAGCAATTATGACTTTTAAAATATCATACAGTGAACTTAAAATGGAAATGAAAAATGCAAAAATTCAAAATTTAACATGAAGGAGAAAGATTATTCTAGATATAGATTACTGGTAACTGGCTTTCATTCCAGTCTGAATGGAAAAAAACACTCTGGTGATAATTTGCAAAATACCGTTGTGTCACACAGTCAAAAAATAAGTCATGAGGCCAGCGGCAGACATCAATTTCTGTCTCTGGAGTGCCTGGGTATTATATATATGCTTTCAGAAATAAATGAATCAGAGTTCTGGTTTTTTCCTTTCAGCTTAGTGCCCAAGTGATAAAGACAGACAAAGTCAGATTTTTTTGTTGTTGTTGCTCTCCTTGGGTACAATGATTCTTGCATTTCTGCCTTTATTTCCAAGACCACTTATACCAGTCCCCCCAGTAGCTGATAAATCATGCTGGAAGTCCCTGGGACCTTCCCTAAGATCCATAGAAGGACTGCCCCTTCAACTACTGACTCCAGGACCTGCACTGGCTCCAGTATTTGGCGTCATTTGCTGGGGATAGAGAGTGAGAATACTCAGAGAGAGAGAGTTAGGAAAAGATTTAATAGGAAGATTGTAAAATCATAGACTCATGGAATGGTTTGGGTTGGAAGGGATCTTCAAGATCATCCAGTTCCAACCCCATTGACATGGGAAGGGACATGTCCCACTACATCAGGTTGCTCAAAGCCTCATCCAGCTTGGCCTGAACACTTCCAGGGATGGGACATCCACAGCTTCTCTGGGCAACTTATTTCAGTGCCTCACCACCATTTCTTCTTTATATCTAATCTAAACTTACCCTCTTTTAGTTTAAAGCCGTTCCCCCTTGTTCTATCAGTATACTCCCTGACAAAGAGTCCCTCCCCAGCATTCCTATAGCTCCCTTTAGGTACTGGAAGGCCACTATAAGGTGTCCCCAGTGCCTTCTCTTTTCCAGGCTGAACACCCCCAGCTCTCTCAGTCTGTTTTCATAGGAGAATATGACATGACAGCACAGACAGTGGGGATCAGACAGACAAGTGTATTGACTGACCCCATTTTACAGTCAACTGGACCCAATCGTACCCCTTTTTACCCCCATTTTGTTCTTCCCTGCTCACCCTTCCCCTGCACACTGCCCCATTGCTTTGCACAGTCCCACTGACCTCCTCCAACAGCCTGTGCCCCCCAAGTTTGCATCCTTATCAGTTGGAAAGTGCTTGTTTGCAGTTTCTTGATAGCTCATCAATTGGTGTGACTGACTAGGTTTGTTTCTTTTTTTTTGACATTGTTAATGCTAATTGGACAGGTTTTATGACTCTGTGCGTCTACCTCTCTTTACTTATCCTTCCAACTGAAAAAGATAGACATGTGCACACTCCACGTATCCTTACTATTTAGTGCCACTGACCAGGTTTGTTCTTACCATGCCCTCCCTTAGCAAGTATCTGTCAGGTTTGTCTTTATATGTTCTAGTGTGTGGCTCCTTTGACCAGATACCTGCCAAGGAGCAGACACACACCTTCCTCCTACACCTACAAGGGCATTCCCCTGAGAGGGAAGATCTCTGTTCAGACTTTAGCAAGCTGAGAACCTAGATTACAGTTGTTTTACTTTCTAGGAAAAATGCACTAACAACGTGACCATTAAGTAAAATTATGTCTAACTTGGATCATTTTGTGGGAAATGTAGGTAGTTACCATAAAGACTGTGAATGACTTTGGGTGTTTTTCCAGGCATTTAGGTAAAAGAAGGATGTCATTTGAATAGTTACCAGATTTCTTTGGAGTCTAAGAAGCAATCAGCCAGCTGCGTGCTTGCTTCTGAGCACTTCTGACCTAGGATACAAGAAATTCTATAGATTTCTATCAAGAAGACTTTCAGGACAACCAAAGAAGCATGTAAAGAAGTGTCTGAATCTGTAAAATTAGGCACTGCTAATATATATATGTATATAAAATAGCTTATTACTACTAAAATAGCTATTGGACCACATCAAAGTATGTATTTCACTGACAGATATCTGCTTCTGGTGCTGTACAGGCATAGTAAGGAAAGTCTCAACCATACGAAGCTCACAATGTGAGTAAATGAGAAAGAGAAGTGAAGTACAAAGGAATAAATTGACTTCCTTTAAGTTCCACAGGTAATTGGTGAAATATTAAAGAACAAAGCCATTCATTTTATGAATGATAATCTAGTGTCCATTACTTTTATTTCAATTACTGTATTATTGTTGCTTCATTCTACAACTCATATTCTTAAAGAATGATGGCAATACAATATGATATGCAGTAGAGGTTCCCCCTAGCGATACTGAGTCATTTATATATTTTGAAGTGTTGTTGAATACATATTAAAAAGTAATGTTTTAATGACAGCATAGTTTCGTGTTTTGCATGTCTTTGTGGTATGATTTTTACTAATCTTTCCCGTCAAAGCTTGGATTATACCTGTCATGCTTCATGTAGATCCGCAAAGACATTCTTGCAATATTGCAGTATCCCTAAGCATTTCTTTGCATCTTTTGAACTGCATCAGGCTAGTTTTTTTTAGTTCTTTTGTTCTTCAGATTTTCTATTGAGCATGGAATTCCTTGAATAAGCAAGGACTTCCCTCTAATACCTGGGAGTAGTAGGAAAATTCACATAATTGTGAGTAACTGTGAGAATTTCCAGTAAGAGTTTGTAATTACGTCATTACAAAAAAGAACTTACTGAGAAGTTGTCCTTTACAACACAATATGGCATGCATCCATATTTTACTGGAGAGGAAAGTGTGTGGCTGGCCAATCCTGTCTCCTGCAAGATGGCACCCTCTGAAATCGCAAAGGTGTAGATTATTTATGGCTAAGACAAAAATATAGAGAATAAAAGATTGTTAAACTAAGTATAAATAGCTAGACTGTAAGATACCACTAACTGATCTAGACTGTGGTAGGCTATTTGCAAACAATACAAACAATACGCATTTAAGAAACAAACTGTGACCAGAAAAATAAATTAGCTGTTTACTTGTTTTGATTTTTATTTTTAACATGTAGGTGAACTGCTGAAGGTAAAATTTTATGGAGTTTTCATTATAAGGAAAAACGGAATCACTTTTCACTTGCTGTTAACATTTTGGATGTTTAAGTTGCAAAATATTGTCTCTCTTTTGCTGTTAATTTGTCATCAGCCATGACATACCAGTAAGCTAGTATTGGAACTGAAATTGAAATGTACATGTACTTGGCTGTCCTCTACACCTTTTCCAGCCCTACCATTTTCTTCTGGATGTGTGATGATTAGGGCGTGACTGCCTAGAGTACTTCTTATATGTAATACTTCATACCTAGTAATTCATGCCGTGGAAGATGGTATTAGTTATTTTCTTCTTTTTTCTTTCACAGTAATTCTTAAAATTCCGTGTTTGACAGTTGCCAGGAAACTAGACGACACTTTTGGTAAATGACTCACAATGATTCCTTGAGGATAGTTGATATATTGATTACTATTACGAAATATTGATTCCTTGAATCAATAGTTCATAACTCCATCGGTGTGCTTTATTTTCCTTTGTCCAGGAGTTTGCCACTTGGATAAATGCTGTGAAGATTTTGACATCTTTCTGAAACTCTTTTGTGTCAGTCATGGTTTTGTTTTTTTGAGGAAGGTTTTGTTTTCCAGGGACCTCGGACATGCCATGGCATGTGTCAGTAGGAGCTGCAGCTATGTGCATGTGTAAGCTCAGTGAACTCAGACGTGATGTTTTGTCCTGCCAGCCTGGCAGGTGCACCTCTGCAGTGCTGGAGCAGGGTCAGAGGTTGGAAAGATCATTTACTTGGAGTTGCTGTTGTAGAACAGTCTGAATTAAACTTTGAGTGATTCAGACTATTAGAATCATTTTATTTTGAGGAGTTTTTACTTGACCTGTTTTTCTAGAGAGGAAGAATGATGCTTTGCATCTCTGGAAAAGCAGTATCAGCATTTTGTTTCATGAAGGAAAAGTGTAAGAACATGGCTGATTTATGCTGTACAGATGTACTAGTGATTTAAGATTCC